>NC_064627.1:955320381-955623411 GCF_023864275.1 Schistocerca cancellata
ATAGGTCGCTGGTTCAAATCCGGCCCAGAGGGCTGTTTTTCTAATCTCACGAGCAAAGAGGCTCCAGAGCATGCCCACTCGGTCAGAACCTCCCTATGTTTTAAACCTATTTTAAAGGAAATTCATTTGCTCAGCTTGTAATAGCTAGTTGATAATCATGGGATTCTTAGCCTCCGTAGGTTAATGATAAATCTTCGAATTATCTTAAAATTGCTTGCTCTTACAGGCATTACTCGTTTAATGTGCTATATAGGTCACATAGTCGCACCAATATTCAGCCGTTTCATAGACGTCTCGTTATTTACACAAACGTAGGAACTAAATCCCTGAGCCTATCACTGCTACTTCCTCGGCGAGAAACGCTTATTACAGAAAATTTAGACTAAACGAAGGTTCCACCGAGATTCGAACTCGGATCGCTGGAATCAGAGTCCAGAGTGCTAACCGTTACACCATGGAACCAGACAGGAGCATGGGACTCGTAAATACACTTAGCAGTACTCTGACATAATTCAGACACTTCCTACTTGCATTTTTTAACCTAATTGATACGATCGAGCATTATAAAACTTAATCTGGGCAATGTTTGCAGTTGCAGCCGATGGCTGCATTTCTGTGCGTCTATATGGCCGCGCTGAGTAGCTGTGTGTGGAAACGAAAGACAGGGACGGAGCTAAAGCAATCAGTACGAATAACAAAGTAAGCAGAGCCTCTGGTAGCTCAGTTGGTAGAGCGGTGGACTGTAGTGGAGGATTCACAGTTATCCATAGGTCGCTGGTTCAAATCCGGCCCAGAGGACTGTTTTTCTAATCTCACGAGCAAAGAGGCTCCAGAGCATGCCCACTCGGTCAGAACCTCGCTATGTTTTAAACCTATTTTAAAGGAAATTCATTTGCTCAGCTTGTAATAGCTAGTTGATAATCATGGGATTCTTAGCCTCCGTAGGTTAATGATAAATCTTCGAATTATCTTAAAATTGCTTGCTCTTACAGGCATTACTCGTTTAATGTGCTATATAGGTCACATAGTCGCACCAATATTCAGCCGTTTCATAGACGTCTCGTTATTTACACAAACGTAGGAACTAAATCCCTGAGCCTATCACTGCTACTTCCTCGGCGAGAAACGCTTATTACAGAAAATTTAGACTAAACGAAGGTTCCACCGAGATTCGAACTCGGATCGCTGGATTCAGAGTCCAGAGTGCTAACCGTTACACCATGGAACCAGACAGGAGCATGGGACTCGTAAATACACTTAGCAGTACTCTGACATAATTCAGACACTTCCTACTTGCATTTTTTAACCTAATTGATACGATCGAGCATTATAAAACTTAATCTGGGCAATGTTTGCAGTTGCAGCCGATGGCTGCATTTCTGTGCGTCTATATGGCCGCGCTGAGTAGCTGTGTGTGGAAACGAAAGACAGGGACGGAGCTAAAGCAATCAGTACGAATAACAAAGTAAGCAGAGCCTCTGGTAGCTCAGTTGGTAGAGCGGTGGACTGTAGTGGAGGATTCACAGTTATCCATAGGTCGCTGGTTCAAATCCGGCCCAGAGGACTGTTTTTCTAATCTCACGAGCAAAGAGGCTCCAGAGCATGCCCACTCGGTCAGAACCTCCCTATGTTTTAAACCTATTTTAAAGGAAATTCATTTGCTCAGCTTGTAATAGCTAGTTGATAATCATGGGATTCTTAGCCTCCGTAGGTTAATGATAAATCTTCGAATTATCTTAAAATTGCTTGCTCTTACAGGCATTACTCGTTTAATGTGCTATATAGGTCACATAGTCGCACCAATATTCAGCCGTTTCATAGACGTCTCGTTATTTACACAAACGTAGGAACTAAATCCCTGAGCCTATCACTGCTACTTCCTCGGCGAGAAACGCTTATTACAGAAAATTTAGACTAAACGAAGGTTCCACCGAGATTCGAACTCGGATCGCTGGATTCAGAGTCCAGAGTGCTAACCGTTACACCATGGAACCAGACAGGAGCATGGGACTCGTAAATACACTTAGCAGTACTCTGACATAATTCAGACACTTCCTACTTGCATTTTTTAACCTAATTGATACGATCGAGCATTATAAAACTTAATCTGGGCAATGTTTGCAGTTGCAGCCGATGGCTGCATTTCTGTGCGTCTATATGGCCGCGCTGAGTAGCTGTGTGTGGAAACGAAAGACAGGGACGGAGCTAAAGCAATCAGTACGAATAACAAAGTAAGCAGAGCCTCTGGTAGCTCAGTTGGTAGAGCGGTGGACTGTAGTGGAGGATTCACAGTTATCCATAGGTCGCTGGTTCAAATCCGGCCCAGAGGACTGTTTTTCTAATCTCACGAGCAAAGAGGCTCCAGAGCATGCCCACTCGGTCAGAACCTCCCTATGTTTTAAACCTATTTTAAAGGAAATTCATTTGCTCAGCTTGTAATAGCTAGTTGATAATCATGGGATTCTTAGCCTCCGTAGGTTAATGATAAATCTTCGAATTATCTTAAAATTGCTTGCTCTTACAGGCATTACTCGTTTAATGTGCTATATAGGTCACATAGTCGCACCAATATTCAGCCGTTTCATAGACGTCTCGTTATTTACACAAACGTAGGAACTAAATCCCTGAGCCTATCACTGCTACTTCCTCGGCGAGAAACGCTTATTACAGAAAATTTAGACTAAACGAAGGTTCCACCGAGATTCGAACTCGGATCGCTGGAATCAGAGTCCAGAGTGCTAACCGTTACACCATGGAACCAGACAGGAGCATGGGACTCGTAAATACACTTAGCAGTACTCTGACATAATTCAGACACTTCCTACTTGCATTTTTTAACCTAATTGATACGATCGAGCATTATAAAACTTAATCTGGGCAATGTTTGCAGTTGCAGCCGATGGCTGCATTTCTGTGCGTCTATATGGCCGCGCTGAGTAGCTGTGTGTGGAAACGAAAGACAGGGACGGAGCTAAAGCAATCAGTACGAATAACAAAGTAAGCAGAGCCTCTGGTAGCTCAGTTGGTAGAGCGGTGGACTGTAGTGGAGGATTCACAGTTATCCATAGGTCGCTGGTTCAAATCCGGCCCAGAGGACTGTTTTTCTAATCTCACGAGCAAAGAGGCTCCAGAGCATGCCCACTCGGTCAGAACCTCCCTATGTTTTAAACCTATTTTAAAGGAAATTCATTTGCTCAGCTTGTAATAGCTAGTTGATAATCATGGGATTCTTAGCCTCCGTAGGTTAATGATAAATCTTCGAATTATCTTAAAATTGCTTGCTCTTACAGGCATTACTCGTTTAATGTGCTATATAGGTCACATAGTCGCACCAATATTCAGCCGTTTCATAGACGTCTCGTTATTTACACAAACGTAGGAACTAAATCCCTGAGCCTATCACTGCTACTTCCTCGGCGAGAAACGCTTATTACAGAAAATTTAGACTAAACGAAGGTTCCACCGAGATTCGAACTCGGATCGCTGGATTCAGAGTCCAGAGTGCTAACCGTTACACCATGGAACCAGACAGGAGCATGGGACTCGTAAATACACTTAGCAGTACTCTGACATAATTCAGACACTTCCTACTTGCATTTTTTAACCTAATTGATACGATCGAGCATTATAAAACTTAATCTGGGCAATGTTTGCAGTTGCAGCCGATGGCTGCATTTCTGTGCGTCTATATGGCCGCGCTGAGTAGCTGTGTGTGGAAACGAAAGACAGGGACGGAGCTAAAGCAATCAGTACGAATAACAAAGTAAGCAGAGCCTCTGGTAGCTCAGTTGGTAGAGCGGTGGACTGTAGTGGAGGATTCACAGTTATCCATAGGTCGCTGGTTCAAATCCGGCCCAGAGGACTGTTTTTCTAATCTCACGAGCAAAGAGGCTCCAGAGCATGCCCACTCGGTCAGAACCTCCCTATGTTTTAAACCTATTTTAAAGGAAATTCATTTGCTCAGCTTGTAATAGCTAGTTGATAATCATGGGATTCTTAGCCTCCGTAGGTTAATGATAAATCTTCGAATTATCTTAAAATTGCTTGCTCTTACAGGCATTACTCGTTTAATGTGCTATATAGGTCACATAGTCGCACCAATATTCAGCCGTTTCATAGACGTCTCGTTATTTACACAAACGTAGGAACTAAATCCCTGAGCCTATCACTGCTACTTCCTCGGCGAGAAACGCTTATTACAGAAAATTTAGACTAAACGAAGGTTCCACCGAGATTCGAACTCGGATCGCTGGAATCAGAGTCCAGAGTGCTAACCGTTACACCATGGAACCAGACAGGAGCATGGGACTCGTAAATACACTTAGCAGTACTCTGACATAATTCAGACACTTCCTACTTGCATTTTTTAACCTAATTGATACGATCGAGCATTATAAAACTTAATCTGGGCAATGTTTGCAGTTGCAGCCGATGGCTGCATTTCTGTGCGTCTATATGGCCGCGCTGAGTAGCTGTGTGTGGAAACGAAAGACAGGGACGGAGCTAAAGCAATCAGTACGAATAACAAAGTAAGCAGAGCCTCTGGTAGCTCAGTTGGTAGAGCGGTGGACTGTAGTGGAGGATTCACAGTTATCCATAGGTCGCTGGTTCAAATCCGGCCCAGAGGACTGTTTTTCTAATCTCACGAGCAAAGAGGCTCCAGAGCATGCCCACTCGGTCAGAACCTCCCTATGTTTTAAACCTATTTTAAAGGAAATTCATTTGCTCAGCTTGTAATAGCTAGTTGATAATCATGGGATTCTTAGCCTCCGTAGGTTAATGATAAATCTTCGAATTATCTTAAAATTGCTTGCTCTTACAGGCATTACTCGTTTAATGTGCTATATAGGTCACATAGTCGCACCAATATTCAGCCGTTTCATAGACGTCTCGTTATTTACACAAACGTAGGAACTAAATCCCTGAGCCTATCACTGCTACTTCCTCGGCGAGAAACGCTTATTACAGAAAATTTAGACTAAACGAAGGTTCCACCGAGATTCGAACTCGGATCGCTGGATTCAGAGTCCAGAGTGCTAACCGTTACACCATGGAACCAGACAGGAGCATGGGACTCGTAAATACACTTAGCAGTACTCTGACATAATTCAGACACTTCCTACTTGCATTTTTTAACCTAATTGATACGATCGAGCATTATAAAACTTAATCTGGGCAATGTTTGCAGTTGCAGCCGATGGCTGCATTTCTGTGCGTCTATATGGCCGCGCTGAGTAGCTGTGTGTGGAAACGAAAGACAGGGACGGAGCTAAAGCAATCAGTACGAATAACAAAGTAAGCAGAGCCTCTGGTAGCTCAGTTGGTAGAGCGGTGGACTGTAGTGGAGGATTCACAGTTATCCATAGGTCGCTGGTTCAAATCCGGCCCAGAGGACTGTTTTTCTAATCTCACGAGCAAAGAGGCTCCAGAGCATGCCCACTCGGTCAGAACCTCCCTATGTTTTAAACCTATTTTAAAGGAAATTCATTTGCTCAGCTTGTAATAGCTAGTTGATAATCATGGGATTCTTAGCCTCCGTAGGTTAATGATAAATCTTCGAATTATCTTAAAATTGCTTGCTCTTACAGGCATTACTCGTTTAATGTGCTATATAGGTCACATAGTCGCACCAATATTCAGCCGTTTCATAGACGTCTCGTTATTTACACAAACGTAGGAACTAAATCCCTGAGCCTATCACTGCTACTTCCTCGGCGAGAAACGCTTATTACAGAAAATTTAGACTAAACGAAGGTTCCACCGAGATTCGAACTCGGATCGCTGGAATCAGAGTCCAGAGTGCTAACCGTTACACCATGGAACCAGACAGGAGCATGGGACTCGTAAATACACTTAGCAGTACTCTGACATAATTCAGACACTTCCTACTTGCATTTTTTAACCTAATTGATACGATCGAGCATTATAAAACTTAATCTGGGCAATGTTTGCAGTTGCAGCCGATGGCTGCATTTCTGTGCGTCTATATGGCCGCGCTGAGTAGCTGTGTGTGGAAACGAAAGACAGGGACGGAGCTAAAGCAATCAGTACGAATAACAAAGTAAGCAGAGCCTCTGGTAGCTCAGTTGGTAGAGCGGTGGACTGTAGTGGAGGATTCACAGTTATCCATAGGTCGCTGGTTCAAATCCGGCCCAGAGGACTGTTTTTCTAATCTCACGAGCAAAGAGGCTCCAGAGCATGCCCACTCGGTCAGAACCTCCCTATGTTTTAAACCTATTTTAAAGGAAATTCATTTGCTCAGCTTGTAATAGCTAGTTGATAATCATGGGATTCTTAGCCTCCGTAGGTTAATGATAATTCTTCGAATTATCTTAAAATTGCTTGCTCTTACAGGCATTACTCGTTTAATGTGCTATATAGGTCACATAGTCGCACCAATATTCAGCCGTTTCATAGACGTCTCGTTATTTACACAAACGTAGGAACTAAATCCCTGAGCCTATCACTGCTACTTCCTCGGCGAGAAACGCTTATTACAGAAAATTTAGACTAAACGAAGGTTCCACCGAGATTCGAACTCGGATCGCTGGATTCAGAGTCCAGAGTGCTAACCGTTACACCATGGAACCAGACAGGAGCATGGGACTCGTAAATACACTTAGCAGTACTCTGACATAATTCAGACACTTCCTACTTGCATTTTTTAACCTAATTGATACGATAGAGCATTATAAAACTTAATCTGGGCAATGTTTGCAGTTGCAGCCGATGGCTGCATTTCTGTGCGTCTATATGGCCGCGCTGAGTAGCTGTGTGTGGAAACGAAAGACAGGGACGGAGCTAAAGCAATCAGTACGAATAACAAAGTAAGCAGAGCCTCTGGTAGCTCATTTGGTAGAGCGGTGGACTGTAGTGGAGGATTCACAGTTATCCATAGGTCGCTGGTTCAAATCCGGCCCAGAGGACTGTTTTTCTAATCTCACGAGCAAAGAGGCTCCAGAGCATGCCCACTCGGTCAGAACCTCCCTATGTTTTAAACCTATTTTAAAGGAAATTCATTTGCTCAGCTTGTAATAGCTAGTTGATAATCATGGGATTCTTAGCCTCCGTAGGTTAATGATAAATCTTCGAATTATCTTAAAATTGCTTGCTCTTACAGGCATTACTCGTTTAATGTGCTATATAGGTCACATAGTCGCACCAATATTCAGCCGTTTCATAGACGTCTCGTTATTTACACAAACGTAGGAACTAAATCCCTGAGCCTATCACTGCTACTTCCTCGGCGAGAAACGCTTATTACAGAAAATTTAGACTAAACGAAGGTTCCACCGAGATTCGAACTCGGATCGCTGGATTCAGAGTCCAGAGTGCTAACCGTTACACCATGGAACCAGACAGGAGCATGGGACTCGTAAATACACTTAGCAGTACTCTGACATAATTCAGACACTTCCTACTTGCATTTTTTAACCTAATTGATACGATCGAGCATTATAAAACTTAATCTGGGCAATGTTTGCAGTTGCAGCCGATGGCTGCATTTCTGTGCGTCTATATGGCCGCGCTGAGTAGCTGTGTGTGGAAACGAAAGACAGGGACGGAGCTAAAGCAATCAGTACGAATAACAAAGTAAGCAGAGCCTCTGGTAGCTCAGTTGGTAGAGCGGTGGACTGTAGTGGAGGATTCACAGTTATCCATAGGTCGCTGGTTCAAATCCGGCCCAGAGGACTGTTTTTCTAATCTCACGAGCAAAGAGGCTCCAGAGCATGCCCACTCGGTCAGAACCTCCCTATGTTTTAAACCTATTTTAAAGGAAATTCATTTGCTCAGCTTGTAATAGCTAGTTGATAATCATGGGATTCTTAGCCTCCGTAGGTTAATGATAATTCTTCGAATTATCTTAAAATTGCTTGCTCTTACAGGCATTACTCGTTTAATGTGCTATATAGGTCACATAGTCGCACCAATATTCAGCCGTTTCATAGACGTCTCGTTATTTACACAAACGTAGGAACTAAATCCCTGAGCCTATCACTGCTACTTCCTCGGCGAGAAACGCTTATTACAGAAAATTTAGACTAAACGAAGGTTCCACCGAGATTCGAACTCGGATCGCTGGATTCAGAGTCCAGAGTGCTAACCGTTACACCATGGAACCAGACAGGAGCATGGGACTCGTAAATACACTTAGCAGTACTCTGACATAATTCAGACACTTCCTACTTGCATTTTTTAACCTAATTGATACGATCGAGCATTATAAAACTTAATCTGGGCAATGTTTGCAGTTGCAGCCGATGGCTGCATTTCTGTGCGTCTATATGGCCGCGCTGAGTAGCTGTGTGTGGAAACGAAAGACAGGGACGGAGCTAAAGCAATCAGTACGAATAACAAAGTAAGCAGAGCCTCTGGTAGCTCAGTTGGTAGAGCGGTGGACTGTAGTGGAGGATTCACAGTTATCCATAGGTCGCTGGTTCAAATCCGGCCCAGAGGACTGTTTTTCTAATCTCACGAGCAAAGAGGCTCCAGAGCATGCCCACTCGGTCAGAACCTCCCTATGTTTTAAACCTATTTTAAAGGAAATTCATTTGCTCAGCTTGTAATAGCTAGTTGATAATCATGGGATTCTTAGCCTCCGTAGGTTAATGATAAATCTTCGAATTATCTTAAAATTGCTTGCTCTTACAGGCATTACTCGTTTAATGTGCTATATAGGTCACATAGTCGCACCAATATTCAGCCGTTTCATAGACGTCTCGTTATTTACACAAACGTAGGAACTAAATCCCTGAGCCTATCACTGCTACTTCCTCGGCGAGAAACGCTTATTACAGAAAATTTAGACTAAACGAAGGTTCCACCGAGATTCGAACTCGGATCGCTGGATTCAGAGTCCAGAGTGCTAACCGTTACACCATGGAACCAGACAGGAGCATGGGACTCGTAAATACACTTAGCAGTACTCTGACATAATTCAGACACTTCCTACTTGCATTTTTTAACCTAATTGATACGATCGAGCATTATAAAACTTAATCTGGGCAATGTTTGCAGTTGCAGCCGATGGCTGCATTTCTGTGCGTCTATATGGCCGCGCTGAGTAGCTGTGTGTGGAAACGAAAGACAGGGACGGAGCTAAAGCAATCAGTACGAATAACAAAGTAAGCAGAGCCTCTGGTAGCTCAGTTGGTAGAGCGGTGGACTGTAGTGGAGGATTCACAGTTATCCATAGGTCGCTGGTTCAAATCCGGCCCAGAGGACTGTTTTTCTAATCTCACGAGCAAAGAGGCTCCAGAGCATGCCCACTCGGTCAGAACCTCCCTATGTTTTAAACCTATTTTAAAGGAAATTCATTTGCTCAGCTTGTAATAGCTAGTTGATAATCATGGGATTCTTAGCCTCCGTAGGTTAATGATAATTCTTCGAATTATCTTAAAATTGCTTGCTCTTACAGGCATTACTCGTTTAATGTGCTATATAGGTCACATAGTCGCACCAATATTCAGCCGTTTCATAGACGTCTCGTTATTTACACAAACGTAGGAACTAAATCCCTGAGCCTATCACTGCTACTTCCTCGGCGAGAAACGCTTATTACAGAAAATTTAGACTAAACGAAGGTTCCACCGAGATTCGAACTCGGATCGCTGGATTCAGAGTCCAGAGTGCTAACCGTTACACCATGGAACCAGACAGGAGCATGGGACTCGTAAATACACTTAGCAGTACTCTGACATAATTCAGACACTTCCTACTTGCATTTTTTTACCTAATTGATACGATCGAGCATTATAAAACTTAATCTGGGCAATGTTTGCAGTTGCAGCCGATGGCTGCATTTCTGTGCGTCTATATGGCCGCGCTGAGTAGCTGTGTGTGGAAACGAAAGACAGGGACGGAGCTAAAGCAATCAGTACGAATAACAAAGTAAGCAGAGCCTCTGGTAGCTCAGTTGGTAGAGCGGTGGACTGTAGTGGAGGATTCACAGTTATCCATAGGTCGCTGGTTCAAATCCGGCCCAGAGGACTGTTTTTCTAATCTCACGAGCAAAGAGGCTCCAGAGCATGCCCACTCGGTCAGAACCTCGCTATGTTTTAAACCTATTTTAAAGGAAATTCATTTGCTCAGCTTGTAATAGCTAGTTGATAATCATGGGATTCTTAGCCTCCGTAGGTTAATGATAATTCTTCGAATTATCTTAAAATTGCTTGCTCTTACAGGCATTACTCGTTTAATGTGCTATATAGGTCACATAGTCGCACCAATATTCAGCCGTTTCATAGACGTCTCGTTATTTACACAAACGTAGGAACTAAATCCCTGAGCCTATCACTGCTACTTCCTCGGCGAGAAACGCTTATTACAGAAAATTTAGACTAAACGAAGGTTCCACCGAGATTCGAACTCGGATCGCTGGATTCAGAGTCCAGAGTGCTAACCGTTACACCATGGAACCAGACAGGAGCATGGGACTCGTAAATACACTTAGCAGTACTCTGACATAATTCAGACACTTCCTACTTGCATTTTTTAACCTAATTGATACGATCGAGCATTATAAAACTTAATCTGGGCAATGTTTGCAGTTGCAGCCGATGGCTGCATTTCTGTGCGTCTATATGGCCGCGCTGAGTAGCTGTGTGTGGAAACGAAAGACAGGGACGGAGCTAAAGCAATCAGTACGAATAACAAAGTAAGCAGAGCCTCTGGTAGCTCAGTTGGTAGAGCGGTGGACTGTAGTGGAGGATTCACAGTTATCCATAGGTCGCTGGTTCAAATCCGGCCCAGAGGACTGTTTTTCTAATCTCACGAGCAAAGAGGCTCCAGAGCATGCCCACTCGGTCAGAACCTCCCTATGTTTTAAACCTATTTTAAAGGAAATTCATTTGCTCAGCTTGTAATAGCTAGTTGATAATCATGGGATTCTTAGCCTCCGTAGGTTAATGATAATTCTTCGAATTATCTTAAAATTGCTTGCTCTTACAGGCATTACTCGTTTAATGTGCTATATAGGTCACATAGTCGCACCAATATTCAGCCGTTTCATAGACGTCTCGTTATTTACACAAACGTAGGAACTAAATCCCTGAGCCTATCACTGCTACTTCCTCGGCGAGAAACGCTTATTACAGAAAATTTAGACTAAACGAAGGTTCCACCGAGATTCGAACTCGGATCGCTGGATTCAGAGTCCAGAGTGCTAACCGTTACACCATGGAACCAGACAGGAGCATGGGACTCGTAAATACACTTAGCAGTACTCTGACATAATTCAGACACTTCCTACTTGCATTTTTTAACCTAATTGATACGATCGAGCATTATAAAACTTAATCTGGGCAATGTTTGCAGTTGCAGCCGATGGCTGCATTTCTGTGCGTCTATATGGCCGCGCTGAGTAGCTGTGTGTGGAAACGAAAGACAGGGACGGAGCTAAAGCAATCAGTACGAATAACAAAGTAAGCAGAGCCTCTGGTAGCTCAGTTGGTAGAGCGGTGGACTGTAGTGGAGGATTCACAGTTATCCATAGGTCGCTGGTTCAAATCCGGCCCAGAGGACTGTTTTTCTAATCTCACGAGCAAAGAGGCTCCAGAGCATGCCCACTCGGTCAGAACCTCGCTATGTTTTAAACCTATTTTAAAGGAAATTCATTTGCTCAGCTTGTAATAGCTAGTTGATAATCATGGGATTCTTAGCCTCCGTAGGTTAATGATAATTCTTCGAATTATCTTAAAATTGCTTGCTCTTACAGGCATTACTCGTTTAATGTGCTATATAGGTCACATAGTCGCACCAATATTCAGCCGTTTCATAGACGTCTCGTTATTTACACAAACGTAGGAACTAAATCCCTGAGCCTATCACTGCTACTTCCTCGGCGAGAAACGCTTATTACAGAAAATTTAGACTAAACGAAGGTTCCACCGAGATTCGAACTCGGATCGCTGGATTCAGAGTCCAGAGTGCTAACCGTTACACCATGGAACCAGACAGGAGCATGGGACTCGTAAATACACTTAGCAGTACTCTGACATAATTCAGACACTTCCTACTTGCATTTTTTAACCTAATTGATACGATCGAGCATTATAAAACTTAATCTGGGCAATGTTTGCAGTTGCAGCCGATGGCTGCATTTCTGTGCGTCTATATGGCCGCGCTGAGTAGCTGTGTGTGGAAACGAAAGCCAGGGACGGAGCTAAAGCAATCAGTACGAATAACAAAGTAAGCAGAGCCTCTGGTAGCTCAGTTGGTAGAGCGGTGGACTGTAGTGGAGGATTCACAGTTATCCATAGGTCGCTGGTTCAAATCCAGCCCAGAGGACTGTTTTTCTAATCTCACGAGCAAAGAGGCTCCAGAGCATGCCCACTCGGTCAGAACCTCCCTATGTTTTAAACCTATTTTAAAGGAAATTCATTTGCTCAGCTTGTAATAGCTAGTTGATAATCATGGGATTCTTAGCCTCCGTAGGTTAATGATAATTCTTCGAATTATCTTAAAATTGCTTGCTCTTACAGGCATTACTCGTTTAATGTGCTATATAGGTCACATAGTCGCACCAATATTCAGCCGTTTCATAGACGTCTCGTTATTTACACAAACGTAGGAACTAAATCCCTGAGCCTATCACTGCTACTTCCTCGGCGAGAAACGCTTATTACAGAAAATTTAGACTAAACGAAGGTTCCACCGAGATTCGAACTCGGATCGCTGGATTCAGAGTCCAGAGTGCTAACCGTTACACCATGGAACCAGACAGGAGCATGGGACTCGTAAATACACTTAGCAGTACTCTGACATAATTCAGACACTTCCTACTTGCATTTTTTAACCTAATTGATACGATCGAGCATTATAAAACTTAATCTGGGCAATGTTTGCAGTTGCAGCCGATGGCTGCATTTCTGTGCGTCTATATGGCCGCGCTGAGTAGCTGTGTGTGGAAACGAAAGACAGGGACGGAGCTAAAGCAATCAGTACGAATAACAAAGTAAGCAGAGCCTCTGGTAGCTCAGTTGGTAGAGCGGTGGACTGTAGTGGAGGATTCACAGTTATCCATAGGTCGCTGGTTCAAATCCGGCCCAGAGGACTGTTTTTCTAATCTCACGAGCAAAGAGGCTCCAGAGCATGCCCACTCGGTCAGAACCTCGCTATGTTTTAAACCTATTTTAAAGGAAATTCATTTGCTCAGCTTGTAATAGCTAGTTGATAATCATGGGATTCTTAGCCTCCGTAGGTTAATGATAATTCTTCGAATTATCTTAAAATTGCTTGCTCTTACAGGCATTACTCGTTTAATGTGCTATATAGGTCACATAGTCGCACCAATATTCAGCCGTTTCATAGACGTCTCGTTATTTACACAAACGTAGGAACTAAATCCCTGAGCCTATCACTGCTACTTCCTCGGCGAGAAACGCTTATTACAGAAAATTTAGACTAAACGAAGGTTCCACCGAGATTCGAACTCGGATCGCTGGATTCAGAGTCCAGAGTGCTAACCGTTACACCATGGAACCAGACAGGAGCATGGGACTCGTAAATACACTTAGCAGTACTCTGACATAATTCAGACACTTCCTACTTGCATTTTTTAACCTAATTGATACGATCGAGCATTATAAAACTTAATCTGGGCAATGTTTGCAGTTGCAGCCGATGGCTGCATTTCTGTGCGTCTATATGGCCGCGCTGAGTAGCTGTGTGTGGAAACGAAAGCCAGGGACGGAGCTAAAGCAATCAGTACGAATAACAAAGTAAGCAGAGCCTCTGGTAGCTCAGTTGGTAGAGCGGTGGACTGTAGTGGAGGATTCACAGTTATCCATAGGTCGCTGGTTCAAATCCGGCCCAGAGGACTGTTTTTCTAATCTCACGAGCAAAGAGGCTCCAGAGCATGCCCACTCGGTCAGAACCTCCCTATGTTTTAAACCTATTTTAAAGGAAATTCATTTGCTCAGCTTGTAATAGCTAGTTGATAATCATGGGATTCTTAGCCTCCGTAGGTTAATGATAATTCTTCGAATTATCTTAAAATTGCTTGCTCTTACAGGCATTACTCGTTTAATGTGCTATATAGGTCACATAGTCGCACCAATATTCAGCCGTTTCATAGACGTCTCGTTATTTACACAAACGTAGGAACTAAATCCCTGAGCCTATCACTGCTACTTCCTCGGCGAGAAACGCTTATTACAGAAAATTTAGACTAAACGAAGGTTCCACCGAGATTCGAACTCGGATCGCTGGATTCAGAGTCCAGAGTGCTAACCGTTACACCATGGAACCAGACAGGAGCATGGGACTCGTAAATACACTTAGCAGTACTCTGACATAATTCAGACACTTCCTACTTGCATTTTTTAACCTAATTGATACGATCGAGCATTATAAAACTTAATCTGGGCAATGTTTGCAGTTGCAGCCGATGGCTGCATTTCTGTGCGTCTATATGGCCGCGCTGAGTAGCTGTGTGTGGAAACGAAAGACAGGGACGGAGCTAAAGCAATCAGTACGAATAACAAAGTAAGCAGAGCCTCTGGTAGCTCAGTTGGTAGAGCGGTGGACTGTAGTGGAGGATTCACAGTTATCCATAGGTCGCTGGTTCAAATCCGGCCCAGAGGACTGTTTTTCTAATCTCACGAGCAAAGAGGCTCCAGAGCATGCCCACTCGGTCAGAACCTCGCTATGTTTTAAACCTATTTTAAAGGAAATTCATTTGCTCAGCTTGTAATAGCTAGTTGATAATCATGGGATTCTTAGCCTCCGTAGGTTAATGATAATTCTTCGAATTATCTTAAAATTGCTTGCTCTTACAGGCATTACTCGTTTAATGTGCTATATAGGTCACATAGTCGCACCAATATTCAGCCGTTTCATAGACGTCTCGTTATTTACACAAACGTAGGAACTAAATCCCTGAGCCTATCACTGCTACTTCCTCGGCGAGAAACGCTTATTACAGAAAATTTAGACTAAACGAAGGTTCCACCGAGATTCGAACTCGGATCGCTGGATTCAGAGTCCAGAGTGCTAACCGTTACACCATGGAACCAGACAGGAGCATGGGACTCGTAAATACACTTAGCAGTACTCTGACATAATTCAGACACTTCCTACTTGCATTTTTTAACCTAATTGATACGATCGAGCATTATAAAACTTAATCTGGGCAATGTTTGCAGTTGCAGCCGATGGCTGCATTTCTGTGCGTCTATATGGCCGCGCTGAGTAGCTGTGTGTGGAAACGAAAGCCAGGGACGGAGCTAAAGCAATCAGTACGAATAACAAAGTAAGCAGAGCCTCTGGTAGCTCAGTTGGTAGAGCGGTGGACTGTAGTGGAGGATTCACAGTTATCCATAGGTCGCTGGTTCAAATCCGGCCCAGAGGACTGTATTTCTAATCTCACGAGCAAAGAGGCTCCAGAGCATGCCCACTCGGTCAGAACCTCCCTATGTTTTAAACCTATTTTAAAGGAAATTCATTTGCTCAGCTTGTAATAGCTAGTTGATAATCATGGGATTCTTAGCCTCCGTAGGTTAATGATAATTCTTCGAATTATCTTAAAATTGCTTGCTCTTACAGGCATTACTCGTTTAATGTGCTATATAGGTCACATAGTCGCACCAATATTCAGCCGTTTCATAGACGTCTCGTTATTTACACAAACGTAGGAACTAAATCCCTGAGCCTATCACTGCTACTTCCTCGGCGAGAAACGCTTATTACAGAAAATTTAGACTAAACGAAGGTTCCACCGAGATTCGAACTCGGATCGCTGGATTCAGAGTCCAGAGTGCTAACCGTTACACCATGGAACCAGACAGGAGCATGGGACTCGTAAATACACTTAGCAGTACTCTGACATAATTCAGACACTTCCTACTTGCATTTTTTAACCTAATTGATACGATCGAGCATTATAAAACTTAATCTGGGCAATGTTTGCAGTTGCAGCCGATGGCTGCATTTCTGTGCGTCTATATGGCCGCGCTGAGTAGCTGTGTGTGGAAACGAAAGACAGGGACGGAGCTAAAGCAATCAGTACGAATAACAAAGTAAGCAGAGCCTCTGGTAGCTCAGTTGGTAGAGCGGTGGACTGTAGTGGAGGATTCACAGTTATCCATAGGTCGCTGGTTCAAATCCGGCCCAGAGGACTGTTTTTCTAATCTCACGAGCAAAGAGGCTCCAGAGCATGCCCACTCGGTCAGAACCTCCCTATGTTTTAAACCTATTTTAAAGGAAATTCATTTGCTCAGCTTGTAATAGCTAGTTGATAATCATGGGATTCTTAGCCTCCGTAGGTTAATGATAATTCTTCGAATTATCTTAAAATTGCTTGCTCTTACAGGCATTACTCGTTTAATGTGCTATATAGGTCACATAGTCGCACCAATATTCAGCCGTTTCATAGACGTCTCGTTATTTACACAAACGTAGGAACTAAATCCCTGAGCCTATCACTGCTACTTCCTCGGCGAGAAACGCTTATTACAGAAAATTTAGACTAAACGAAGGTTCCACCGAGATTCGAACTCGGATCGCTGGATTCAGAGTCCAGAGTGCTAACCGTTACACCATGGAACCAGACAGGAGCATGGGACTCGTAAATACACTTAGCAGTACTCTGACATAATTCAGACACTTCCTACTTGCATTTTTTAACCTAATTGATACGATCGAGCATTATAAAACTTAATCTGGGCAATGTTTGCAGTTGCAGCCGATGGCTGCATTTCTGTGCGTCTATATGGCCGCGCTGAGTAGCTGTGTGTGGAAACGAAAGACAGGGACGGAGCTAAAGCAATCAGTACGAATAACAAAGTAAGCAGAGCCTCTGGTAGCTCAGTTGGTAGAGCGGTGGACTGTAGTGGAGGATTCACAGTTATCCATAGGTCGCTGGTTCAAATCCGGCCCAGAGGACTGTTTTTCTAATCTCACGAGCAAAGAGGCTCCAGAGCATGCCCACTCGGTCAGAACCTCCCTATGTTTTAAACCTATTTTAAAGGAAATTCATTTGCTCAGCTTGTAATAGCTAGTTGATAATCATGGGATTCTTAGCCTCCGTAGGTTAATGATAATTCTTCGAATTATCTTAAAATTGCTTGCTCTTACAGGCATTACTCGTTTAATGTGCTATATAGGTCACATAGTCGCACCAATATTCAGCCGTTTCATAGACGTCTCGTTATTTACACAAACGTAGGAACTAAATCCCTGAGCCTATCACTGCTACTTCCTCGGCGAGAAACGCTTATTACAAAAAATTTAGACTAAACGAAGGTTCCACCGAGATTCGAACTCGGATCGCTGGATTCAGAGTCCAGAGTGCTAACCGTTACACCATGGAACCAGACAGGAGCATGGGACTCGTAAATACACTTAGCAGTACTCTGACATAATTCAGACACTTCCTACTTGCATTTTTTAACCTAATTGATACGATCGAGCATTATAAAACTTAATCTGGGCAATGTTTGCAGTTGCAGCCGATGGCTGCATTTCTGTGCGTCTATATGGCCGCGCTGAGTAGCTGTGTGTGGAAACGAAAGACAGGGACGGAGCTAAAGCAATCAGTACGAATAACAAAGTAAGCAGAGCCTCTGGTAGCTCAGTTGGTAGAGCGGTGGACTGTAGTGGAGGATTCACAGTTATCCATAGGTCGCTGGTTCAAATCCGGCCCAGAGGACTGTTTTTCTAATCTCACGAGCAAAGAGGCTCCAGAGCATGCCCACTCGGTCAGAACCTCGCTATGTTTTAAACCTATTTTAAAGGAAATTCATTTGCTCAGCTTGTAATAGCTAGTTGATAATCATGGGATTCTTAGCCTCCGTAGGTTAATGATAATTCTTCGAATTATCTTAAAATTGCTTGCTCTTACAGGCATTACTCGTTTAATGTGCTATATAGGTCACATAGTCGCACCAATATTCAGCCGTTTCATAGACGTCTCGTTATTTACACAAACGTAGGAACTAAATCCCTGAGCCTATCACTGCTACTTCCTCGGCGAGAAACGCTTATTACAGAAAATTTAGACTAAACGAAGGTTCCACCGAGATTCGAACTCGGATCGCTGGATTCAGAGTCCAGAGTGCTAACCGTTACACCATGGAACCAGACAGGAGCATGGGACTCGTAAATACACTTAGCAGTACTCTGACATAATTCAGACACTTCCTACTTGCATTTTTTAACCTAATTGATACGATCGAGCATTATAAAACTTAATCTGGGCAATGTTTGCAGTTGCAGCCGATGGCTGCATTTCTGTGCGTCTATATGGCCGCGCTGAGTAGCTGTGTGTGGAAACGAAAGACAGGGACGGAGCTAAAGCAATCAGTACGAATAACAAAGTAAGCAGAGCCTCTGGTAGCTCAGTTGGTAGAGCGGTGGACTGTAGTGGAGGATTCACAGTTATCCATAGGTCGCTGGTTCAAATCCGGCCCAGAGGACTGTTTTTCTAATCTCACGAGCAAAGAGGCTCCAGAGCATGCCCACTCGGTCAGAACCTCCCTATGTTTTAAACCTATTTTAAAGGAAATTCATTTGCTCAGCTTGTAATAGCTAGTTGATAATCATGGGATTCTTAGCCTCCGTAGGTTAATGATAATTCTTCGAATTATCTTAAAATTGCTTGCTCTTACAGGCATTACTCGTTTAATGTGCTATATAGGTCACATAGTCGCACCAATATTCAGCCGTTTCATAGACGTCTCGTTATTTACACAAACGTAGGAACTAAATCCCTGAGCCTATCACTGCTACTTCCTCGGCGAGAAACGCTTATTACAGAAAATTTAGACTAAACGAAGGTTCCACCGAGATTCGAACTCGGATCGCTGGATTCAGAGTCCAGAGTGCTAACCGTTACACCATGGAACCAGACAGGAGCATGGGACTCGTAAATACACTTAGCAGTACTCTGACATAATTCAGACACTTCCTACTTGCATTTTTTAACCTAATTGATACGATCGAGCATTATAAAACTTAATCTGGGCAATGTTTGCAGTTGCAGCCGATGGCTGCATTTCTGTGCGTCTATATGGCCGCGCTGAGTAGCTGTGTGTGGAAACGAAAGACAGGGACGGAGCTAAAGCAATCAGTACGAATAACAAAGTAAGCAGAGCCTCTGGTAGCTCAGTTGGTAGAGCGGTGGACTGTAGTGGAGGATTCACAGTTATCCATAGGTCGCTGGTTCAAATCCGGCCCAGAGGACTGTTTTTCTAATCTCACGAGCAAAGAGGCTCCAGAGCATGCCCACTCGGTCAGAACCTCCCTATGTTTTAAACCTATTTTAAAGGAAATTCATTTGCTCAGCTTGTAATAGCTAGTTGATAATCATGGGATTCTTAGCCTCCGTAGGTTAATGATAATTCTTCGAATTATCTTAAAATTGCTTGCTCTTACAGGCATTACTCGTTTAATGTGCTATATAGGTCACATAGTCGCACCAATATTCAGCCGTTTCATAGACGTCTCGTTATTTACACAAACGTAGGAACTAAATCCCTGAGCCTATCACTGCTACTTCCTCGGCGAGAAACGCTTATTACAGAAAATTTAGACTAAACGAAGGTTCCACCGAGATTCGAACTCGGATCGCTGGATTCAGAGTCCAGAGTGCTAACCGTTACACCATGGAACCAGACAGGAGCATGGGACTCGTAAATACACTTAGCAGTACTCTGACATAATTCAGACACTTCCTACTTGCATTTTTTAACCTAATTGATACGATCGAGCATTATAAAACTTAATCTGGGCAATGTTTGCAGTTGCAGCCGATGGCTGCATTTCTGTGCGTCTATATGGCCGCGCTGAGTAGCTGTGTGTGGAAACGAAAGACAGGGACGGAGCTAAAGCAATCAGTACGAATAACAAAGTAAGCAGAGCCTCTGGTAGCTCAGTTGGTAGAGCGGTGGACTGTAGTGGAGGATTCACAGTTATCCATAGGTCGCTGGTTCAAATCCGGCCCAGAGGACTGTTTTTCTAACCTCACGAGCAAAGAGGCTCCAGAGAATGCCCACTCGGTCAGAACCTCCCTATGTTTTAAACCTATTTTAAAGGAAATTCATTTGCTCAGCTTGTAATAGCTAGTTGATAATCATGGGATTCTTAGCCTCCGTAGGTTAATGATAATTCTTCGAATTATCTTAAAATTGCTTGCTCTTACAGGCATTACTCGTTTAATGTGCTATATAGGTCACATAGTCGCACCAATATTCAGCCGTTTCATAGACGTCTCGTTATTTACACAAACGTAGGAACTAAATCCCTGAGCCTATCACTGCTACTTCCTCGGCGAGAAACGCTTATTACAGAAAATTTAGACTAAACGAAGGTTCCAACGAGATTCGAACTCGGATCGCTGGATTCAGAGTCCAGAGTGCTAACCGTTACACCATGGAACCAGACAGGAGCATGGGACTCGTAAATACACTTAGCAGTACTCTGACATAATTCAGACACTTCCTACTTGCATTTTTTAACCTAATTGATACGATCGAGCATTATAAAACTTAATCTGGGCAATGTTTGCAGTTGCAGCCGATGGCTGCATTTCTGTGCGTCTATATGGCCGCGCTGAGTAGCTGTGTGTGGAAACGAAAGACAGGGACGGAGCTAAAGCAATCAGTACGAATAACAAAGTAAGCAGAGCCTCTGGTAGCTCAGTTGGTAGAGCGGTGGACTGTAGTGGAGGATTCACAGTTATCCATAGGTCGCTGGTTCAAATCCGGCCCAGAGGACTGTTTTTCTAATCTCACGAGCAAAGAGGCTCCAGAGCATGCCCACTCGGTCAGAACCTCCCTATGTTTTAAACCTATTTTAAAGGAAATTCATTTGCTCAGCTTGTAATAGCTAGTTGATAATCATGGGATTCTTAGCCTCCGTAGGTTAATGATAATTCTTCGAATTATCTTAAAATTGCTTGCTCTTACAGGCAGTACTCGTTTAATGTGCTATATAGGTCACATAGTCGCACCAATATTCAGCCGTTTCATAGACGTCTCGTTATTTACACAAACGTAGGAACTAAATCCCTGAGCCTATCACTGCTACTTCCTCGGCGAGAAACGCTTATTACAGAAAATTTAGACTAAACGAAGGTTCCACCGAGATTCGAACTCGGATCGCTGGATTCAGAGTCCAGAGTGCTAACCGTTACACCATGGAACCAGGCAGGAGCATGGGACTCGTAAATACACTTAGCAGTACTCTGACATAATTCAGACACTTCCTACTTGCATTTTTTAACCTAATTGATACGATCGAGCATTATAAAACTTAATCTGGGCAATGTTTGCAGTTGCAGCCGATGGCTGCATTTCTGTGCGTCTATATGGCCGCGCTGAGTAGCTGTGTGTGGAAACGAAAGACAGGGACGGAGCTAAAGCAATCAGTACGAATAACAAAGTAAGCAGAGCCTCTGGTAGCTCAGTTGGTAGAGCGGTGGACTGTAGTGGAGGATTCACAGTTATCCATAGGTCGCTGGTTCAAATCCGGCCCAGAGGACTGTTTTTCTAATCTCACGAGCAAAGAGGCTCCAGAGCATGCCCACTCGGTCAGAACCTCCCTATGTTTTAAACCTATTTTAAAGGAAATTCATTTGCTCAGCTTGTAATAGCTAGTTTATAATCATGGGATTCTTAGCCTCCGTAGGTTAATGATAATTCTTCGAATTATCTTAAAATTGCTTGCTCTTACAGGCATTACTCGTTTAATGTGCTATATAGGTCACATAGTCGCACCAATATTCAGCCGTTTCATAGACGTCTCGTTATTTACACAAACGTAGGAACTAAATCCCTGAGCCTATCACTGCTACTTCCTCGGCGAGAAACGCTTATTACAGAAAATTTAGACTAAACGAAGGTTCCACCGAGATTCTAACTCGGATCGCTGGATTCAGAGTCCAGAGTGCTAACCGTTACACCATGGAACCAGACAGGAGCATGGGACTCGTAAATACACTTAGCAGTACTCTGACATAATTCAGACACTTCCTACTTGCATTTTTTAACCTAATTGATACGATCGAGCATTATAAAACTTAATCTGGGCAATGTTTGCAGTTGCAGCCGATGGCTGCATTTCTGTGCGTCTATATGGCCGCGCTGAGTAGCTGTGTGTGGAAACGAAAGACAGGGACGGAGCTAAAGCAATCAGTACGAATAACAAAGTAAGCAGAGCCTCTGGTAGCTCAGTTGGTAGAGCGGTGGACTGTAGTGGAGGATTCACAGTTATCCATAGGTCGCTGGTTCAAATCCGGCCCAGAGGACTGTTTTTCTAATCTCACGAGCAAAGAGGCTCCAGAGCATGCCCACTCGGTCAGAACCTCCCTATGATTTAAACCTATTTTAAAGGAAATTCATTTGCTCAGCTTGTAATAGCTAGTTGATAATCATGGGATTCTTAGCCTCCGTAGGTTAATGATAATTCTTCGAATTATCTTAAAATTGCTTGCTCTTACAGGCATTACTCGTTTAATGTGCTATATAGGTCACATAGTCGCACCAATATTCAGCCGTTTCATAGACGTCTCGTTATTTACACAAACGTAGGAACTAAATCCCTGAGCCTATCACTGCTACTTCCTCGGCGAGAAACGCTTATTACAGAAAATTTAGACTAAACGAAGGTTCCACCGAGATTCGAACTCGGATCGCTGGATTCAGAGTCCAGAGTGCTAACCGTTACACCATGGAACCAGACAGGAGCATGGGACTCGTAAATACACTTAGCAGTACTCTGACATAATTCAGACACTTCCTACTTGCATTTTTTAACCTAATTGATACGATCGAGCATTATAAAACTTAATCTGGGCAATGTTTGCAGTTGCAGCCGATGGCTGCATTTCTGTGCGTCTATATGGCCGCGCTGAGTAGCTGTGTGTGGAAACGAAAGACAGGGACGGAGCTAAAGCAATCAGTACGAATAACAAAGTAAGCAGAGCCTCTGGTAGCTCAGTTGGTAGAGCGGTGGACTGTAGTGGAGGATTCACAGTTATCCATAGGTCGCTGGTTCAAATCCGGCCCAGAGGACTGTTTTTCTAATCTCACGAGCAAAGAGGCTCCAGAGCATACCCACTCGGTCAGAACCTCCCTATGTTTTAAACCTATTTTAAAGGAAATTCATTTGCTCAGCTTGTAATAGCTAGTTGATAATCATGGGATTCTTAGCCTCCGTAGGTTAATGATAATTCTTCGAATTATCTTAAAATTGCTTGCTCTTACAGGCATTACTCGTTTAATGTGCTATATAGGTCACATAGTCGCACCAATATTCAGCCGTTTCATAGACGTCTCGTTATTTACACAAACGTAGGAACTAAATCCCTGAGCCTATCACTGCTACTTCCTCGGCGAGAAACGCTTATTACAGAAAATTTAGACTAAACGAAGGTTCCACCGAGATTCGAACTCGGATCGCTGGATTCAGAGTCCAGAGTGCTAACCGTTACACCATGGAACCAGACAGGAGCATGGGACTCGTAAATACACTTAGCAGTACTCTGACATAATTCAGACACTTCCTACTTGCATTTTTTAACCTAATTGATACGATCGAGCATTATAAAACTTAATCTGGGCAATGTTTGCAGTTGCAGCCGATGGCTGCATTTCTGTGCGTCTATATGGCCGCGCTGAGTAGCTGTGTGTGGAAACGAAAGACAGGGACGGAGCTAAAGCAATCAGTACGAATAACAAAGTAAGCAGAGCCTCTGGTAGCTCAGTTGGTAGAGCGGTGGACTGTAGTGGAGGATTCACAGTTATCCATAGGTCGCTGGTTCAAATCCGGCCCAGAGGACTGTTTTTCTAATCTCACGAGCAAAGAGGCTCCAGAGCATGCCCACTCGGTCAGAACCTCCCTATGTTTTAAACCTATTTTAAAGGAAATTCATTTGCTCAGCTTGTAATAGCTAGTTGATAATCATGGGATTCTTAGCCTCCGTAGGTTAATGATAATTCTTCGAATTATCTTAAAATTGCTTGCTCTTACAGGCATTACTCGTTTAATGTGCTATATAGGTCACATAGTCGCACCAATATTCAGCCGTTTCATAGACGTCTCGTTATTTACACAAACGTAGGAACTAAATCCCTGAGCCTATCACTGCTACTTCCTCGGCGAGAAACGCTTATTACAGAAAATTCAGACTAAACGAAGGTTCCACCAAGATTCGAACTCGGATCGCTGGATTCAGAGTCCAGAGTGCTAACCGTTACACCCTGGAACCAGACAGGAGCATGGGACTCGTAAATACACTTAGCAGTACTCTGACATAATTCAGACACTTCCTACTTGCATTTTTTAACCTAATTGATACGATCGAGCATTATAAAACTTAATCTGGGCAATGTTTGCAGTTGCAGCCGATGGCTGCATTTCTGTGCGTCTATATGGCCGCGCTGAGTAGCTGTGTGTGGAAACGAAAGACAGGGACGGAGCTAAAGCAATCAGTACGAATAACAAAGTAAGCAGAGCCTCTGGTAGCTCAGTTGGTAGAGCGGTGGACTGTAGTGGAGGATTCACAGTTATCCATAGGTCGCTGGTTCAAATCCGGCCCAGAGGACTGTTTTTCTAATCTCACGAGCAAAGAGGCTCCAGAGCATGCCCACTCGGTCAGAACCTCCCTATGTTTTAAACCTATTTTAAAGGAAATTCATTTGCTCAGCTTGTAATAGCTAGTTGATAATCATGGGATTCTTAGCCTCCGTAGGTTAATGATAATTCTTCGAATTATCTTAAAATTGCTTGCTCTTACAGGCATTACTGGTTTAATGTGCTATATAGGTCACATAGTCGCACCAATATTCAGCCGTTTCATAGACGTCTCGTTATTTACACAAACGTAGGAACTAAATCCCTGAGCCTATCACTGCTACTTCCTCGGCGAGAAACGCTTATTACAGAAAATTTAGACTAAACGAAGGTTCCACCGAGATTCGAACTCGGATCGCTGGATTCAGAGTCCAGAGTGCTAACCGTTACACCATGGAACCAGACAGGAGCATGGGACTCGTAAATACACTTAGCAGTACTCTGACATAATTCAGACACTTCCTACTTGCATTTTTTAACCTAATTGATACGATCGAGCATTATAAAACTTAATCTGGGCAATGTTTGCAGTTGCAGCCGATGGCTGCATTTCTGTGCGTCTATATGGCCGCGCTGAGTAGCTGTGTGTGGAAACGAAAGACAGGGACGGAGCTAAAGCAATCAGTACGAATAACAAAGTAAGCAGAGCCTCTGGTAGCTCAGTTGGTAGAGCGGTGGACTGTAGTGGAGGATTCACAGTTATCCATAGGTCGCTGGTTCAAATCCGGCCCAGAGGACTGTTTTTCTAATCTCACGAGCAAAGAGGCTCCAGAGCATGCCCACTCGGTCAGAACCTCCCTATGTTTTAAACCTATTTTAAAGGAAATTCATTTGCTCAGCTTGTAATAGCTAGTTGATAATCATGGGATTCTTAGCCTCCGTAGGATAATGATAATTCTTCGAATTATCTTAAAATTGCTTGCTCTTACAGGCATTACTCGTTTAATGTGCTATATAGGTCACATAGTCGCACATAACCAATATTCAGCCATTTCATAGACGTCTCGTTATTTACACAAACGTAGGAACTAAATCCCTGAGCCTATCACTGCTACTTCCTCGGCGAGAAACGCTTATTACAGAAAATTTAGACTAAACGAAGGTTCCACCGAGATTCGAACTCGGATCGCTGGATTCAGAGTCCAGAGTGCTAACCGTTACACCATGGAACCAGACAGGAGCATGGGACTCGTAAATACACTTAGCAGTACTCTGACATAATTCAGACACTTCCTACTTGCATTTTTTAACCTAATTGATACGATCGAGCATTATAAAACTTAATCTGGGCAATGTTTGCAGTTGCAGCCGATGGCTGCATTTCTGTGCGTCTATATGGCCGCGCTGAGTAGCTGTGTGTGGAAACGAAAGACAGGGACGGAGCTAAAGCAATCAGTACGAATAACAAAGTAAGCAGAGCCTCTGGTAGCTCAGTTGGTAGAGCGGTGGACTGTAGTGGAGGATTCACAGTTATCCATAGGTCGCTGGTTCAAATCCGGCCCAGAGGACTGTTTTTCTAATCTCACGAGCAAAGAGGCTCCAGAGCATGCCCACTCGGTCAGAACCTCCCTATGTTTTAAACCTATTTTAAAGGAAATTCATTTGCTCAGCTTGTAATAGCTAGTTGATAATCATGGGATTCTTAGCCTCCGTAGGATAATGATAATTCTTCGAATTATCTTAAAATTGCTTGCTCTTACAGGCATTACTCGTTTAATGTGCTATATAGGTCACATAGTCGCACCAATATTCAGCCGTTTCATAGACGTCTCGTTATTTACACAAACGTAGGAACTAAATCCCTGAGCCTATCACTGCTACTTCCTCGGCGAGAAACGCTTATTACAGAAAATTTAGACTAAACGAAGGTTCCACCGAGATTCGAACTCGGATCGCTGGATTCAGAGTCCAGAGTGCTAACCGTTACACCATGGAACCAGACAGGAGCATGGGACTCGTAAATACACTTAGCAGTACTCTGACATAATTCAGACACTTCCTACTTGCATTTTTTAACCTAATTGATACGATCGAGCATTATAAAACTTAATCTGGGCAATGTTTGCAGTTGCAGCCGATGGCTGCATTTCTGTGCGTCTATATGGCCGCGCTGAGTAGCTGTGTGTGGAAACGAAAGACAGGGACGGAGCTAAAGCAATCAGTACGAATAACAAAGTAAGCGGAGCCTCTGGTAGCTCAGTTGGTAGAGCGGTGGACTGTAGTGGAGGATTCACAGTTATCCATAGGTCGCTGGTTCAAATCCGGCCCAGAGGACTGTTTTTCTAATCTCACGAGCAAAGAGGCTCCAGAGCATGCCCACTCGGTCAGAACCTCCCTATGTTTTAAACCTATTTTAAAGGAAATTCATTTGCTCAGCTTGTAATAGCTAGTTGATAATCATGGGATTCTTAGCCTCCGTAGGATAATGATAATTCTTCGAATTATCTTAAAATTGCTTGCTCTTACAGGCATTACTCGTTTAATGTGCTATATAGGTCACATAGTCGCACCAATATTCAGCCGTTTCATAGACGTCTCGTTATTTACACAAACGTAGGAACTAAATCCCTGAGCCTATCACTGCTACTTCCTCGGCGAGAAACGCTTATTACAGAAAATTTAGACTAAACGAAGGTTCCACCGAGATTCGAACTCGGATCGCTGGATTCAGAGTCCAGAGTGCTAACCGTTACACCATGGAACCAGACAGGAGCATGGGACTCGTAAATACACTTAGCAGTACTCTGACATAATTCAGACACTTCCTACTTGCATTTTTTAACCTAATTGATACGATCGAGCATTATAAAACTTAATCTGGGCAATGTTTGCAGTTGCAGCCGATGGCTGCATTTCTGTGCGTCTATATGGCCGCGCTGAGTAGCTGTGTGTGGAAACGAAAGACAGGGACGGAGCTAAAGCAATCAGTACGAATAACAAAGTAAGCAGAGCCTCTGGTAGCTCAGTTGGTAGAGCGGTGGACTGTAGTGGAGGATTCACAGTTATCCATAGGTCGCTGGTTCAAATCCGGCCCAGAGGACTGTTTTTCTAATCTCACGAGCAAAGAGGCTCCAGAGCATGCCCACTCGGTCAGAACCTCCCTATGTTTTAAACCTATTTTAAAGGAAATTCATTTGCTCAGCTTGTAATAGCTAGTTGATAATCATGGGATTCTTAGCCTCCGTAGGTTAATGATAATTCTTCGAATTATCTTAAAATTGCTTGCTCTTACAGGCATTACTCGTTTAATGTGCTATATAGGTCACATAGTCGCACCAATATTCAGCCGTTTCATAGACGTCTCGTTATTTACACAAACGTAGGAACTAAATCCCTGAGCCTATCACTGCTACTTCCTCGGCGAGAAACGCTTATTACAGAAAATTCAGACTAAACGAAGGTTCCACCGAGATTCGAACTCGGATCGCTGGATTCAGAGTCCAGAGTGCTAACCGTTACACCCTGGAACCAGACAGGAGCATGGGACTCGTAAATACACTTAGCAGTACTCTGACATAATTCAGACACTTCCTACTTGCATTTTTTAACCTAATTGATACGATCGAGCATTATAAAACTTAATCTGGGCAATGTTTGCAGTTGCAGCCGATGGCTGCATTTCTGTGCGTCTATATGGCCGCGCTGAGTAGCTGTGTGTGGAAACGAAAGACAGGGACGGAGCTAAAGCAATCAGTACGAATAACAAAGTAAGCAGAGCCTCTGGTAGCTCAGTTGGTAGAGCGGTGGACTGTAGTGGAGGATTCACAGTTATCCATAGGTCGCTGGTTCAAATCCGGCCCAGAGGACTGTTTTTCTAATCTCACGAGCAAAGAGGCTCCAGAGCATGCCCACTCGGTCAGAACCTCCCTATGTTTTAAACCTATTTTAAAGGAAATTCATTTGCTCAGCTTGTAATAGCTAGTTGATAATCATGGGATTCTTAGCCTCCGTAGGTTAATGATAATTCTTCGAATTATCTTAAAATTGCTTGCTCTTACAGGCATTACTGGTTTAATGTGCTATATAGGTCACATAGTCGCACCAATATTCAGCCGTTTCATAGACGTCTCGTTATTTACACAAACGTAGGAACTAAATCCCTGAGCCTATCACTGCTACTTCCTCGGCGAGAAACGCTTATTACAGAAAATTTAGACTAAACGAAGGTTCCACCGAGATTCGAACTCGGATCGCTGGATTCAGAGTCCAGAGTGCTAACCGTTACACCATGGAACCAGACAGGAGCATGGGACTCGTAAATACACTTAGCAGTACTCTGACATAATTCAGACACTTCCTACTTGCATTTTTTAACCTAATTGATACGATCGAGCATTATAAAACTTAATCTGGGCAATGTTTGCAGTTGCAGCCGATGGCTGCATTTCTGTGCGTCTATATGGCCGCGCTGAGTAGCTGTGTGTGGAAACGAAAGACAGGGACGGAGCTAAAGCAATCAGTACCAATAACAAAGTAAGCAGAGCCTCTGGTAGCTCAGTTGGTAGAGCGGTGGACTGTAGTGGAGGATTCACAGTTATCCATAGGTCGCTGGTTCAAATCCGGCCCAGAGGACTGTTTTTCTAATCTCACGAGCAAAGAGGCTCCAGAGCATGCCCACTCGGTCAGAACCTCCCTATGTTTTAAACCTATTTTAAAGGAAATTCATTTGCTCAGCTTGTAATAGCTAGTTGATAATCATGGGATTCTTAGCCTCCGTAGGATAATGATAATTCTTCGAATTATCTTAAAATTGCTTGCTCTTACAGGCATTACTCGTTTAATGTGCTATATAGGTCACATAGTCGCACATAACCAATATTCAGCCATTTCATAGACGTCTCGTTATTTACACAAACGTAGGAACTAAATCCCTGAGCCTATCACTGCTACTTCCTCGGCGAGAAACGCTTATTACAGAAAATTTAGACTAAACGAAGGTTCCACCGAGATTCGAACTCGGATCGCTGGATTCAGAGTCCAGAGTGCTAACCGTTACACCATGGAACCAGACAGGAGCATGGGACTCGTAAATACACTTAGCAGTACTCTGACATAATTCAGACACTTCCTACTTGCATTTTTTAACCTAATTGATACGATCGAGCATTATAAAACTTAATCTGGGCAATGTTTGCAGTTGCAGCCGATGGCTGCATTTCTGTGCGTCTATATGGCCGCGCTGAGTAGCTGTGTGTGGAAACGAAAGACAGGGACGGAGCTAAAGCAATCAGTACGAATAACAAAGTAAGCAGAGCCTCTGGTAGCTCAGTTGGTAGAGCGGTGGACTGTAGTGGAGGATTCACAGTTATCCATAGGTCGCTGGTTCAAATCCGGCCCAGAGGACTGTTTTTCTAATCTCACGAGCAAAGAGGCTCCAGAGCATGCCCACTCGGTCAGAACCTCCCTATGTTTTAAACCTGTTTTAAAGGAAATTCATTTGCTCAGCTTGTAATAGCTAGTTGATAATCATGGGATTCTTAGCCTCCGTAGGATAATGATAATTCTTCGAATTATCTTAAAATTGCTTGCTCTTACAGGCATTACTCGTTTAATGTGCTATATAGGTCACATAGTCGCACCAATATTCAGCCGTTTCATAGACGTCTCGTTATTTACACAAACGTAGGAACTAAATCCCTGAGCCTATCACTGCTACTTCCTCGGCGAGAAACGCTTATTACAGAAAATTTAGACTAAACGAAGGTTCCACCGAGATTCGAACTCGGATCGCTGGATTCAGAGTCCAGAGTGCTAACCGTTACACCATGGAACCAGACAGGAGCATGGGACTCGTAAATACACTTAGCAGTACTCTGACATAATTCAGACACTTCCTACTTGCATTTTTTAACCTAATTGATACGATCGAGCATTATAAAACTTAATCTGGGCAATGTTTGCAGTTGCAGCCGATGGCTGCATTTCTGTGCGTCTATATGGCCGCGCTGAGTAGCTGTGTGTGGAAACGAAAGACAGGGACGGAGCTAAAGCAATCAGTACGAATAACAAAGTAAGCGGAGCCTCTGGTAGCTCAGTTGGTAGAGCGGTGGACTGTAGTGGAGGATTCACAGTTATCCATAGGTCGCTGGTTCAAATCCGGCCCAGAGGACTGTTTTTCTAATCTCACGAGCAAAGAGGCTCCAGAGCATGCCCACTCGGTCAGAACCTCCCTATGTTTTAAACCTATTTTAAAGGAAATTCATTTGCTCAGCTTGTAATAGCTAGTTGATAATCATGGGATTCTTAGCCTCCGTAGGATAATGATAATTCTTCGAATTATCTTAAAATTGCTTGCTCTTACAGGCATTACTCGTTTAATGTGCTATATAGGTCACATAGTCGCACCAATATTCAGCCGTTTCATAGACGTCTCGTTATTTACACAAACGTAGGAACTAAATCCCTGAGCCTATCACTGCTACTTCCTCGGCGAGAAACGCTTATTACAGAAAATTTAGACTAAACGAAGGTTCCACCGAGATTCGAACTCGGATCGCTGGATTCAGAGTCCAGAGTGCTAACCGTTACACCATGGAACCAGACAGGAGCATGGGACTCGTAAATACACTTAGCAGTACTCTGACATAATTCAGACACTTCCTACTTGCATTTTTTAACCTAATTGATACGATCGAGCATTATAAAACTTAATCTGGGCAATGTTTGCAGTTGCAGCCGATGGCTGCATTTCTGTGCGTCTATATGGCCGCGCTGAGTAGCTGTGTGTGGAAACGAAAGACAGGGACGGAGCTAAAGCAATCAGTACGAATAACAAAGTAAGCAGAGCCTCTGGTAGCTCAGTTGGTAGAGCGGTGGACTGTAGTGGAGGATTCACAGTTATCCATAGGTCGCTGGTTCAAATCCGGCCCAGAGGACTGTTTTTCTAATCTCACGAGCAAAGAGGCTCCAGAGCATGCCCACTCGGTCAGAACCTCCCTATGTTTTAAACCTATTTTAAAGGAAATTCATTTGCTCAGCTTGTAATAGCTAGTTGATAATCATGGGATTCTTAGCCTCCGTAGGATAATGATAATTCTTCGAATTATCTTAAAATTGCTTGCTCTTACAGGCATTACTCGTTTAATGTGCTATATAGGTCACATAGTCGCACCAATATTCAGCCGTTTCATAGACGTCTCGTTATTTACACAAACGTAGGAACTAAATCCCTGAGCCTATCACTGCTACTTCCTCGGCGAGAAACGCTTATTACAGAAAATTTAGACTAAACGAAGGTTCCACCGAGATTCGAACTCGGATCGCTGGATTCAGAGTCCAGAGTGCTAACCGTTACACCATGGAACCAGACAGGAGCATGGGACTCGTAAATACACTTAGCAGTACTCTGACATAATTCAGACACTTCCTACTTGCATTTTTTAACCTAATTGATACGATCGAGCATTATAAAACTTAATCTGGGCAATGTTTGCAGTTGCAGCCGATGGCTGCATTTCTGTGCGTCTATATGGCCGCGCTGAGTAGCTGTGTGTGGAAACGAAAGACAGGGACGGAGCTAAAGCAATCAGTACGAATAACAAAGTAAGCAGAGCCTCTGGTAGCTCAGTTGGTAGAGCGGTGGACTGTAGTGGAGGATTCACAGTTATCCATAGGTCGCTGGTTCAAATCCGGCCCAGAGGACTGTTTTTCTAATCTCACGAGCAAAGAGGCTCCAGAGCATGCCCACTCGGTCAGAACCTCCCTATGTTTTAAACCTATTTTAAAGGAAATTCATTTGCTCAGCTTGTAATAGCTAGTTGATAATCATGGGATTCTTAGCCTCCGTAGGATAATGATAATTCTTCGAATTATCTTAAAATTGCTTGCTCTTACAGGCATTACTCGTTTAATGTGCTATATAGGTCACATAGTCGCACCAATATTCAGCCGTTTCATAGACGTCTCGTTATTTACACAAACGTAGGAACTAAATCCCTGAGCCTATCACTGCTACTTCCTCGGCGAGAAACGCTTATTACAGAAAATTTAGACTAAACGAAGGTTCCACCGAGATTCGAACACGGATCTCTGGATTCAGAGTCCAGAGTGCTAACCGTTACACCATGGAACCAGACAGGAGCATGGTACTCGTAAATACACTTAGCAGTACTCTGACATAATTCAGACACTTCCTACTTGCATTTTTTAACCTAATTGATACGATCGAGCATTATAAAACTTAATCTGGGCAATGTTTGCAGTAGCAGCCGATGGCTGTATTTCTGTGCGTCTATATGGCCGCGCTGAGTAGCTGTGTGTGGAAACGAAAGACAGGGACGGAGCTAAAGCAATCAGTACGAATAACAAAGTAAGCAGAGCCTCTGGTAGCTCTGTTGGTAGAGCGGTGGACTGTAGTGGAGGATTCACAGTTATCCATAGGTCGCTGGTTCAAATCCGGCCCAGAGGACTGTTTTTCTAATCTCACGAGCAAAGAGGCTCCAGAGCATGCCCACTCGGTCAGAACCTCCCTATGTTTTAAACCTATTTTAAAGGAAATTCATTTGCTCAGCTTGTAATAGCTAGTTGATAATCATGGGATTCTTAGCCTCCGTAGGATAATGATAATTCTTCGAATTATCTTAAAATTGCTTGCTCTTACAGGCATTACTCGTTTAATGTGCTATATAGGTCACATAGTCGCACCAATATTCAGCCGTTTCATAGACGTCTCGTTATTTACACAAACGTAGGAACTAAATCCCTGAGCCTATCACTGCTACTTCCTCGGCGAGAAACGCTTATTACAGAAAATTTAGACTAAACGAATGTTCCACCGAGATTCGAACTCGGATCGCTGGATTCAGAGTCCAGAGTGCTAACCGTTACACCATGGAACCAGACAGGAGCATGGGACTCGTAAATACACTTAGCAGTACTCTGACATAATTCAGACACTTCCTACTTGCATTTTTTAACCTAATTGATACGATCGAGCATTATAAAACTTAATCTGGGCAATGTTTGCAGTTGCAGCCGATGGCTGCATTTCTGTGCGTCTATATGGCCGCGCTGAGTAGCTGTGTGTGGAAACGAAAGACAGGGACGGAGCTAAAGCAATCAGTACGAATAACAAAGTAAGCAGAGCCTCTGGTAGCTCAGTTGGTAGAGCGGTGGACTGTAGTGGAGGATTCACAGTTATCCATAGGTCGCTGGTTCAAATCCGGCCCAGAGGACTGTTTTTCTAATCTCACGAGCAAAGAGGCTCCAGAGCATGCCCACTCGGTCAGAACCTCCCTATGTTTTAAACCTATTTTAAAGGAAATTCATTTGCTCAGCTTGTAATAGCAAGTTGATAATCATGGGATTCTTAGCCTCCGTAGGATAATGATAATTCTTCGAATTATCTTAAAATTGCTTGCTCTTACAGGCATTACTCGTTTAATGTGCTATATAGGTCACATAGTCGCACCAATATTCAGCCGTTTCATAGACGTCTCGTTATTTACACAAACGTAGGAACTAAATCCCTGAGCCTATCACTGCTACTTCCTCGGCGAGAAACGCTTATTACAGAAAATTTAGACTAATTGAAGGTTCCACCGAGATTCGAACTCGGATCGCTGGATTCAGAGTCCAGAGTGCTAACCGTTACACCATGGAACCAGACAGGAGCATGGGACTCGTAAATACACTTAGCAGTACTCTGACATAATTCAGACACTTCCTACTTGCATTTTTTAACCTAATTGATACGATCGAGCATTATAAAACTTAATCTGGGCAATGTTTGCAGTTGCAGCCGATGGCTGCATTTCTGTGCGTCTATATGGCCGCGCTGAGTAGCTGTGTGTGGAAACGAAAGACAGGGACGGAGCTAAAGCAATCAGTACGAATAACAAAGTAAGCAGAGCCTCTGGTAGCTCAGTTGGTAGAGCGGTGGACTGTAGTGGAGGATTCACAGTTATCCATAGGTCGCTGGTTCAAATCCGGCCCAGAGGACTGTTTTTCTAATCTCACGAGCAAAGAGGCTCCAGAGCATGCCCATTCGGTCAGAACCTCCCTATGTTTTAAACCTATTTTAAAGGAAATTCATTTGCTCAGCTTGTAATAGCTAGTTGATAATCATGGGATTCTTAGCCTCCGTAGGATAATGATAATTCTTCGAATTATCTTAAAATTGCTTGCTCTTACAGGCATTACTCGTTTAATGTGCTATATAGGTCACATAGTCGCACCAATATTCAGCCGTTTCATAGACGTCTCGTTATTTACACAAACGTAGGAACTAAATCCCTGAGCCTATCACTGCTACTTCCTCGGCGAGAAACGCTTATTACAGAAAATTTAGACTAAACGAAGGTTCCACCGAGATTCGAACTCGGATCGCTGGATTCAGAGTCCAGAGTGCTAACCGTTACACCATGGAACCAGACAGGAGCATGGGACTCGTAAATACACTTAGCAGTACTCTGACATAATTCAGACACTTCCTACTTGCATTTTTTAACCTAATTGATACGATCGAGCATTATAAAACTTAATCTGGGCAATGTTTGCAGTTGCAGCCGATGGCTGCATTTCTGTGCGTCTATATGGCCGCGCTGAGTAGCTGTGTGTGGAAACGAAAGACAGGGACGGAGCTAAAGCAATCAGTACGAATACCAAAGTAAGCAGAGCCTCTGGTAGCTCAGTTGGTAGAGCGGTGGACTGTAGTGGAGGATTCACAGTTATCCATAGGTCGCTGGTTCAAATCCGGCCCAGAGGACTGTTTTTCTAATCTCACGAGCAAAGAGGCTCCAGAGCATGCCCACTCGGTCAGAACCTCCCTATGTTTTAAACCTATTTTAAAGGAAATTCATTTGCTCAGCTTGTAATAGCTAGTTGATAATCATGGGATTCTTAGCCTCCGTAGGATAATGATAATTCTTCGAATTATCTTAAAATTGCTTGCTCTTACAGGCATTACTCGTTTAATGTGCTATATAGGTCACATAGTCGCACCAATATTCAGCCGTTTCATAGACGTCTCGTTATTTACACAAACGTAGGAACTAAATCCCTGAGCCTATCACTGCTACTTCCTCGGCGAGAAACGCTTATTACAGAAAATTTAGACTAAACGAAGGTTCCACCGAGATTCGAACTCGGATCGCTGGATTCAGAGTCCAGAGTGCTAACCGTTACACCATGGAACCAGACAGGAGCATGGGACTCGTAAATACACTTAGCAGTACTCTGACATAATTCAGACACTTCCTACTTGCATTTTTTAACCTAATTGATACGATCGAGCATTATAAAACTTAATCTGGGCAATGTTTGCAGTTGCAGCCGATGGCTGCATTTCTGTGCGTCTATATGGCCGCGCTGAGTAGCTGTGTGTGGAAACGAAAGACAGGGACGGAGCTAAAGCAATCAGTACGAATAACAAAGTAAGCAGAGCCTCTGGTAGCTCAGTTGGTAGAGCGGTGGACTGTAGTGGAGGATTCACAGTTATCCATAGGTCGCTGGTTCAAATCCGGCCCAGAGGACTGTTTTTCTAATCTCACGAGCAAAGAGGCTCCAGAGCATGCCCACTCGGTCAGAACCTCCCTATGTTTTAAACCTATTTTAAAGGAAATTCATTTGCTCAGCTTGTAATAGCTAGTTGATAATCATGGGATTCTTAGCCTCCGTAGGATAATGATAATTCTTCGAATTATCTTAAAATTGCTTGCTCTTACAGGCATTACTCGTTTAATGTGCTATATAGGTCACATAGTCGCACCAATATTCAGCCGTTTCATAGACGTCTCGTTATTTACACAAACGTAGGAACTAAATCCGTGAGCCTATCACTGCTACTTCCTCGGCGAGAAACGCTTATTACAGAAAATTTAGACTAAACGAAGGTTCCACCGAGATTCGAACTCGGATCGCTGGATTCAGAGTCCAGAGTGCTAACCGTTACACCATGGAACCAGACAGGAGCATGGGACTCGTAAATACACTTAGCAGTACTCTGACATAATTCAGACACTTCCTACTTGCATTTTTTAACCTAATTGATACGATCGAGCATTATAAAACTTAATCTGGGCAATGTTTGCAGTTGCAGCCGATGGCTGCATTTCTGTGCGTCTATATGGCTGCGCTGAGTAGCTGTGTGTGGAAACGAAAGACAGGGACGGACCTAAAGCAATCAGTACGAATAACAAAGTAAGCAGAGCCTCTGGTAGCTCAGTTGGTAGAGCGGTGGACTGTAGTGGAGGATTCACGGTTATCCATAGGTCGCTGGTTCAAATCCGGCCCAGAGGACTGTTTTTCTAATCTCACGAGCAAAGAGGCTCCAGAGCATGCCCACTCGGTCAGAACCTCCCTATGTTTTAAACCTATTTTAAAGGAAATTCATTTGCTCAGCTTGTAATAGCTAGTTGATAATCATGGGATTCTTAGCCTCCGTAGGATAATGATAATTCGAAGAATTGCTTGCTCTTACAGGCATTACTCGTTTAATGTGCTATATAGGTCACATAGTCGCACCAATATTCAGCCGTTTCATAGACGTCTCGTTATTTACACAAACGTAGGAACTAAATCCCTGAGCCTATCACTGCTACTTCCTCGGCGAGAAACGCTTATTACAGAAAATTTAGACTAAACGAAGGTTCCACCGAGATTCGAACTCGGATCGCTGGATTCAGAGTCCAGAGTGCTAACCGTTACACCATGGAACCAGACAGGAGCATGGGACTCGTAAATACACTTAGCAGTACTCTGACATAATTCAGACACTTCCTACTTGCATTTTTTAACCTAATTGATACGATCGAGCATTATAAAACTTAATCTGGGCAATGTTTGCAGTTGCAGCCGATGGCTGCATTTCTGTGCGTCTATATGGCCGCGCTGAGTAGCTGTGTGTGGAAACGAAAGACAGGGACGGAGATAAAGCAATCAGTACGAATAACAAAGTAAGCAGAGCCTCTGGTAGCTCAGTTGGTAGAGCGGTGGACTGTAGTGGAGGATTCACAGTTATCCATAGGTCGCTGGTTCAAATCCGGCCCAGAGGACTGTTTTTCTAATCTCACGAGCAAAGAGGCTCCAGAGCATGCCCACTCGGTCAGAACCTCCCTATGTTTTAAACCTATTTTAAAGGAAATTCATTTGCTCAGCTTGTAATAGCTAGTTGATAATCATGGGATTCTTAGCCTCCGTAGGATAATGATAATTCTTCGAATTATCTTAAAATTGCTTGCTCTTACAGGCATTACTCGTTTAATGTGCTATATAGGTCACATAGTCGCACCAATATTCAGCCGTTTCATAGACGTCTCGTTATTTACACAAACGTAGGAACTAAATCCCTGAGCCTATCACTGCTACTTCCTCGGCGAGAAACGCTTATTACAGAAAATTTAGACTAAACGAAGGTTCCACCGAGATTCGAACTCGGATCGCTGGATTCAGAGTCCAGAGTGCTAACCGTTACACCATGGAACCAGACAGGAGCATGGGACTCGTAAATACACTTAGCAGTACTCTGACATAATTCAGACACTTCCTACTTGCATTTTTTAACCTAATTGATACGATCGAGCATTATAAAACTTAATCTGGGCAATGTTTGCAGTTGCAGCCGATGGCTGCATTTCTGTGCGTCTATATGGCCGCGCTGAGTAGCTGTGTGTGGAAACGAAAGACAGGGACGGAGCTAAAGCAATCAGTACGAATAACAAAGTAAGCAGAGCCTCTGGTAGCTCAGTTGGTAGAGCGGTGGACTGTAGTGGAGGATTCACAGTTATCCATAGGTCGCTGGTTCAAATCCGGCCCAGAGGACTGTTTTTCTAATCTCACGAGCAAAGAGGCTCCAGAGCATGCCCACTCGGTCAGAACCTCCCTATGTTTTAAACCTATTTTAAAGGAAATTCATTTGCTCAGCTTGTAATAGCTAGTTGATAATCATGGGATTCTTAGCCTCCGTAGGATAATGATAATTCTTCGAATTATCTCAAAATTGCTTGCTCTTACAGGCATTACTCGTTTAATGTGCTATATAGGTCACATAGTCGCACCAATATTCAGCCGTTTCATAGACGTCTCGTTATTTACACAAACGTAGGAACTAAATCCCTGAGCCTATCACTGCTACTTCCTCGGCGAGAAACGCTTATTACAGAAAATTTAGACTAAACGAAGGTTCCACCGAGATTCGAACTCGGATCGCTGGATTCAGAGTCCAGAGTGCTAACCGTTACACCATGGAACCAGACAGGAGCAGGGGACTCGTAAATACACTTAGCAGTACTCTGACATAATTCAGACACTTCCTACTTGCATTTTTTAACCTAATTGATACTATCGAGCATTATAAAACTTAATCTGGGCAATGTTTGCAGTTGCAGCCGATGGCTGCATTTCTGTGCGTCTATATGGCCGCGCTGAGTAGCTGTGTGTGGAAACGAAAGACAGGGACGGAGCTAAAGCAATCAGTACGAATAACAAAGTAAACAGAGCCTCTGGTAGCTCAGTTGGTAGAGCGGTGGACTGTAGTGGAGGATTCACAGTTATCCATAGGTCGCTGGTTCAAATCCGGCCCAGAGGACTGTTTTTCTAATCTCACGAGCAAAGAGGCTCCAGAGCATGCCCACTCGGTCAGAACCTCCCTATGTTTTAAACCTATTTTAAAGGAAATTCATTTGCTCAGCTTGTAATAGCTAGTTGATAATCATGGGATTCTTAGCCTCCGTAGGATAATGATAATTCTTCGAATTATCTTAAAATTGCTTGCTCTTACAGGCATTACTCGTTTAATGTGCTATATAGGTCACATAGTCGCACCAATATTCAGCCGTTTCATAGACGTCTCGTTATTTACACAAACGTAGGAACTAAATCCCTGAGCCTATCACTGCTACTTCCTCGGCGAGAAACGCTTATTACAGAAAATTTAGACTAAACGAAGGTTCCACCGAGATTCGAACTCGGATCGCTGGATTCAGAGTCCAGAGTGCTAACCGTTACACCATGGAACCAGACAGGAGCATGGGACTCGTAAATACACTTAGCAGTACTCTGACATAATTCAGACACTTCCTACTTGCATTTTTTAACCTAATTGATACGATCGAGCATTATAAAACTTAATCTGGGCAATGTTTGCAGTTGCAGCCGATGGCTGCATTTCTGTGCGTCTATATGGCCGCGCTGAGTAGCTGTGTGTGGAAACGAAAGACAGGGACGGAGCTAAAGCAATCAGTACGAATAACAAAGTAAGCAGAGCCTCTGGTAGCTCAGTTGGTAGAGCGGTGGACTGTAGTGGAGGATTCACAGTTATCCATAGGTCGCTGGTTCAAATCCGGCCCAGAGGACTGTTTTTCTAATCTCACGAGCAAAGAGGCTCCAGAGCATGCCCACTCGGTCAGAACCTCCCTATGTTTTAAACCTATTTTAAAGGAAATTCATTTGCTCAGCTTGTAATAGCTAGTTGATAATCATGGGATTCTTAGCCTCCGTAGGATAATGATAATTCTTCGAATTATCTTAAAATTGCTTGCTCTTACAGGCATTACTCGTTTAATGTGCTATATAGGTCACATAGTCGCACCAATATTCAGCCGTTTCATAGACGTCTCGTTATTTACACAAACGTAGGAACTAAATCCCTGAGCCTATCACTGCTACTTCCTCGGCGAGAAACGCTTATTACAGAAAATTTAGACTAAACGAAGGTTCCACCGAGATTCGAACTCGGATCGCTGGATTCAGAGTCCAGAGTGCTAACCGTTACACCATGGAACCAGACAGGAGCATGGGACTCGTAAATACACTTAGCAGTACTCTGACATAATTCAGACACTTCCTACTTGCATTTTTTAACCTAATTGATACGATCGAGCATTATAAAACTTAATCTGGGCAATGTTTGCAGTTGCAGCCGATGGCTGCATTTCTGTGCGTCTATATGGCCGCGCTGAGTAGCTGTGTGTGGAAACGAAAGACAGGGACGGAGCTAAAGCAATCAGTACGAATAACAAAGTAAACAGAGCCTCTGGTAGCTCAGTTGGTAGAGCGGTGGACTGTAGTGGAGGATTCACAGTTATCCATAGGTCGCTGGTTCAAATCCGGCCCAGAGGACTGTTTTTCTAATCTCACGAGCAAAGAGGCTCCAGAGCATGCCCACTCGGTCAGAACCTCCCTATGTTTTAAACCTATTTTAAAGGAAATTCATTTGCTCAGCTTGTAATAGCTAGTTGATAATCATGGGATTCTTAGCCTCCGTAGGATAATGATAATTCTTCGAATTATCTTAAAATTGCTTGCTCTTACAGGCATTACTCGTTTAATGTGCTATATAGGTCACATAGTCGCACCAATATTCAGCCGTTTCATAGACGTCTCGTTATTTACACAAACGTAGGAACTAAATCCCTGAGCCTATCACTGCTACTTCCTCGGCGAGAAACGCTTATTACAGAAAATTTAGACTAAACGAAGGTTCCACCGAGATTCGAACTCGGATCGCTGGATTCAGAGTCCAGAGTGCTAACCGTTACACCATGGAACCAGACAGGAGCATGGGACTCGTAAATACACTTAGCAGTACTCTGACATAATTCAGACACTTCCTACTTGCATTTTTTAACCTAATTGATACGATCGAGCATTATAAAACTTAATCTGGGCAATGTTTGCAGTTGCAGCCGATGGCTGCATTTCTGTGCGTCTATATGGCCGCGCTGAGTAGCTGTGTGTGGAAACGAAAGACAGGGACGGAGCTAAAGCAATCAGTACGAATAACAAAGTAAGCAGAGCCTCTGGTAGCTCAGTTGGTAGAGCGGTGGACTGTAGTGGAGGATTCACGGTTATCCATAGGTCGCTGGTTCAAATCCGGCCCAGAGGACTGTTTTTCTAATCTCACGAGCAAAGAGGCTCCAGAGCATGCCCACTCGGTCAGAACCTCCCTATGTTTTAAACCTATTTTAAAGGAAATTCATTTGCTCAGCTTGTAATAGCTAGTTGATAATCATGGGATTCTTAGCCTCCGTAGGATAATGATAAATCTTCGAATTATCTTAAAATTGCTTGCTCTTACAGGCATTACTCGTTTAATGTGCTATATAGGTCACATAGTCGCACCAATATTCAGCCGTTTCATAGACGTCTCGTTATTTACACAAACGTAGGAACTAAATCCCTGAGCCTATCACTGCTACTTCCTCGGCGAGAAACGCTTATTACAGAAAATTTAGACTAAACGAAGGTTCCACCGAGATTCGAACTCGGATCGCTGGATTCAGAGTCCAGAGTGCTAACCGTTACACCATGGAACCAGACAGGAGCATGGGACTCGTAAATACACTTAGCAGTACTCTGACATAATTCAGACACTTCCTACTTGCATTTTTTAACCTAATTGATACGATCGAGCATTATAAAACTTAATCTGGGCAATGTTTGCAGTTGCAGCCGATGGCTGCATTTCTGTGCGTCTATATGGCCGCGCTGAGTAGCTGTGTGTGGAAACGAAAGACAGGGACGGAGCTAAAGCAATCAGTACGAATAACAAAGTAAGCAGAGCCTCTGGTAGCTCAGTTGGTAGAGCGGTGGACTGTAGTGGAGGATTCACAGTTATCCATAGGTCGCTGGTTCAAATCCGGCCCAGAGGACTGTTTTTCTAATCTCACGAGCAAAGAGGCTCCAGAGCATGCCCACTCGGTCAGAACCTCCCTATGTTTTAAACCTATTTTAAAGGAAATTCATTTGCTCAGCTTGTAATAGCTAGTTGATAATCATGGGATTCTTAGCCTCCGTAGGATAATGATAATTCTTCGAATTATCTTAAAATTGCTTGCTCTTACAGGCATTACTCGTTTAATGTGCTATATAGGTCACATAGTCGCACCAATATTCAGCCGTTTCATAGACGTCTCGTTATTTACACAAACGTAGGAACTAAATCCCTGAGCCTATCACTGCTACTTCCTCGGCGAGAAACGCTTATTACAGAAAATTTAGACTAAACGAAGGTTCCACCGAGATTCGAACTCGGATCGCTGGATTCAGAGTCCAGAGTGCTAACCGTTACACCATGGAACCAGACAGGAGCATGGGACTCGTAAATACACTTAGCAGTACTCTGACATAATTCAGACACTTCCTACTTGCATTTTTTAACCTAATTGATACGATCGAGCATTATAAAACTTAATCTGGGCAATGTTTGCAGTTGCAGCCGATGGCTGCATTTCTGTGCGTCTATATGGCCGCGCTGAGTAGCTGTGTGTGGAAACGAAAGACAGGGACGGAGCTAAAGCAATCAGTACGAATAACAAAGTAAACAGAGCCTCTGGTAGCTCAGTTGGTAGAGCGGTGGACTGTAGTGGAGGATTCACAGTTATCCATAGGTCGCTGGTTCAAATCCGGCCCAGAGGACTGTTTTTCTAATCTCACGAGCAAAGAGGCTCCAGAGCATGCCCACTCGGTCAGAACCTCCCTATGTTTTAAACCTATTTTAAAGGAAATTCATTTGCTCAGCTTGTAATAGCTAGTTGATAATCATGGGATTCTTAGCCTCCGTAGGATAATGATAATTCTTCGAATTATCTTAAAATTGCTTGCTCTTACAGGCATTACTCGTTTAATGTGCTATATAGGTCACATAGTCGCACCAATATTCAGCCGTTTCATAGACGTCTCGTTATTTACACAAACGTAGGAACTAAATCCCTGAGCCTATCACTGCTACTTCCTCGGCGAGAAACGCTTATTACAGAAAATTTAGACTAAACGAAGGTTCCACCGAGATTCGAACTCGGATCGCTGGATTCAGAGTCCAGAGTGCTAACCGTTACACCATGGAACCAGACAGGAGCATGGGACTCGTAAATACACTTAGCAGTACTCTGACATAATTCAGACACTTCCTACTTGCATTTTTTAACCTAATTGATACGATCGAGCATTATAAAACTTAATCTGGGCAATGTTTGCAGTTGCAGCCGATGGCTGCATTTCTGTGCGTCTATATGGCCGCGCTGAGTAGCTGTGTGTGGAAACGAAAGACAGGGACGGAGCTAAAGCAATCAGTACGAATAACAAAGTAAGCAGAGCCTCTGGTAGCTCAGTTGGTAGAGCGGTGGACTGTAGTGGAGGATTCACAGTTATCCATAGGTCGCTGGTTCAAATCCGGCCCAGAGGACTGTTTTTCTAATCTCACGAGCAAAGAGGCTCCAGAGCATGCCCACTCGGTCAGAACCTCCCTATGTTTTAAACCTATTTTAAAGGAAATTCATTTGCTCAGCTTGTAATAGCTAGTTGATAATCATGGGATTCTTAGCCTCCGTAGGATAATGATAATTCTTCGAATTATCTTAAAATTGCTTGCTCTTACAGGCATTACTCGTTTAATGTGCTATATAGGTCACATAGTCGCACCAATATTCAGCCGTTTCATAGACGTCTCGTTATTTACACAAACGTAGGAACTAAATCCCTGAGCCTATCACTGCTACTTCCTCGGCGAGAAACGCTTATTACAGAAAATTTAGACTAAACGAAGGTTCCACCGAGATTCGAACTCGGATCGCTGGATTCAGAGTCCAGAGTGCTAACCGTTACACCATGGAACCAGACAGGAGCATGGGACTCGTAAATACACTTAGCAGTACTCTGACATAATTCAGACACTTCCTACTTGCATTTTTTAACCTAATTGATACGATCGAGCATTATAAAACTTAATCTGGGCAATGTTTGCAGTTGCAGCCGATGGCTGCATTTCTGTGCGTCTATATGGCCGCGCTGAGTAGCTGTGTGTGGAAACGAAAGACAGGGACGGAGCTAAAGCAATCAGTACGAATAACAAAGTAAGCAGAGCCTCTGGTAGCTCAGTTGGTAGAGCGGTGGACTGTAGTGGAGGATTCACAGTTATCCATAGGTCGCTGGTTCAAATCCGGCCCAGAGGACTGTTTTTCTAATCTCACGAGCAAAGAGGCTCCAGAGCATGCCCACTCGGTCAGAACCTCCCTATGTTTTAAACCTATTTTAAAGGAAATTCATTTGCTCAGCTTGTAATAGCTAGTTGATAATCATGGGATTCTTAGCCTCCGTAGGATAATGATAATTCTTCGAATTATCTTAAAATTGCTTGCTCTTACAGGCATTACTCGTTTAATGTGCTATATAGGTCACATAGTCGCACCAATATTCAGCCGTTTCATAGACGTCTCGTTATTTACACAAACGTAGGAACTAAATCCCTGAGCCTATCACTGCTACTTCCTCGGCGAGAAACGCTTATTACAGAAAATTTAGACTAAACGAAGGTTCCACCGAGATTCGAACTCGGATCGCTGGATTCAGAGTCCAGAGTGCTAACCGTTACACCATGGAACCAGACAGGAGCATGGGACTCGTAAATACACTTAGCAGTACTCTGACATAATTCAGACACTTCCTACTTGCATTTTTTAACCTAATTGATACGATCGAGCATTATAAAACTTAATCTGGGCAATGTTTGCAGTTGCAGCCGATGGCTGCATTTCTGTGCGTCTATATGGCCGCGCTGAGTAGCTGTGTGTGGAAACGAAAGACAGGGACGGAGCTAAAGCAATCAGTACGAATAACAAAGTAAGCAGAGCCTCTGGTAGCTCAGTTGGTAGAGCGGTGGACTGTAGTGGAGGATTCACAGTTATCCATAGGTCGCTGGTTCAAATCCGGCCCAGAGGACTGTTTTTCTAATCTCACGAGCAAAGAGGCTCCAGAGCATGCCCACTCGGTCAGAACCTCCCTATGTTTTAAACCTATTTTAAAGGAAATTCATTTGCTCAGCTTGTAATAGCTAGTTGATAATCATGGGATTCTTAGCCTCCGTAGGATAATGATAATTCTTCGAATTATCTTAAAATTGCTTGCTCTTACAGGCATTACTCGTTTAATGTGCTATATAGGTCACATAGTCGCACCAATATTCAGCCGTTTCATAGACGTCTCGTTATTTACACAAACGTAGGAACTAAATCCCTGAGCCTATCACTGCTACTTCCTCGGCGAGAAACGCTTATTACAGAAAATTTAGACTAAACGAAGGTTCCACCGAGATTCGAACTCGGATCGCTGGATTCAGAGTCCAGAGTGCTAACCGTTACACCATGGAACCAGACAGGAGCATGGGACTCATAAATACACTTAGCAGTACTCTGACATAATTCAGACACTTCCTACTTGCATTTTTTAACCTAATTGATACGATCGAGCATTATAAAACTTAATCTGGGCAATGTTTGCAGTTGCAGCCGATGGCTGCATTTCTGTGCGTCTATATGGCCGCGCTGAGTAGCTGTGTGTGGAAACGAAAGACAGGGACGGAGCTAAAGCAATCAGTACGAATAACAAAGTAAGCAGAGCCTCTGGTAGCTCAGTTGGTAGAGCGGTGGACTGTAGTGGAGGATTCACAGTTATCCATAGGTCGCTGGTTCAAATCCGGCCCAGAGGACTGTTTTTCTAATCTCACGAGCAAAGAGGCTCCAGAGCATGCCCACTCGGTCAGAACCTCCCTATGTTTTAAACCTATTTTAAAGGAAATTCATTTGCTCAGCTTGTAATAGCTAGTTGATAATCATGGGATTCTTAGCCTCCGTAGGATAATGATAATTCTTCGAATTATCTTAAAATTGCTTGCTCTTACAGGCATTACTCGTTTAATGTGCTATATAGGTCACATAGTCGCACCAATATTCACCTCAAAATCCCCCCCACGGTACGGGACTACAAGTCCCACCGCCACACCTGCACCTGCCCATGTTAGGCAATAAATTCTGCCTGACTCATGTAGTACTATCACCGTAAGAGGGTGGTACGGGACTTCAAGTCCCACCGCCACACCTCCAAAGTGAATTGCAGTGACAAAGTCACTGCACAGTTGAAATTTACTGGCTCACCAACACAGTTAGACCGCAACAGACCGGTGATGCTGTATTGTAACCTATCACCTCGGACTACAAGTCCAATATTCAGCGTTTCATAGACGTCTCGTTATTTACACAAACGTAGGAACTAAATCCCTGAGCCTATCACTGCTACTTCCTCGGCGAGAAACGCTTATTACAGAAAATTTAGACTAAACGAAGGTTCCACCGAGATTCGAACTCGGATCGCTGGATTCAGAGTCCAGAGTGCTAACCGTTACACCATGGAACCAGACAGGAGCATGGGACTCGTAAATACACTTAGCAGTACTCTGACATAATTCAGACACTTCCTACTTGCATTTTTTAACCTAATTGATACGATCGAGCATTATAAAACTTAATCTGGGCAATGTTTGCAGTTGCAGCCGATGGCTGCATTTCTGTGCGTCTATATGGCCGCGCTGAGTAGCTGTGTGTGGAAACGAAAGACAGGGACGGAGCTAAAGCACTCAGTACGAATAACAAAGTAAGCAGAGCCTCTGGTAGCTCAGTTGGTAGAGCGGTGGACTGTAGTGGAGGATTCACAGTTATCCATAGGTCGCTGGTTCAAATCCGGCCCAGAGGACTGTTTTTCTAATCTCACGAGCAAAGAGGCTCCAGAGCATGCCCACTCGGTCAGAACCTCCCTATGTTTTAAACCTATTTTAAAGGAAATTCATTTGCTCAGCTTGTAATAGCTAGTTGATAATCATGGGATTCTTAGCCTCCGTAGGATAATGATAATTCTTCGAATTATCTTAAAATTGCTTGCTCTTACAGGCATTACTCGTTTAATGTGCTATATAGGTCACATAGTCGCACCAATATTCAGCCGTTTCATAGACGTCTCGTTATTTACACAAACGTAGGAACTAAATCCCTGAGCCTATCACTGCTACTTCCTCGGCGAGAAACGCTTATTACAGAAAATTTAGACTAAACGAAGGTTCCACCGAGATTCGAACTCGGATCGCTGGATTCAGAGTCCAGAGTGCTAACCGTTACACCATGGAACCAGACGGGAGCATGGGACTCGTAAATACACTTAGCAGTACTCTGACATAATTCAGACACTTCCTACTTGCATTTTTTAACCTAATTGATACGATCGAGCATTATAAAACTTAATCTGGGCAATGTTTGCAGTTGCAGCCGATGGCTGCATTTCTGTGCGTCTATATGGCCGCGCTGAGTAGCTGTGTGTGGAAACGAAAGACAGGGACGGAGCTAAAGCAATCAGTACGAATAACAAAGTAAGCAGAGCCTCTGGTAGCTCAGTTGGTAGAGCGGTGGACTGTAGTGGAGGATTCACAGTTATCCATAGGTCGCTGGTTCAAATCCGGCCCAGAGGACTGTTTTTCTAATCTCACGAGCAAAGAGGCTCCAGAGCATGCCCACTCGGTCAGAACCTCCCTATGTTTTAAACCTATTTTAAAGGAAATTCATTTGCTTAGCTTGTAATAGCTAGTTGATAATCATGGGATTCTTAGCCTCCGTAGGATAATGATAATTCTTCGAATTATCTTAAAATTGCTTGCTCTTACAGGCATTACTCGTTTAATGTGCTATATAGGTCACATAGTCGCACCAATATTCAGCCGTTTCATAGACGTCTCGTTATTTACACAAACGTAGGAACTAAATCCCTGAGCCTATCACTGCTACTTCCTCGGCGAGAAACGCTTATTACAGAAAATTTAGACTAAACGAAGGTTCCACCGAGATTCGAACTCGGATCGCTGGATTCAGAGTCCGGAGTGCTAACCGTTACACCATGGAACCAGACAGGAGCATGGGACTCGTAAATACACTTAGCAGTACTCTGACATAATTCAGACACTTCCTACTTGCATTTTTTAACCTAATTGATACGATCGAGCATTATAAAACTTAATCTGGGCAATGTTTGCAGTTGCAGCCGATGGCTGCATTTCTGTGCGTCTATATGGCCGCGCTGAGTAGCTGTGTGTGGAAACGAAAGACAGGGACGGAGCTAAAGCAATCAGTACGAATAACAAAGTAAGCAGAGCCTCTGGTAGCTCAGTTGGTAGAGCGGTGGACTGTAGTGGAGGATTCACAGTTATCCATAGGTCGCTGGTTCAAATCCGGCCCAGAGGACTGTTTTTCTAATCTCACGAGCAAAGAGGCTCCAGAGCATGCCCACTCGGTCAGAACCTCCCTATGTTTTAAACCTATTTTAAAGGAAATTCATTTGCTCAGCTTGTAATAGCTAGTTGATAATCATGGGATTCTTAGCCTCCGTAGGATAATGATAATTCTTCGAATTATCTTAAAATTGCTTGCTCTTACAGGCATTACTCGTTTAATGTGCTATATAGGTCACATAGTCGCACCAATATTCAGCCGTTTCATAGACGTCTCGTTATTTACACAAACGTAGGAACTAAATCCCTGAGCCTATCACTGCTACTTCCTCGGCGAGAAACGCTTATTACAGAAAATTTAGACTAAACGAAGGTTCCACCGAGATTCGAACTCGGATCGCTGGATTCAGAGTCCAGAGTGCTAACCGTTACACCATGGAACCAGACAGGAGCATGGGACTCGTAAATACACTTAGCAGTACTCTGACATAATTCAGAGACTTCCTACTTGCATTTTTTAACCTAATTGATACGATCGAGCATTATAAAACTTAATCTGGGCAATGTTCGCAGTTGCAGCCGATGGCTGCATTTCTGTGCGTCTATATGGCCGCGCTGAGTAGCTGTGTGTGGAAACGAAAGACAGGGACGGAGCTAAAGCAATCAGTACGAATAACAAAGTAAGCAGAGCCTCTGGTAGCTCAGTTGGTAGAGCGGTGGACTGTAGTGGAGGATTCACAGTTATCCATAGGTCGCTGGTTCAAATTCGGCCCAGAGGACTGTTTTTCTAATCTCACGAGCAAAGAGGCTCCAGAGCATGCCCACTCGGTCAGAACCTCCCTATGTTTTAAACCTATTTTAAAGGAAATTCATTTGCTCAGCTTGTAATAGCTAGTTGATAATCATGGGATTCTTAGCCTCCGTAGGATAATGATAATTCTTCGAATTATCTTAAAATTGCTTGCTCTTACAGGCATTACTCGTTTAATGTGCTATATAGGTCACATAGTCGCACCAATATTCAGCCGTTTCATAGACGTCTCGTTATTTACACAAACGTAGGAACTAAATCCCTGAGCCTATCACTGCTACTTCCTCGGCGAGAAACGCTTATTACAGAAAATTTAGACTAAACGAAGGTTCCACCGAGATTCGAACTCGGATCGCTGGATTCAGAGTCCAGAGTGCTAGCCGTTACACCATGGAACCAGACAGGAGCATGGGACTCGTAAATACACTTAGCAGTACTCTGACATAATTCAGACACTTCCTACTTGCATTTTTTAACCTAATTGATACGATCGAGCATTATAAAACTTAATCTGGGCAATGTTTGCAGTTGCAGCCGATGGCTGCATTTCTGTGCGTCTATATGGCCGCGCTGAGTAGCTGTGTGTGGAAACGAAAGACAGGGACGGAGCTAAAGCAATCAGTACGAATACCAAAGTAAGCAGAGCCTCTGGTAGCTCAGTTGGTAGAGCGGTGGACTGTAGTGGAGGATTCACAGTTATCCATAGGTCGCTGGTTCAAATCCGGCCCAGAGGACTGTTTTTCTAATCTCACGAGCAAAGAGGCTCCAGAGCATGCCCACTCGGTCAGAACCTCCCTATGTTTTAAACCTATTTTAAAGGAAATTCATTTGCTCAGCTTGTAATAGCTAGTTGATAATCATGGGATTCTTAGCCTCCGTAGGATAATGATAATTCTTCGAATTATCTTAAAATTGCTTGCTCTTACAGGCATTACTCGTTTAATGTGCTATATAGGTCACATAGTCGCACCAATATTCAGCCGTTTCATAGACGTCTCGTTATTTACACAAACGTAGGAACTAAATCCCTGAGCCTATCACTGCTACTTCCTCGGCGAGAAACGCTTATTACAGAAAATTTAGACTAAACGAAGGTTCCACCGAGATTCGAACTCGGATCGCTGGATTCAGAGTCCAGAGTGCTAACCGTTACACCATGGAACCAGACAGGAGCATGGGACTCGTAAATACACTTAGCAGTACTCTGACATAATTCAGACACTTCCTACTTGCATTTTTTAACCTAATTGATACGATCGAGCATTATAAAACTTAATCTGGGCAATGTTTGCAGTTGCAGCCGATGGCTGCATTTCTGTGCGTCTATATGGCCGCGCTGAGTAGCTGTGTGTGGAAACGAAAGACAGGGACGGAGCTAAAGCAATCAGTACGAATAACAAAGTAAGCAGAGCCTCTGGTAGCTCAGTTGGTAGAGCGGTGGACTGTAGTGGAGGATTCACAGTTATCCATAGGTCGCTGGTTCAAATCCGGCCCAGAGGACTGTTTTTCTAATCTCACGAGCAAAGAGGCTCCAGAGCATGCCCACTCGGTCAGAACCTCCCTATGTTTTAAACCTATTTTAAAGGAAATTCATTTGCTCAGCTTGTAATAGCTAGTTGATAATCATGGGATTCTTAGCCTCCGTAGGATAATGATAATTCTTCGAATTATCTTAAAATTGCTTGCTCTTACAGGCATTACTCGTTTAATGTGCTATATAGGTCACATAGTCGCACCAATATTCAGCCGTTTCATAGACGTCTCGTTATTTACACAAACGTAGGAACTAAATCCCTGAGCCTATCACTGCTACTTCCTCGGCGAGAAACGCTTATTACAGAAAATTTAGACTAAACGAAGGTTCCACCGAGATTCGAACTCGGATCGCTGGATTCAGAGTCCAGAGTGCTAACCGTTACACCATGGAACCAGACAGGAGCATGGGACTCGTAAATACACTTAGCAGTACTCTGACATAATTCAGACACTTCCTACTTGCATTTTTTAACCTAATTGATACGATCGAGCATTATAAAACTTAATCTGGGCAATGTTTGCAGTTGCAGCCGATGGCTGCATTTCTGTGCGTCTATATGGCCGCGCTGAGTAGCTGTGTGTGGAAACGAAAGACAGGGACGGAGCTAAAGCACTCAGTACGAATAACAAAATAAGCAGAGCCTCTGGTAGCTCAGTTGGTAGAGCGGTGGACTGTAGTGGAGGATTCACAGTTATCCATAGGTCGCTGGTTCAAATCCGGCCCAGAGGACTGTTTTTCTAATCTCACGAGCAAAGAGGCTCCAGAGCATGCCCACTCGGTCAGAACCTCCCTATGTTTTAAACCTATTTTAAAGGAAATTCATTTGCTCAGCTTGTAATAGCTAGTTGATAATCATGGGATTCTTAGCCTCCGTAGGATAATGATAATTCTTCGAATTATCTTAAAATTGCTTGCTCTTACAGGCATTACTCGTTTAATGTGCTATATAGGTCACATAGTCGCACCAATATTCAGCCGTTTCATAGACGTCTCGTTATTTACACAAACGTAGGAACTAAATCCCTGAGCCTCTCACTGCTACTTCCTCGGCGAGAAACGCTTATTACAGAAAATTTAGACTAAACGAAGGTTCCACCGAGATTCGAACTCGGATCGCTGGATTCAGAGTCCAGAGTGCTAACCGTTACACCATGGAACCAGACAGGAGCATGGGACTCGTAAATACACTTAGCAGTACTCTGACATAATTCAGACACTTCCTACTTGCATTTTTTAACCTAATTGATACGATCGAGCATTATAAAACTTAATCTGGGCAATGTTTGCAGTTGCAGCCGATGGCTGCATTTCTGTGCGTCTATATGGCCGCGCTGAGTAGCTGTGTGTGGAAACGAAAGACAGGGACGGAGCTAAAGCAATCAGTACGAATAACAAAGTAAGCAGAGCCTCTGGTAGCTCAGTTGGTAGAGCGGTGGACTGTAGTGGAGGATTCACAGTTATCCATAGGTCGCTGGTTCAAATCCGGCCCAGAGGACTGTTTTTCTAATCTCACGAGCAAAGAGGCTCCAGAGCATGCCCACTCGGTCAGAACCTCCCTATGTTTTAAACCTATTTTAAAGGAAATTCATTTGCTCAGCTTGTAATAGCTAGTTGATAATCATGGGATTCTTAGCCTCCGTAGGATAATGATAATTCTTCGAATTATCTTAAAATTGCTTGCTCTTACAGGCATTACTCGTTTAATGTGCTATATAGGTCACATAGTCGCACCAATATTCAGCCGTTTCATAGACGTCTCGTTATTTACACAAACGTAGGAACTAAATCCCTGAGCCTATCACTGCTACTTCCTCGGCGAGAAACGCTTATTACAGAAAATTTAGACTAAACGAAGGTTCCACCGAGATTCGAACTCGGATCGCTGGATTCAGAGTCCAGAGTGCTAACCGTTACACCATGGAACCAGACGGGAGCATGGGACTCGTAAATACACTTAGCAGTACTCTGACATAATTCAGACACTTCCTACTTGCATTTTTTAACCTAATTGATACGATCGAGCATTATAAAACTTAATCTGGGCAATGTTTGCAGTTGCAGCCGATGGCTGCATTTCTGTGCGTCTATATGGCCGCGCTGAGTAGCTGTGTGTGGAAACGAAAGACAGGGACGGAGCTAAAGCAATCAGTACGAATAACAAAGTAAGCAGAGCCTCTGGTAGCTCAGTTGGTAGAGCGGTGGACTGTAGTGGAGGATTCACAGTTATCCATAGGTCGCTGGTTCAAATCCGGCCCAGAGGACTGTTTTTCTAATCTCACGAGCAAAGAGGCTCCAGAGCATGCCCACTCGGTCAGAACCTCCCTATGTTTTAAACCTATTTTAAAGGAAATTCATTTGCTCAGCTTGTAATAGCTAGTTGATAATCATGGGATTCTTAGCCTCCGTAGGATAATGATAATTCTTCGAATTATCTTAAAATTGCTTGCTCTTACAGGCATTACTCGTTTAATGTGCTATATAGGTCACATAGTCGCACCAATATTCAGCCGTTTCATAGACGTCTCGTTATTTACACAAACGTAGGAACTAAATCCCTGAGCCTATCACTGCTACTTCCTCGGCGAGAAACGCTTATTACAGAAAATTTAGACTAAACGAAGGTTCCACCGAGATTCGAACTCGGATCGCTGGATTCAGAGTCCAGAGTGCTAACCGTTACACCATGGAACCAGACAGGAGCATGGGACTCGTAAATACACTTAGCAGTACTCTGACATAATTCAGACACTTCCTACTTGCATTTTTTAACCTAATTGATACGATCGAGCATTATAAAACTTAATCTGGGCAATGTTTGCAGTTGCAGCCGATGGCTGCATTTCTGTGCGTCTATATGGCCGCGCTGAGTAGCTGTGTGTGGAAACGAAAGACAGGGACGGAGCTAAAGCACTCAGTACGAATAACAAAGTAAGCAGAGCCTCTGGTAGCTCAGTTGGTAGAGCGGTGGACTGTAGTGGAGGATTCACAGTTATCCATAGGTCGCTGGTTCAAATCCGGCCCAGAGGACTGTTTTTCTAATCTCACGAGCAAAGAGGCTCCAGAGCATGCCCACTCGGTCAGAACCTCCCTATGTTTTAAACCTATTTTAAAGGAGATTCATTTGCTCAGCTTGTAATAGCTAGTTGATAATCATGGGATTCTTAGCCTCCGTAGGATAATGATAATTCTTCGAATTATCTTAAAATTGCTTGCTCTTACAGGCATTACTCGTTTAATGTGCTATATAGGTCACATAGTCGCACCAATATTCAGCCGTTTCATAGACGTCTCGTTATTTACACAAACGTAGGAACTAAATCCCTGAGCCTATCACTGCTACTTCCTCGGCGAGAAACGCTTATTACAGAAAATTTAGACTAAACGAAGGTTCCACCGAGATTCGAACTCGGATCGCTGGATTCAGAGTCCAGAGTGCTAACCGTTACACCATGGAACCAGACAGGAGCATGGGACTCGTAAATACACTTAGCAGTACTCTGACATAATTCAGACACTTCCTACTTGCATTTTTTAACCTAATTGATACGATCGAGCATTATAAAACTTAATCTGGGCAATGTTTGCAGTTGCAGCCGATGGCTGCATTTCTGTGCGTCTATATGGCCGCGCTGAGTAGCTGTGTGTGGAAACGAAAGACAGGGACGGAGCTAAAGCAATCAGTACGAATACCAAAGTAAGCAGAGCCTCTGGTAGCTCAGTTGGTAGAGCGGTGGACTGTAGTGGAGGATTCACAGTTATCCATAGGTCGCTGGTTCAAATCCGGCCCAGAGGACTGTTTTTCTAATCTCACGAGCAAAGAGGCTCCAGAGCATGCCCACTCGGTCAGAACCTCCCTATGTTTTAAACCTATTTTAAAGGAAATTCATTTGCTCAGCTTGTAATAGCTAGTTGATAATCATGGGATTCTTAGCCTCCGTAGGATAATGATAATTCTTCGAATTATCTTAAAATTGCTTGCTCTTACAGGCATTACTCGTTTAATGTGCTATATAGGTCACATAGTCGCACCAATATTCAGCCGTTTCATAGACGTCTCGTTATTTACACAAACGTAGGAACTAAATCCCTGAGCCTATCACTGCTACTTCCTCGGCGAGAAACGCTTATTACAGAAAATTTAGACTAAACGAAGGTTCCACCGAGATTCGAACTCGGATCGCTGGATTCAGAGTCCAGAGTGCTAACCGTTACACCATGGAACCAGACAGGAGCATGGGACTCGTAAATACACTTAGCAGTACTCTGACATAATTCAGACACTTCCTACTTGCATTATTTAACCTAATTGATACGATCGAGCATTATAAAACTTAATCTGGGCAATGTTTGCAGTTGCAGCCGATGGCTGCATTTCTGTGCGTCTATATGGCCGCGCTGAGTAGCTGTGTGTGGAAACGAAAGACAGGGACGGAGCTAAAGCAATCAGTACGAATAACAAAGTAAGCAGAGCCTCTGGTAGCTCAGTTGGTAGAGCGGTGGACTGTAGTGGAGGATTCACAGTTATCCATAGGTCGCTGGTTCAAATCCGGCCCAGAGGACTGTTTTTCTAATCTCACGAGCAAAGAGGCTCCAGAGCATGCCCACTCGGTCAGAACCTCCCTATGTTTTAAACCTATTTTAAAGGAAATTCATTTGCTCAGCTTGTAATAGCTAGTTGATAATCATGGGATTCTTAGCCTCCGTAGGATAATGATAATTCTTCGAATTATCTTAAAATTGCTTGCTCTTACAGGCATTACTCGTTTAATGTGCTATATAGGTCACATAGTCGCACCAATATTCAGCCGTTTCATAGACGTCTCGTTATTTACACAAACGTAGGAACTAAATCCCTGAGCCTATCACTGCTACTTCCTCGGCGAGAAACGCTTATTACAGAAAATTTAGACTAAACGAAGGTTCCACCGAGATTCGAACTCGGATCGCTGGATTCAGAGTCCAGAGTGCTAACCGTTACACCATGGAACCAGACAGGAGCATGGGACTCGTAAATACACTTAGCAGTACTCTGACATAATTCAGACACTTCCTACTTGCATTTTTTAACCTAATTGATACGATCGAGCATTATAAAACTTAATCTGGGCAATGTTTGCAGTTGCAGCCGATGGCTGCATTTCTGTGCGTCTATATGGCCGCGCTGAGTAGCTGTGTGTGGAAACGAAAGACAGGGACGGAGCTAAAGCACTCAGTACGAATAACAAAGTAAGCAGAGCCTCTGGTAGCTCAGTTGGTAGAGCGGTGGACTGTAGTGGAGGATTCACAGTTATCCATAGGTCGCTGGTTCAAATCCGGCCCAGAGGACTGTTTTTCTAATCTCACGAGCAAAGAGGCTCCAGAGCATGCCCACTCGGTCAGAACCTCCCTATGTTTTAAACCTATTTTAAAGGAAATTCATTTGCTCAGCTTGTAATAGCTAGTTGATAATCATGGGATTCTTAGCCTCCGTAGGATAATGATAATTCTTCGAATTATCTTAAAATTGCTTGCTCTTACAGGCATTACTCGTTTAATGTGCTATATAGGTCACATAGTCGCACCAATATTCAGCCGTTTCATAGACGTCTCGTTATTTACACAAACGTAGGAACTAAATCCCTGAGCCTATCACTGCTACTTCCTCGGCGAGAAACGCTTATTACAAAAAAATTTAGACTAAACGAAGGTTCCACCGAGATTCGAACTCGGATCGCTGGATTCAGAGTCCAGAGTGCTAACCGTTACACCATGGAACCAGACAGGAGCATGGGACTCGTAAATACACTTAGCAGTACTCTGACATAATTCAGACACTTCCTACTTGCATTTTTTAACCTAATTGATACGATCGAGCATTATAAAACTTAATCTGGGCAATGTTTGCAGTTGCTGCCGATGGCTGCATTTCTGTGCGTCTATATGGCCGCGCTGAGTAGCTGTGTGTGGAAACGAAAGACAGGGACGGAGCTAAAGCAATCAGTACGAATAACAAAGTAAGCAGAGCCTCTGGTAGCTCAGTTGGTAGAGCGGTGGACTGTAGTGGAGGATTCACAGTTATCCATAGGTCGCTGGTTCAAATCCGGCCCAGAGGACTGTTTTTCTAATCTCACGAGCAAAGAGGCTCCAGAGCATGCCCACTCGGTCAGAACCTCCCTATGTTTTAAACCTATTTTAAAGGAAATTCATTTGCTCAGCTTGTAATAGCTAGTTGATAATCATGGGATTCTTAGCCTCCGTAGGATAATGATAATTCTTCGAATTATCTTAAAATTGCTTGCTCTTACAGGCATTACTCGTTTAATGTGCTATATAGGTCACATAGTCGCACCAATATTCAGCCGTTTCATAGACGTCTCGTTATTTACACAAACGTAGGAACTAAATCCCTGAGCCTATCACTGCTACTTCCTCGGCGAGAAACGCTTATTACAGAAAATTTAGACTAAACGAAGGTTCCACCGAGATTCGAACTCGGATCGCTGGATTCAGAGTCCAGAGTGCTAACCGTTACACCATGGAACCAGACAGGAGCATGGGACTCGTAAATACACTTAGCAGTACTCTGACATAATTCAGACACTTCCTACTTGCATTTTTTAACCTAATTGATACGATCGAGCATTATAAAACTTAATCTGGGCAATGTTTGCAGTTGCAGCCGATGGCTGCATTTCTGTGCGTCTATATGGCCGCGCTGAGTAGCTGTGTGTGGAAACGAAAGACAGGGACGGAGCTAAAGCAATCAGTACGAATAACAAAGTAAGCAGAGCCTCTGGTAGCTAAGTTGGTAGAGCGGTGGACTGTAGTGGAGGATTCACAGTTATCCATAGGTCGCTGGTTCAAATCCGGCCCAGAGGACTGTTTTTCTAATCTCACGAGCAAAGAGGCTCCAGAGCATGCCCACTCGGTCAGAACCTCCCTATGTTTTAAACCTATTTTAAAGGAAATTCATTTGCTCAGCTTGTAATAGCTAGTTGATAATCATGGGATTCTTAGCCTCCGTAGGATAATGATAATTCTTCGAATTATCTTAAAATTGCTTGCTCTTACAGGCATTACTCGTTTAATGTGCTATATAGGTCACATAGTCGCATCAATATTCAGCCGTTTCATAGACGTCTCGTTATTTACACAAACGTAGGAACTAAATCCCTGAGCCTATCACTGCTACTTCCTCGGCGAGAAACGCTTATTACAGAAAATTTAGACTAAACGAAGGTTCCACCGAGATTCGAACTCGGATCGCTGGATTCAGAGTCCAGAGTGCTAACCGTTACACCATGGAACCAGACAGGAGCATGGGACTCGTAAATACACTTAGCAGTACTCTGACATAATTCAGACACTTCCTACTTGCATTTTTTAACCTAATTGATACGATCGAGCATTATAAAACTTAATCTGGGCAATGTTTGCAGTTGCAGCCGATGGCTGCATTTCTGTGCGTCTATATGGCCGCGCTGAGTAGCTGTGTGTGGAAACGAAAGACAGGGACGGAGCTAAAGCAATCAGTACGAATAACAAAGTAAGCAGAGCCTCTGGTAGCTCAGTTGGTAGAGCGGTGGACTGTAGTGGAGGATTCACAGTTATCCATAGGTCGCTGGTTCAAATCCGGCCCAGAGGACTGTTTTTCTAATCTCACGAGCAAAGAGGCTCCAGAGCATGCCCACTCGGTCAGAACCTCCCTATGTTTTAAACCTATTTTAAAGGAAATTCATTTGCTCAGCTTGTAATAGCTAGTTGATAATCATGGGATTCTTAGCCTCCGTAGGATAATGATAATTCTTCGAATTATCTTAAAATTGCTTGCTCTTACAGGCATTACTCGTTTAATGTGCTATATAGGTCACATAGTCGCACCAATATTCAGCCGTTTCATAGACGTCTCGTTATTTACACAAACGTAGGAACTAAATCCCTGAGCCTATCACTGCTACTTCCTCGGCGAGAAACGCTTATTACAGAAAATTTAGACTAAACGAAGGTTCCACCGAGATTCGAACTCGGATCGCTGGATTCAGAGTCCAGAGTGCTAACCGTTACACCATGGAACCAGACAGGAGCATGGGACTCGTAAATACACTTAGCAGTACTCTGACATAATTCAGACACTTCCTACTTGCATTTTTTAACCTAATTGATACGATCGAGCATTATAAAACTTAATCTGGGCAATGTTTGCAGTTGCAGCCGATGGCTGCATTTCTGTGCGTCTATATGGCCGCGCTGAGTAGCTGTGTGTGGAAACGAAAGACAGGGACGGAGCTAAAGCAATCAGTACGAATAACAAAGTAAGCAGAGCCTCTGGTAGCTCAGTTGGTAGAGCGGTGGACTGTAGTGGAGGATTCACAGTTATCCATAGGTCGCTGGTTCAAATCCGGCCCAGAGGACTGTTTTTCTAATCTCACGAGCAAAGAGGCTCCAGAGCATGCCCACTCGGTCAGAACCTCCCTATGTTTTAAACCTATTTTAAAGGAAATTCATTTGCTCAGCTTGTAATAGCTAGTTGATAATCATGGGATTCTTAGCCTCCGTAGGATAATGATAATTCTTCGAATTATCTTAAAATTGCTTGCTCTTACAGGCATTACTCGTTTAATGTGCTATATAGGTCACATAGTCGCACCAATATTCAGCCGTTTCATAGACGTCTCGTTATTTACACAAACGTAGGAACTAAATCCCTGAGCCTATCACTGCTACTTCCTCGGCGAGAAACGCTTATTACAGAAAATTTAGACTAAACGAAGGTTCCACCGAGATTCGAACTCGGATCGCTGGATTCAGAGTCCAGAGTGCTAACCGTTACACCATGGAACCAGACAGGAGCATGGGACTCGTAAATACACTTAGCAGTACTCTGACATAATTCAGACACTTCCTACTTGCATTTTTTAACCTAATTGATACGATCGAGCATTATAAAACTTAATCTGGGCAATGTTTGCAGTTGCAGCCGATGGCTGCATTTCTGTGCGTCTATATGGCCGCGCTGAGTAGCTGTGTGTGGAAACGATAGACAGGGACGGAGCTAAAGCAATCAGTACGAATAACAAAGTAAGCAGAGCCTCTGGTAGCTCAGTTGGTAGAGCGGTGGACTGTAGTGGAGGATTCACAGTTATCCATAGGTCGCTGGTTCAAATCCGGCCCAGAGGACTGTTTTTCTAATCTCACGAGCAAAGAGGCTCCAGAGCATGCCCACTCGGTCAGAACCTCCCTATGTTTTAAACCTATTTTAAAGGAAATTCATTTGCTCAGCTTGTAATAGCTAGTTGATAATCATGGGATTCTTAGCCTCCGTAGGATAATGATAATTCTTCGAATTATCTTAAAATTGCTTGCTCTTACAGGCATTACTCGTTTAATGTGCTATATAGGTCACATAGTCGCACCAATATTCAGCCGTTTCATAGACGTCTCGTTATTTACACAAACGTAGGAACTAAATCCCTGAGCCTATCACTGCTACTTCCTCGGCGAGAAACGCTTATTACAGAAAATTTAGACTAAACGAAGGTTCCACCGAGATTCGAACTCGGATCGCTGGATTCAGAGTCCAGAGTGCTAACCGTTACACCATGGAACCAGACAGGAGCATGGGACTCGTAAATACACTTAGCAGTACTCTGACATAATTCAGACACTTCCTACTTGCATTTTTTAACCTAATTGATACGATCGAGCATTATAAAACTTAATCTGGGCAATGTTTGCAGTTGCAGCCGATGGCTGCATTTCTGTGCGTCTATATGGCCGCGCTGAGTAGCTGTGTGTGGAAACGAAAGACAGGGACGGAGCTAAAGCAATCAGTACGAATAACAAAGTAAGCAGAGCCTCTGGTAGCTCAGTTGGTAGAGCGGTGGACTGTAGTGGAGGATTCACAGTTATCCATAGGTCGCTGGTTCAAATCCGGCCCAGAGGACTGTTTTTCTAATCTCACGAGCAAAGAGGCTCCAGAGCATGCCCACTCGGTCAGAACCTCCCTATGTTTTAAACCTATTTTAAAGGAAATTCATTTGCTCAGCTTGTAATAGCTAGTTGATAATCATGGGATTCTTAGCCTCCGTAGGATAATGATAATTCTTCGAATTATCTTAAAATTGCTTGCTCTTACAGGCATTACTCGTTTAATGTGCTACAGTCGCACCAATATTCAGCCGTTTCATAGACGTCTCGTTATTTACACAAACGTAGGAACTAAATCCCTGAGCCTATCACTGCTACTTCCTCGGCGAGAAACGCTTATTACAGAAAATTTAGACTAAACGAAGGTTCCACCGAGATTCGAACTCGGATCGCTGGATTCAGAGTCCAGAGTGCTAACCGTTACACCATGGAACCAGACAGGAGCATGGGACTCGTAAATACACTTAGCAGTACTCTGACATAATTCAGACACTTCCTACTTGCATTTTTTAACCTAATTGATACGATCGAGCATTATAAAACTTAATCTGGGCAATGTTTGCAGTTGCAGCCGATGGCTGCATTTCTGTGCGTCTATATGGCCGCGCTGAGTAGCTGTGTGTGGAAACGAAAGACAGGGACGGAGCTAAAGCAATCAGTACGAATAACAAAGTAAGCAGAGCCTCTGGTAGCTCAGTTGGTAGAGCGGTGGACTGTAGTGGAGGATTCACAGTTATCCATAGGTCGCTGGTTCAAATCCGGCCCAGAGGACTGTTTTTCTAATCTCACGAGCAAAGAGGCTCCAGAGCATGCCCACTCGGTCAGAACCTCCCTATGTTTTAAACCTATTTTAAAGGAAATTCATTTGCTCAGCTTGTAATAGCTAGTTGATAATCATGGGATTCTTAGCCTCCGTAGGTTAATGATAAATCTTCGAATTATCTTAAAATTGCTTGCTCTTACAGGCATTACTCGTTTAATGTGCTATATAGGTCACATAGTCGCACCAATATTCAGCCGTTTCATAGACGTCTCGTTATTTACACAAACGTAGGAACTAAATCCCTGAGCCTATCACTGCTACTTCCTCGGCGAGAAACGCTTATTACAGAAACTTTAGACTAAACGAAGGTTCCACCGAGATTCGAACTCGGATCGCTGGATTCAGAGTCCAGAGTGCTAACCGTTACACCATGGAACCAGACAGGAGCATGGGACTCGTAAATACACTTAGCAGTACTCTGACATAATTCAGACACTTCCTACTTGCATTTTTTAACCTAATTGATACGATCGAGCATTATAAAACTTAATCTGGGCAATGTTTGCAGTTGCAGCCGATGGCTGCATTTCTGTGCGTCTATATGGCCGCGCTGAGTAGCTGTGTGTGGAAACGAAAGACAGGGACGGAGCTAAAGCAATCAGTACGAATAACAAAGTAAGCAGAGCCTCTGGTAGCTCAGTTGGTAGAGCGGTGGACTGTAGTGGAGGATTCACAGTTATCCATAGGTCGCTGGTTCAAATCCGGCCCAGAGGACTGTTTTTCTAATCTCACGAGCAAAGAGGCTCCAGAGCATGCCCACTCGGTCAGAACCTCCCTATGTTTTAAACCTATTTTAAAGGAAATTCATTTGCTCAGCTTGTAATAGCTAGTTGATAATCATGGGATTCTTAGCCTCCGTAGGATAATGATAATTCTTCGAATTATCTTAAAATTGCTTGCTCTTACAGGCATTACTCGTTTAATGTGCTATATAGGTCACATAGTCGCACCAATATTCAGCCGTTTCATAGACGTCTCGTTATTTACACAAACGTAGGAACTAAATCCCTGAGCCTCTCACTGCTACTTCCTCGGCGAGAAACGCTTATTACAGAAAATTTAGACTAAACGAAGGTTCCACCGAGATTCGAACTCGGATCGCTGGATTCAGAGTCCAGAGTGCTAACCGTTACACCATGGAACCAGACAGGAGCATGGGACTCGTAAATACACTTAGCAGTACTCTGACATAATTCAGACACTTCCTACTTGCATTTTTTAACCTAATTGATACGATCGAGCATTATAAAACTTAATCTGGGCAATGTTTGCAGTTGCAGCCGATGGCTGCATTTCTGTGCGTCTATATGGCCGCGCTGAGTAGCTGTGTGTGGAAACGAAAGACAGGGACGGAGCTAAAGCAATCAGTACGAATAACAAAGTAAGCAGAGCCTCTGGTAGCTCAGTTGGTAGAGCGGTGGACTGTAGTGGAGGATTCACAGTTATCCATAGGTCGCTGGTTCAAATCCGGCCCAGAGGACTGTTTTTCTAATCTCACGAGCAAAGAGGCTCCAGAGCATGCCCACTCGGTCAGAACCTCCCTATGTTTTAAACCTATTTTAAAGGAAATTCATTTGCTCAGCTTGTAATAGCTAGTTGATAATCATGGGATTCTTAGCCTCCGTAGGATAATGATAATTCTTCGAATTATCTTAAAATTGCTTGCTCTTACAGGCATTACTCGTTTAATGTGCTATATAGGTCACATAGTCGCACCAATATTCAGCCGTTTCATAGACGTCTCGTTATTTACACAAACGTAGGAACTAAATCCCTGAGCCTATCACTGCTACTTCCTCGGCGAGAAACGCTTATTACAGAAAATTTAGACTAAACGAAGGTTCCACCGAGATTCGAACTCGGATCGCTGGATTCAGAGTCCAGAGTGCTAACCGTTACACCATGGAACCAGTCAGGAGCATGGGACTCGTAAATACACTTAGCAGTACTCTGACATAATTCAGAGACTTCCTACTTGCATTTTTTAACCTAATTGATACGATCGAGCATTATAAAACTTAATCTGGGCAATGTTTGCAGTTGCAGCCGATGGCTGCATTTCTGTGCGTCTATATGGCCGCGCTGAGTAGCTGTGTGTGGAAACGAAAGACAGGGACGGAGCTAAAGCAATCAGTACGAATAACAAAGTAAGCAGAGCCTCTGGTAGCTCAGTTGGTAGAGCGGTGGACTGTAGTGGAGGATTCACAGTTATCCATAGGTCGCTGGTTCAAATCCGGCCCAGAGGACTGTTTTTCTAATCTCACGAGCAAAGAGGCTCCAGAGCATGCCCACTCGGTCAGAACCTCCCTATGTTTTAAACCTATTTTAAAGGAAATTCATTTGCTCAGCTTGTAATAGCTAGTTGATAATCATGGGATTCTTAGCCTCCGTAGGATAATGATAATTCTTCGAATTATCTTAAAATTGCTTGCTCTTACAGGCATTACTCGTTTAATGTGCTATATAGGTCACATAGTCGCACCAATATTCAGCCGTTTCATAGACGTCTCGTTATTTACACAAACGTAGGAACTAAATCCCTGAGCCTATCACTGCTACTTCCTCGGCGAGAAACGCTTATTACAGAAAATTTAGACTAAACGAAGGTTCCACCGAGATTCGAACTCGGATCGCTGGATTCAGAGTCCAGAGTGCTAACCGTTACACCATGGAACCAGACAGGAGCATGGGACTCGTAAATACACTTAGCAGTACTCTGACATAATTCAGACACTTCCTACTTGCATTTTTTAACCTAATTGATACGATCGAGCATTATAAAACTTAATCTGGGCAATGTTTGCAGTTGCAGCCGATGGCTGCATTTCTGTGCGTCTATATGGCCGCGCTGAGTAGCTGTGTGTGGAAACGAAAGACAGGGACGGAGCTAAAGCAATCAGTACGAATAACAAAGTAAGCAGAGCCTCTGGTAGCTCAGTTGGTAGAGCGGTGGACTGTAGTGGAGGATTCACAGTTATCCATAGGTCGCTGGTTCAAATCCGGCCCAGAGGACTGTTTTTCTAATCTCACGAGCAAAGAGGCTCCAGAGCATGCCCACTCGGTCAGAACCTCCCTATGTTTTAAACCTATTTTAAAGGAAATTCATTTGCTCAGCTTGTAATAGCTAGTTGATAATCATGGGATTCTTAGCCTCCGTAGGATAATGATAATTCTTCGAATTATCTTAAAATTGCTTGCTCTTACAGGCATTACTCGTTTAATGTGCTATATAGGTCACATAGTCGCACCAATATTCAGCCGTTTCATAGACGTCTCGTTATTTACACAAACGTAGGAACTAAATCCCTGAGCCTATCACTGCTACTTCCTCGGCGAGAAACGCTTATTACAGAAAATTTAGACTAAACGAAGGTTCCACCGAGATTCGAACTCGGATCGCTGGATTCAGAGTCCAGAGTGCTAACCGTTACACCATGGAACCAGACAGGAGCATGGGACTCGTAAATACACTTAGCAGTACTCTGACATAATTCAGACACTTCCTACTTGCATTTTTTAACCTAATTGATACGATCGAGCATTATAAAACTTAATCTGGGCAATGTTTGCAGTTGCAGCCGATGGCTGCATTTCTGTGCGTCTATATGGCCGCGCTGAGTAGCTGTGTGTGGAAACGAAAGACAGGGACGGAGCTAAAGCAATCAGTACGAATAACAAAGTAAGCAGAGCCTCTGGTAGCTCAGTTGGTAGAGCGGTGGACTGTAGTGGAGGATTCACAGTTATCCATAGGTCGCTGGTTCAAATCCGGCCCAGAGGACTGTTTTTCTAATCTCACGAGCAAAGAGGCTCCAGAGCATGCCCACTCGGTCAGAACCTCCCTATGTTTTAAACCTATTTTAAAGGAAATTCATTTGCTCAGCTTGTAATAGCTAGTTGATAATCATGGGATTCTTAGCCTCCGTAGGATAATGATAATTCTTCGAATTATCTTAAAATTGCTTGCTCTTACAGGCATTACTCGTTTAATGTGCTATATAGGTCACATAGTCGCACCAATATTCAGCCGTTTCATAGACGTCTCGTTATTTACACAAACGTAGGAACTAAATCCCTGAGCCTATCACTGCTACTTCCTCGGCGAGAAACGCTTATTACAGAAAATTTAGACTAAACGAAGGTTCCACCGAGATTCGAACACGGATCGCTGGATTCAGAGTCCAGAGTGCTAACCGTTACACCATGGAACCAGACAGGAGCATGGGACTCGTAAATACACTTAGCAGTACTCTGACATAATTCAGACACTTCCTACTTGCATTTTTTAACCTAATTGATACGATCGAGCATTATAAAACTTAATCTGGGCAATGTTTGCAGTTGCAGCCGATGGCTGCATTTCTGTGCGTCTATATGGCCGCGCTGAGTAGCTGTGTGTGGAAACGAAAGACAGGGACGGAGCTAAAGCAATCATTACGAATAACAAAGTAAGCAGAGCCTCTGGTAGCTCAGTTGGTAGAGCGGTGGACTGTAGTGGAGGATTCACAGTTATCCGTAGATCGCTGGTTCAAATCCGGCCCAGAGGACTGTTTTTCTAATCTCACGAGCAAAGAGGCTCCAGAGCATGCCCACTCGGTCAGAACCTCCCTATGTTTTAAACCTATTTTAAAGGAAATTCATTTGCTCAGCTTGTAATAGCTAGTTGATAATCATGGGATTCTTAGCCTCCGTAGGATAATGATAATTCTTCGAATTATCTTAAAATTGCTTGCTCTTACAGGCATTACTCGTTTAATGTGCTATATAGGTCACATAGTCGCACCAATATTCAGCCGTTTCATAGACGTCTCGTTATTTACACAAACGTAGGAACTAAATCCCTGAGCCTATCACTGCTACTTCCTCGGCGAGAAACGCTTATTACAGAAAATTTAGACTAAACGAAGGTTCCACCGAGATTCGAACTCGGATCGCTGGATTCAGAGTCCAGAGTGCTAACCGTTACACCATGGAACCAGACAGGAGCATGGGACTCGTAAATACACTTAGCAGTACTCTGACATAATTCAGACACTTCCTACTTGCATTTTTTAACCTAATTGATACGATCGAGCATTATAAAACTTAATGCCCACTCGGTCAGAACCTCCCTATGTTTTAAACCTATTTTAAAGGAAATTCATTTGCTCAGCTTGTAATAGCTAGTTGATAATCATGGGATTCTTAGCCTCCGTAGGTTAATGATAATTCTTCGAATTATCTTAAAATTGCTTGCTCTTACAGGCATTACTCGTTTAATGTGCTATATAGGTCACATAGTCGCACCAATATTCAGCCGTTTCATAGACGTCTCGTTATTTACACAAACGTAGGAACTAAATCCCTGAGCCTATCACTGCTACTTCCTCAGCGAGAAACGCTTATTACAGAAAATTTAGACTAAACGAAGGTTCCACCGAGATTCGAACTCGGATCGCTGGATTCAGAGTGCAGAGTGCTAACCGTTACACCATGGAACCAGACAGGAGCATGGGACTCGTAAATACACTTAGCAGTACTCTGACATAATTCAGACACTTCCTACTTGCATTTTTTAACCTAATTGATACGATCGAGCATTATAAAACTTAATCTGGGCAATGTTTGCAGTTGCAGCCGATGGCTGCATTTCTGTGCGTCTATATGGCCGCGCTGAGTAGCTGTGTGTGGAAACGAAAGACAGGGACGGAGCTAAAGCAATCAGTACGAATAACAAAGTAAGCAGAGCCTCTGGTAGCTCAGTTGGTAGAGCGGTGGACTGTAGTGGAGGATTCACAGTTATCCATAGGTCGCTGGTTCAAATCCGGCCCAGAGGACTGTTTTTCTAATCTCACGAGCAAAGAGGCTCCAGAGCATGCCCACTCGGTCAGAACCTCCCTATGTTTTAAACCTATTTTAAAGGAAATTCATTTGCTCAGCTTGTAATAGCTAGTTGATAATCATGGGATTCTTAGCCTCCGTAGGATAATGATAATTCTTCGAATTATCTTAAAATTGCTTGCTCTTACAGGCATTACTCGTTTAATGTGCTATATAGGTCACATAGTCGCACCAATATTCAGCCGTTTCATAGACGTCTCGTTATTTACACAAACGTAGGAACTAAATCCCTGAGCCTATCACTGCTACTTCCTCGGCGAGAAACGCTTATTACAGAAAATTTAGACTAAACGAAGGTTCCACCGAGATTCGAACTCGGATCGCTGGATTCAGAGTCCAGAGTGCTAACCGTTACACCATGGAACCAGACAGGAGCATGGGACTCGTAAATACACTTAGCAGTACTCTGACATAATTCAGACACTTCCTACTTGCATTTTTTAACCTAATTGATACGATCGAGCATTATAAAACTTAATCTGGGCAATGTTTGCAGTTGCAGCCGATGGCTGCATTTCTGTGCGTCTATATGGCCGCGCTGAGTAGCTGTGTGTGGAAACGAAAGACAGGGACGGAGCTAAAGCAATCAGTACGAATAACAAAGTAAGCAGAGCCTCTGGTAGCTCAGTTGGTAGAGCGGTGGACTGTAGTGGAGGATTCACAGTTATCCATAGGTCGCTGGTTCAAATCCGGCCCAGAGGACTGTTTTTCTAATCTCACGAGCAAAGAGGCTCCAGAGCATGCCCACTCGGTCAGAACCTCCCTATGTTTTAAACCTATTTTAAAGGAAATTCATTTGCTCAGCTTGTAATAGCTAGTTGATAATCATGGGATTCTTAGCCTCCGTAGGATAATGATAATTCTTCGAATTATCTTAAAATTGCTTGCTCTTACAGGCATTACTCGTTTAATGTGCTATATAGGTCACATAGTCGCACCAATATTCAGCCGTTTCATAGACGTCTCGTTATTTACACAAACGTAGGAACTAAATCCCTGAGCCTATCACTGCTACTTCCTCGGCGAGAAACGCTTATTACAGAAAATTTAGACTAAACGAAGGTTCCACCGAGATTCGAACTCGGATCGCTGGATTCAGAGTCCAGAGTGCTAACCGTTACACCATGGAACCAGACAGGAGCATGGGACTCGTAAATACACTTAGCAGTACTCTGACATAATTCAGACACTTCCTACTTGCATTTTTTAACCTAATTGATACGATCGAGCATTATAAAACTTAATCTGGGCAATGTTTGCAGTTGCAGCCGATGGCTGCATTTCTGTGCGTCTATATGGCCGCGCTGAGTAGCTGTGTGTGGAAACGAAAGACAGGGACGGAGCTAAAGCAATCAGTACGAATAACAAAGTAAGCAGAGCCTCTGGTAGCTCAGTTGGTAGAGCGGTGGACTGTAGTGGAGGATTCACAGTTATCCATAGGTCGCTGGTTCAAATCCGGCCCAGAGGACTGTTTTTCTAATCTCACGAGCAAAGAGGCTCCAGAGCATGCCCACTCGGTCAGAACCTCCCTATGTTTTAAACCTATTTTAAAGGAAATTCATTTGCTCAGCTTGTAATAGCTAGTTGATAATCATGGGATTCTTAGCCTCCGTAGGATAATGATAATTCTTCGAATTATCTTAAAATTGCTTGCTCTTACAGGCATTACTCGTTTAATGTGCTATATAGGTCACATAGTCGCACCAATATTCAGCCGTTTCATAGACGTCTCGTTATTTACACAAACGTAGGAACTAAATCCCTGAGCCTATCACTGCTACTTCCTCGGCGAGAAACGCTTATTACAGAAAATTTAGACTAAACGAAGGTTCCACCGAGATTCGAACTCGGATCGCTGGATTCAGAGTCCAGAGTGCTAACCGTTACACCATGGAACCAGACAGGAGCATGGGACTCGTAAATACACTTAGCAGTACTCTGACATAATTCAGACACTTCCTACTTGCATTTTTTAACCTAATTGATACGATCGAGCATTATAAAACTTAATCTGGGCAATGTTTGCAGTTGCAGCCGATGGCTGCATTTCTGTGCGTCTATATGGCCGCGCTGAGTAGCTGTGTGTGGAAACGAAAGACAGCGACGGAGCTAAAGCAATCAGTACGAATAACAAAGTAAGCAGAGCCTCTGGTAGCTCAGTTGGTAGAGCGGTGGACTGTAGTGGAGGATTCACAGTTATCCATAGGTCGCTGGTTCACATCCGGCCCAGAGGACTGTTTTTCTAATCTCACGAGCAAAGAGGCTCCAGAGCATGCCCACTCGGTCAGAACCTCCCTATGTTTTAAACCTATTTTAAAGGAAATTCATTTGCTCAGCTTGTAATAGCTAGTTGATAATCATGGGATTCTTAGCCTCCGTAGGATAATGATAATTCTTCGAATTATCTTAAAATTGCTTGCTCTTACAGGCATTACTCGTTTAATGTGCTATATAGGTCACATAGTCGCACCAATATTCAGCCGTTTCATAGACGTCTCGTTATTTACACAAACGTAGGAACTAAATCCCTGAGCCTATCACTGCTACTTCCTCGGCGAGAAACGCTTATTACAGAAAATTTAGACTAAACGAAGGTTCCACCGAGATTCGAACTCGGATCGCTGGATTCAGAGTCCAGAGTGCTAACCGTTACAACATGGAACCAGACAGGAGCATGGGACTCGTAAATACACTTAGCAGTACTCTGACATAATTCAGACACTTCCTACTTGCATTTTTTAACCTAATTGATACGATCGAGCATTATAAAACTTAATCTGGGCAATGTTTGCAGTTGCAGCCGATGGCTGCATTTCTGTGCGTCTATATGGCCGCGCTGAGTAGCTGTGTGTGGAAACGAAAGACTGGGACGGAGCTAAAGCAATCAGTACGATTATCAAAGTAAGCAGAGCTTCTGGTAGCTCAGTTGGTAGAGCGGTGGACTGTAGTGGAGGATTCACAGTTATCCGTAGGTCGCTGGTTCAAATCCGGCCCAGAGGACTGTTTTTCTAATCTCACGAGCAAAGAGGCTCCAGAGCATGCCCACTCGGTCAGAACCTCCCTATGTTTTAAACCTATTTTAAAGGAAATTCATTTGCTCAGCTTGTAATAGCTAGTTGATAATCATGGGATTCTTAGCCTCCGTAGGATAATGATAATTCTTCGAATTATCTTAAAATTGCTTGCTCTTACAGGCATTACTCGTTTAATGTGCTATATAGGTCACATAGTCGCACCAATATTCAGCCGTTTCATAGACGTCTCGTTATTTACACAAACGTAGGAACTAAATCCCTGAGCCTATCACTGCTACTTCCTCGGCGAGAAACGCTTATTACAGAAAATTTAGACTAAACGAAGGTTCCACCGAGATTCGAACTCGGATCGCTGGATTCAGAGTCCAGAGTGCTAACCGTTACACCATGGAACCAGACAGGAGCATGGGACTCGTAAATACACTTAGCAGTACTCTGACATAATTCAGACACTTCCTACTTGCATTTTTTAACCTAATTGATACGATCGAGCATTATAAAACTTAATCTGGGCAATGTTTGCAGTTGCAGCCGATGGCTGCATTTCTGTGCGTCTATATGGCCGCGCTGAGTAGCTGTGTGTGGAAACGAAAGACAGGGACGGAGCTAAAGCAATCAGTACGAATAACAAAATAAGCAGAGCCTCTGGTAGCTCAGTTGGTAGAGCGGTGGACTGTAGTGGAGGATTCACAGTTATCCATAGGTCGCTGGTTCAAATCCGGCCCAGAGGACTGTTTTTCTAATCTCACGAGCGAAGAGGCTCCAGAGCATGCCCACTCGGTCAGAACCTCCCTATGTTTTAAACCTATTTTAAAGGAAATTCATTTGCTCAGCTTGTAATAGCTAGTTGATAATCATGGGATTCTTAGCCTCCGTAGGATAATGATAATTCTTCGAATTATCTTAAAATTGCTTGCTCTTACAGGCATTACTCGTTTAATGTGCTATATAGGTCACATAGTCGCACCAATATTCAGCCGTTTCATAGACGTCTCGTTATTTACACAAACGTAGGAACTAAATCCCTGAGCCTATCACTGCTACTTCCTCGGCGAGAAACGCTTATTACAGAAAATTTAGACTAAACGAAGGTTCCACCGAGATTCGAACTCGGATCGCTGGATTCAGAGTCCAGAGTGCTAACCGTTACACCATGGAACCAGACAGGAGCATGGGACTCGTAAATACACTTAGCAGTACTCTGACATAATTCAGACACTTCCTACTTGCATTTTTTAACCTAATTGATACGATCGAGCATTATAAAACTTAATGCCCACTCGGTCAGAACCTCCCTATGTTTTAAACCTATTTTAAAGGAAATTCATTTGCTCAGCTTGTAATAGCTAGTTGATAATCATGGGATTCTTAGCCTCCGTAGGATAATGATAATTCTTCGAATTATCTTAAAATTGCTTGCTCTTACAGGCATTACTCGTTTAATGTGTTATATAGTTCACATAGTCACACCAATATTCAGCCGTTTCATAGACGTCTCGTTATTTACACAAACGTAGGAACTAAATCCCTGAGCCTATCACTGCTACTTCCTCGGCGAGAAACGCTTATTACAGAAAATTTAGACTAAACGAAGGTTCCACCGAGATTCGAACTCGGATCGCTGGATTCAGAGTCCAGAGTGCTAACCGTTACACCATGGAACCAGACAGGAGCATGGGACTCGTAAATACACTTAGCAGTACTCTGACATAATTCAGACACTTCCTACTTGCATTTTTTAACCTAATTGATACGATCGAGCATTATAAAACTTAATCTGGGCAATGTTTGCAGTTGCAGCCGATGGCTGCATTTCTGTGCGTCTATATGGCCGCGCTGAGTAGCTGTGTGTGGAAACGAAAGACAGCGACGGAGCTAAAGCAATCAGTACGAATAACAAAGTAAGCAGAGCCTCTGGTAGCTCAGTTGGTAGAGCGGTGGACTGTAGTGGAGGATTCACAGTTATCCATAGGTCGCTGGTTCAAATCCGGCCCAGAGGACTGTTTTTCTAATCTCACGAGCAAAGAGGCTCCAGAGCATGCCCGCTCGGTCAGAACCTCCCTATGTTTTAAACCTATTTTAAAGGAAATTCATTTGCTCAGCTTGTAATAGCTAGTTGATAATCATGGGATTCTTAGCCTCCGTAGGATAATGATAATTCTTCGAATTATCTTAAAATTGCTTGCTCTTACAGGCATTACTCGTTTAATGTGCTATATAGGTCACATAGTCGCACCAATATTCAGCCGTTTCATAGACGTCTCGTTATTTACACAAACGTAGGAACTAAATCCCTGAGCCTATCACTGCTACTTCCTCGGCGAGAAACGCTTATTACAGAAAATTTAGACTAAACGAAGGTTCCACCGAGATTCGAACTCGGTTCGCTGGATTCAGAGTCCAGAGTGCTAACCGTTACACCATGGAACCAGACAGGAGCATGGGACTCGTAAATACACTTAGCAGTACTCTGACATAATTCAGACACTTCCTACTTGCATTTTTTAACCTAATTGATACGATCGAGCATTATAAAACTTAATCTGGGCAATGTTTGCAGTTGCAGCCGATGGCTGCATTTCTGTGCGTCTATATGGCCGCGCTGAGTAGCTGTGTGTGGAAACGAAAGACAGGGACGGAGCTAAAGCAATCAGTACGAATAACAAAGTAAGCAGAGCCTCTGGTAGCTCAGTTGGTAGAGCGGTGGACTGTAGTGGAGGATTCACAGTTATCCATAGGTCGCTGGTTCAAATCCGGCCCAGAGGACTGTTTTTCTAATCTCACGAGCAAAGAGGCTCCAGAGCATGCCCACTCGGTCAGAACCTCCCTATGTTTTAAACCTATTTTAAAGGAAATTCATTTGCTCAGCTTGTAATAGCTAGTTGATAATCATGGGATTCTTAGCCTCCGTAGGATAATGATAATTCTTCGAATTATCTTAAAATTGCTTGCTCTTACAGGCATTACTCGTTTAATGTGCTATATAGGTCACATAGTCGCACCAATATTCAGCCGTTTCATAGACGTCTCGTTATTTACACAAACGTAGGAACTAAATCCCTGAGCCTATCACTGCTACTTCCTCGGCGAGAAACGCTTATTACAGAAAATTTAGACTAAACGAAGGTTCCACCGAGATTCGAACTCGGATCGCTGGATTCAGAGTCCAGAGTGCTAACCGTTACACCATGGAACCAGACAGGAGCATGGGACTCGTAAATACACTTAGCAGTACTCTGACATAATTCAGACACTTCCTACTTGCATTATTTAACCTAATTGATACGATCGAGCATTATAAAACTTAATCTGGGCAATGTTTGCAGTTGCAGCCGATGGCTGCATTTCTGTGCGTCTATATGGCCGCGCTGAGTAGCTGTGTGTGGAAACGAAAGACAGGGACGCAGCTAAAGCAATCAGTACGAATAACAAAGTAAGCAGAGCCTCTGGTAGCTCAGTTGGTAGAGCGGTGGACTGTAGTGGAGGATTCACAGTTATCCATAGGTCGCTGGTTCAAATCCGGCCCAGAGGACTGTTTTTCTAATCTCACGAGCAAAGAGGCTCCAGAGCATGCCCACTCGGTCAGAACCTCCCTATGTTTTAAACCTATTTTAAAGGAAATTCATTTGCTCAGCTTGTAATAGCTAGTTGATAATCATGGGATTCTTAGCCTCCGTAGGATAATGATAATTCTTCGAATTATCTTAAAATTGCTTGCTCTTACAGGCATTACTCGTTTAATGTGCTATATAGGTCACATAGTCGCACCAATATTCAGCCGTTTCATAGACGTCTCGTTATTTACACAAACGTAGGAACTAAATCCCTGAGCCTATCACTGCTACTTCCTCGGCGAGAAACGCTTATTACAGAAAATTTAGACTAAACGAAGGTTCCACCGAGATTCGAACTCGGATCGCTGGATTCAGAGTCCAGAGTGCTAACCGTTACACCATGGAACCAGACAGGAGCATGGGACTCGTAAATACACTTAGCAGTACTCTGACATAATTCAGACACTTCCTACTTGCATTTTTTAACCTAATTGATACGATCGAGCATTATAAAACTTAATCTGGGCAATGTTTGCAGTTGCAGCCGATGGCTGCATTTCTGTGCGTCTATATGGCCGCGCTGAGTAGCTGTGTGTGGAAACGAAAGACAGGGACGGAGCTAAAGCAGTCAGTACGAATAACAAAGTAAGCAGAGCCTCTGGTAGCTCAGTTGGTAGAGCGGTGGACTGTAGTGGAGGATTCACAGTTATCCATAGGTCGCTGGTTCAAATCCGGCCCAGAGGACTGTTTTTCTAATCTCACGAGCAAAGAGGCTCCAGAGCATGCCCACTCGGTCAGAACCTCCCTATGTTTTAAACCTATTTTAAAGGAAATTCATTTGCTCAGCTTGTAATAGCTAGTTGATAATCATGGGATTCTTAGCCTCCGTAGGATAATGATAATTCTTCGAATTATCTTAAAATTGCTTTGCTCTTACAGGCATTACTCGTTTAATGTGCTACATAGGTCACATAGTCGCACCAATATTCAGCCGTTTCATAGACGTCTCGTTATTTACACAAACGTAGGAACTGAATCCCTGAGCCTATCACTGCTACTTCCTCGGCGAGAAACGCTTATTACAGAAAATTTAGACTAAACGAAGGTTCCACCGAGATTCGATCTCGGATCGCTGGATTCAGAGGCCAGAGTGCTAACCGTTACACCATGGAACCAGACAGGAGCATGGGACTCGTAAATACACTTAGCAGTACTCTGACATAATTCAGACACTTCCTACTTGCATTTTTTAACCTAATTGATACGATCGAGCATTATAAAACTTAATCTGGGCAATGTTTGCAGTTGCAGCCGATGGCTGCATTTCTGTGCGTCTATATGGCCGCGCTGAGTAGCTGTGTGTGGAAACGAAAGACAGGGACGGAGCTAAAGCAATCAGTACGAATAACAAAGTAAGCAGAGCCTCTGGTAGATCAGTCGTGCTCAGGCACTCGGCCAGTGCACATCGCGCGGTGACGGGCGGTAGCGTGGGCCAGTGTTTACGTCGTGAGCAGTGCTGCGGTGGAGAGCTGAGCAGCGTGTGCGAGCGCTGTTAACGTTTGTTTCTGTACCACTGTTGTAAGTAAGATGTCGACAATTAACAGAGCGAACGGCGTTCAATGTGTTTTCGATCGTGCTGCCTTGCGACCGACGGCTTTTGAAATCCATGAGTGGATTTTTGAGGATCTGAAATTGCCGGAAGATATAGTCGACACGTTCCAGTTGGACTTTGTGCAGTACTCGTTATTTATCAAATTTATTTCGAGTGACACTTATGAGAAATTCGTTGAGGAGCATGCTGGTGTGAGACCATTTCGTCATAATGATGGCAGTATTAGTAACGTCCGAATCGTGCCTTCGGGATACGGAGTGAGAACCGTCAGGGTATTTAATGTGCCACCCGAGTGCCCTAATGATCTGATTGCACGTTCTCTGTCACTGTACGGCGCTGTTTTGTCAGTTACCAATGAAAAATGGTCGAGTGCATATCGCTACCAAGTTAACAGCGGGGTGCGAAGTATACGTGTCGACTTAAAAAAGCATATACCTTCGTATGTTGCCATTGGCGGCTGTCGTGCACAGGTAACTTACATTGGACAACCCCCTACCTGTTCCATCTGCCATTCAACGGAACATCTGCGGATGAACTGTACACGTCGACGTCCATTTCAACTTCCACGGGAACATCCTGCAGACGCTAGTGAAAAGCTTGTTCCGCTATTGAGTGAGGTAGTCGCGGGGACGGTACCACCACCTCGGCAGCCGGAACGTGTTAGCGATGCGGAGATGCCAGTTCAGGTGGAATGCAGTGCCAAAGACATTCGCGGTAGGACGGATGTCGATCCGGCACCGTCATCCTCACCGGGGCAGTTACCGCTGGATACCAACGATGCCCCAGCCACCTCTGAAACTAAGCCGTCTGAGATACAGGAGCGGGTGCAGATCAGTTTGCCTGAGCCACCCCTATCGGTAGAGACCGCAGCAGAATCGAAGAAAGGCCGTCGAAGGAGAAGCAAAGGGCATCGTAGCAAAGAGGAAAAGTCGGATGATTTGCGACCCGTACACGTGTCAGAAAGTGGCAGCGAGTCTGAACCTCAATCTTCTTGCTCCGTGCGAGGCGAGGACACAGCGAGGCAAGAACGCATTCGAGAACAAACAAAACACCTGAAGGCACTACTGAGTGCTGAGAGGGAACAGAGCACTGTAACGGCAAAGAGGAAGAGCGAACAGAGTAGCGAGCAGCTGCAGCAGCGCTCCCGCAGGCACTCGCTGACGTCAGTCGCAGCCCCGCGTGGTGGCCAGGCGGACGCGACCACGCTGACAGACTCAGCCGGCGGTGGCGGGCAGGGCGGTGCGCGCACCGCGCAGCACCCCGACAGCAATGAGCCGTGGTGGCGGCAGGACGAGGAGATGCAGCAGTAGCTGCTCTCGCGCATGACCATCGCGCTGCGACATTGCCACTCTCTGACCCGTCATTGGTTTTGACATTTCGTTTCGTACTCCAGACGTTCCCAACGAGTTTGATACAACGCCGTCGAGAAGGACGATCCAACACAGAGCGCATTGTCCTCTGAACCATCATGTGCGATAGCCAAACCTACAACGTTACCACACTTAACGTCAATAGAATTCAAAGTGCGGTGAAACTCCGTTCGCTAACTGATTTCTTGTATGGTACCAGCGTTGACATTGCCCTCCTACAGGAGGTAGTCACAGTCTTAGAAGTGCCCGGTTACGTTCTCATTGATAACATCAATCTCCAGGATGCTGTAGGCACTGCCATACTTCTGCGCGACGGTATACCTTTTACGGATGTGCAGCGGCTGCCTAGTGGTCGTGGCATTTCTCTTCGAGTGAATGGTGTGCAGATTGTTAATGTGTACGCCCCCTCAGGTAGCACTCATAAGAGAGATCGCTCAACATTTTATAAAAACGAGGTTCCCATTCTTCTTAGCGCTTATCGTGCACATCTCATCCTCGGTGGTGACTTCAATTGTGTGCTCAACGATGGAGACCAAACTCCTAACACGAACAGATGTATCGAACTTGAACATTTAATTCGTGGCATGCGTCTTCACGATACATGGCAACAACTGCACGGTGAACGGGTAGCGTACACCTACGTAACCAGTCATTCTGCCAGTCGGCTGGATAGGATCTATGTGTCCGAGGCCCTCCAGCGACACGCTGTGAACTGTGACATAGCTCCTGTCAACATCTCCGACCATTGTGCGTATCAGTGTTACCTTAACCTACACCGTCAGCAAATATACCGCGGGAAAGGCTACTGGAAATTGAATGTCAGCCTTCTGCAGGATGCCCAACTTGAAGAGGAGGTGAACATAACGTGGCAACAGCTCCAGCGGCAACGTCGTCGTTACGATAGCGCTGTCCAGTGGTGGACTCAGTGTGCTAAGCCTAAATTACGCCTCACCCTCATGAGTTACGCCCGACAAAAAAGCTTTTGGCAGAAACAGACTATTGAGTTTTATTATCGCTGTTTGAGAGAACTGTACAGTCACGCTACCAATCCTTCTCGCGATATCGACATAAAGATCAAACGATATAAAGCGAAAATCACGGCGATACAACGCCAACGAATGCAAGGCATCATCGTGCGAGCCCACCCCAAGGACGTTGCCGCCGAAGAACGGGCCTCTCTGTACCACATCCTGAGAACGACGAAACGGTGTAAGGCCATGTTGATTGAAGCCGTCGTTGATGACGCTGAGAATGCCATCACGAAGCAACGTGACATCATCTCGCACGTCTACGACTATTATAGTCAACTTTACAAGAAGCAAGCCGTTGATGAAAACTCGTGCGACGATTTTCTTAGGACGTTGAACTGTCGCTTGTCACAACAGGATAATGAAAATCTGGAATCTCTTTTCACAGAGGACGAAATCCGACTGGCGGTCCACAGTGCAAAGAAAGGGAAGTCACCAGGACCCGACGGTCTCAGCGCTGAGTTTTACCAGCGTTACTGGAACCTCCTCGGTCCGACATTCCTCCAGATAGCGAATGAACTCTGGCACCTGGAAGTTATACCCAAGGCATTTACGGAAGGTATCATCCTGCCCTTACCGAAAAAAGGGAACAGCAGGAAGGTCGAAAACATGCGACCCATCACACTCCTGAATGCCGATTTCAAAATCATCACCAGATCGATTAAGCTAAGGATGCAAACCGTTATGCACAAGGTTTTGGGCAGTTACCAATACAGTGCAGTGCAAGGCCGAAGTGCAATTTCAGCAGCCTGCGATTTGAGGGACATCATCTGTTCGTATGCTGTAACCAAAGGACAGGGCGCTCTGATCTTTCTAGATTTTGAGAAGGCTTATGACCGTGTACGTCATGACTTCCTCTTTAAAAGCATGGAGAAACTAGGATTTGGACTTCATATCATAGAATTAATTCGCAAACTTACTACAAACGCCTCCTCACGGATTCTCATTAATGGCCATTTTACAAAAGAAGTTTCCATTGAGCAATCCGTCCGCCAAGGATGTCCTCTGTCAATGATTTTGTACGCCATTGCAGTGGAGCCGCTACTGAACAACTTGGCGCATAGCGGGATCGGACTTAGCGTCGAGTCTGTCACGATCCCATGCATTGCGTATGCTGACGATATATGCGTAACTGTGTCATCATCGCAACAACTTCTGTCAGCGGGAACTCTTTTACAAACATTCACGTTTCTTTCAGGAGCAATACTCAACAGAACTAAAACCACAGCTTTGCAGATCGGTGGCGGTATCGGAGACATATCCCATGTTACCTGGTGCAAGGTCAAGGATTCTCACACAACCCTCGGTGTTACCTTTGAGGCCAAACCAGACAAATTCCTGACGAAGAACTGGTCACACATGCTTAATAAATTACGTGCTGCTTTGATACTTCACTCCGACCGTGACTTGAACATACTACAGAAAGTTAAGACCATCGAGATCGCCATCACGAGCAAGATGACTTATTTGGCGCAAATTCTTCCAATCTCCGACCATCTAGCCAAGAGTATACAACAAGCGTTATGTTGGTTTGTTTTTAGGGGGCACATTTTCAAAGTTCAATTCGACACCTTAACCTTACCTTCGTTCAAAGGTGGCCTTAACCTCATCAAAGTACACAAAAAATGTGTCACCCTGCTCCTAAATCGCATCAGGAAGGAGTTCCGTACCCGGAGGACCAGTATCATCACCAACCTCATTCAGCGGTGGAAGCCTCATAGCCTTGACCCACCCGTTAATATCGCCAGCATTCCACTTTGTTACCGACATGTGCGACTGTACTACATGGAAATGAGCTACATTCGACATAACATCGTCGATAACGGAAGCCTGACGAACAGGAAGCTTTATGGCCTTCTCACGACAACAAACCACAGGAATCGTCTCGAAGAAAAACATCCACATACACATTGGAGTATAGTATGGCGGAATGTGCACAGCGACGTGTTACCGTCACGCGTCATAGCCGACTGGTATCTAACAGTCAACGATAAAGTAGCAACGAATGAAAAGCTACATAAAATTGGCCTTCATCCAACGCCCAACTGTGACGCATGCGGAAGGGTCGATACGCTTCTTCATAGGTTCACGTGCGGACATGCAGCAGAAATTACTACATTTCTTCGTCAACGATTGTCGGTGATAGACCGTACGACACCCTGTGGTGTAGATCCTTTAGAGATCTTTCAGCCACAAAAACTGAGATATCCACGAGCCAAAAACAACGCTGCAACGTGGATCATGGGCCACACAGCATCGTTTATTATGCAGAATAGGCATGCTACTTTCCTCGACTATTATTCTTACATAGAAATTGAACACTTTAAAATGAGACAACATTGTGACTACAGGAGGATATTTGGAAATATGCTGAACATCATAATTAACGGTTAGATGTTTCAAATACTATATTTCGGATCGCAGAGGTTGCCAGTGACCTGTATGTATGAATCCCATTTGTTTCCTGGGACTTCAGTTCTTGTCGGAAATTTACGATACTATTCAGATGCTCACCAATGCAGAAGGCATTTTTTCTTTCCCATTTTCGTTTTCACATTTCCCTTCTCTCGCAGAGCAGCGGAGCAACTTACCTTCACTTATGAAGTGATAGTCTTTTGTGCACCACAAAAATTTCTGTTTACTATTTGCACAAAAAAAAATAAATAAATAAATAAATAAAAATAAAAATTTAAAAAAAATAAAAAAAAAAAGTTGGTAGAGCAAAAAAAAAAAAAATAAAAAAAAAAGGTTGGTAGAGCGGTGGACTGTAGTGGAGGATTCACAGTTATCCATAGGTCCCTGGTTCAAATCCGGCCCAGAGGACTGTTTTTCTAATCTCACGAGCAAAGAGGCTCCAGAGCATGCCCACTCGGTCAGAACCTCCCTATGTTTTAAACCTATTTTAAAGGAAATTCATTTGCTCAGCTTGTAATAGCTAGTTGATAATCATGGGATTCTTAGCCTCCGTAGGATAATGATAATTCTTCGAATTATCTTAAAATTGCTTGCTCTTACAGGCATTACTCGTTTAATGTGCTATATAGGTCACATAGTCGCACCAATATTCAGCCGTTTCATAGACGTCTCGTTATTTACACAAACGTAGGAACTAAATCCCTGAGCCTATCACTGCTACTTCCTCGGCGAGAAACGCTTATTACAGAAAATTTAGACTAAACGAAGGTTTATAAAATAAATAAAATAAAATCAAATAAAATATTAATTATTTTAATGTTAATTATTCTGTATGATGGTGATTGTAATTGTAATTGATATTTGCTTATCTGGATAATTATTCGGTATCAGACGCTTGACAATGGCTTTTTCGTAAAGGCAATGTTACTCGTAGTTGACCGTGAAATAAAATTGAAATAATCGGACTTCGTAGTTAAATCGTTTCCAAAGACTGCTGCGGTAGGTGCGGACTCATAATCTAAATCTCAATATTACAATAATTTGCCAGCCATGCCAAAACGTCGTACAGAGGTGATTGTCTACTAAACATAAAAAAGTTACACTGTTAGTTAAATCAGATATATTCAATGAATAAGCCTACAGTTCATAATCCTACTTACTTTTATAAATATAAATTCTTTACAGAATCGAGTGCCTAGTGTGGTTGCAACTCGCAGTAATTTTCTATAACATGAAATATGGCGGTGTGCCAGACAATAAAATAAAATACGTGCTTCTCGCACCACTTCAACCAGAGCTCTCCCTTTTCTTAATCAAACATATGAGTAACGTAATTGTGCTTTTGTTTTATCAGCGACACAGCGCTGCAGTTGTGTGCCATAGGCTTTATTTATTTGTCACTGATTATTTATTTAATTAATATTTCGCGTTTCCGAGGAAACTCACGCTCGGCATGCAAATGTGCCTTTATATTGCCCCCTGAATTGCGAGGCGAAAGGACACACCTGCAGGCGAGCAATTCACCTAAAGGCACAAGAAAATCTAAGTTATCTACAACTATTTACATGACCTACACATTATACACATTATATACAAACTTTGAATGACGCGGGTGCCCCGTAAAAGTTCTTATGTTGGCAGATAGAGTGCGCGCATGCGCAAAAGCGTCTGTGTGACTGCCGTTATGTCGTACAGTTAGATCACGCGGCACAGTATTGCAGTTCATATTGTTCGTGTGCGCGCGTTTCTCAGTCGTTGCACCAAGAAAATATTCAACCAAGATTACATATGAAGACTACATTCTATGACAGGTAACTTAGTTTTAAATTTACAATATTCGTTATAACACAATACAGCTTAGATTGTTGAATGTTCTTAGTTACATAGTATTGTTTTGAAATACTTCAAAGAAAAATGTCCGTATGTTTCAGGTGCGTTGACCTATACACATCGTGTCGTTATCACAGTTCATATTCATCTGCTGCACAATAATTTTTTACAGGTTAGTATCGTCGTGGTAAAGTTTTTTGATCACAGTAACATCGTTGTATAACAACGTGATTAATACATAAGCGTGTCCATTTCCTATTTTCATTATAGTCGTTGTGATGCAGTTCGTTGTGAGTAAAAGCATTGCTTATTACAGATCAGACGTGACCCGCCGAGTAATTGGTCCACGTGCAGTTCGTTTTTTACATTCCGTGGAAGCTTGGTTGCAGAACCTCGGACGGCACATAGCTGGCGTCGATCCTTGGACAGTCCAGGTAAGAGTGTCCGTCACATTTCGAGAACATTTCATTCCCTGAAGTTCCAACCAAAATTCTTCCACCCGTCGTGTTGTTTTCTGGACAGGCACTTTGTGTCCATTTAATCCAGTTAACATCTTGAAGTTAGGTACTGTAGTAATGTCACTAGACGATGCACGAATTATGCACTTCACATTTTCAGTTTTTTGCTGAATATAGCTCACCTAAATGTTCGTAGTTATTAATCAAGGAAATTGTTCATCGCGTTTACATAGGTACGATGCATAATGAATGGCATTAACCGTTTTCTTCACATAGGTTTCTGCGTAGTTGCAGAGTTAGTAATGTTCGTTAATGTTCGTGAACAGAGGTTCACTATGCAATGTCTTTTGGCACTCGTTTTGTTCAAATTTTTACATGATACATCAGTTTAAAAAAAAAAGTAATTATACATACACACGTCACATATTTTCTTAGTATAAACATAATACAGTTGCACATAAACATGTTTACATCATCATTACATCGCTATAGGTTATTACATTGTGTCACATTTGATTACATGAATTGCAGATATTTACGTCCTCTTTATCGGTTTTGTGATGTCACCTGAAATTAAGATAGGTTAGACACAACATTCATTACATCAGTAGGCAAGACCAGGCGTTTTCACTACTCAATAAATATTCAAAATAGTAAGAGAGAGAAAATGTTCGATTCCTCGCGTTTTGTGCGTGTGTGTAGAGTGTCTGTGTGGCCTTGACTACTGGTAGATGCTTTTCGTGTTGAGAGATGTGCGTCTAATCTATTCCTCAAAGTAAAAGATCGCTTCACAGATGACGTCTGTCAGTTCGTCAGGTGTCATACCAAGTCAGTGGTACCTACAGTCACAAATGTTCCGTGAAAAATTAATATATCATTCACTGCTATGTAATCATAAATTTTACTTTAATATTCAGTCTTCTCGGTGGAGCCGCGGCGTTGAAAGAAAAGTTCTTCTGTCTTCAACTGCGACTCTGGAACGCTGAAATGAAAATTTCTATACTACTTATTATCTGTGTTGTAACGAGTTGCTTAGCAATGTTTTGATGGGTATGACTTTGACATTATTCAGCATGAAATGCTCTAAGATCTCGGTGTGCGTATAGCCCAATAATTTTTGTTAGTTCTACGATGTTGTAACAGATACGCACCAGGGTGCGGTATGTTAACAATTATATAAGGTCCTTCATATAGCAGACGCCACTTAGCGTTGCGTCGTTTGAGTGCAACAGATTTATGATGAGTACGAAGTAGTACAAGCATTCCTACCTCGAATTTTTGTTTTCTTTTTATTATGTTTCTGTGATGTTTGTTTCGTATTTGTGCGTGATGTGTCAATGTAGTCAATACTTCTTTTATTTTCTGTTCAGGTGTGATTTCCTTGTCTGACAACTTAGGTAATGGTTCTATCCACTGATCGTTCTGTTTGCAATTGAACATGATCTCGTTAGGTGTGTAATTTGTATCGTAAATATTTAAGTTATTGTGTACGTCTTCGAAAAGACTTAGGTAGGACACCCAATTAGTATGTTTTGATGAAATATAGGTCCTCATGAATCGATTTAATTCTCGGAAAAGTCTCTCAGTCGCATTACATTGTGGACTAAACCTCGAAATAAATATACTTTTAATGTTATTGTCCTTCAAGAAATTTCTCCATTTGTACCCAGAGTAGTATGCTGCATTATCTGACAGAATTGCTTTAGGTTTTCCCACGTGCGTCAGGTAATCACTTGAGAATCTTCGTATTATAGCACTTGCAGTGGCGGATTTTAAAGCATAAAGTTTTACATGTTTAGAAAATACATCGTAAAAAGCTAAGATATATTTGACGCCTCCAGAGCTTGCTGGATGCGGTCCACTGATGTCAGTACACAGAATTTCCAGGGGTTTACTAGGTAAAATAGAATGTAAATCTGTTTTTGTGGATAAATTCTGAGGTTTTGATTTTTGACATATGACACATGTTTTCAGTTCCCTGTAAATTTTTCTTCTCATATTGCTAAAATAACAGTATGTGCTGAGCTTTGCCAAACACTTTTTCGTCCCATAATGACCCCAAACTAAGTGTGTGTGCCAAATTAAATTACGTTCAGACTCTTCGGGAATGCATACACACCAGTTAGTAGCATTTGGATGTCGTCGATAAAATAACACATCATTGTGTAACTTGTAATACTTAGTCGAAGGATGATTGTGTTTTTCTACCAGTAATGTTATTATCTTATACCAGTGAGGATCAGATTTTTGTAATTCAGCCATGTTTCTGCACATATCAATATAATATTGGTGATACTGCTTGTCTTGCATTAAGAGAATCCTATAGTCATTTATATTTTCTAAGTCACTGTTGGTATCATTCATACCTTGTGGAAGTCTAGACAAAGTGTCCGCAATGGTGTTGTCCTTACCTCCTATGTACTTAATTTCAAAAGAGTAGTTCTGAAGTGCAACTGCCCATCGTGATAGTCTAGGATGTACAAGTTTACAAGTTAACAAAAATGTCAGGGCCTGGTGATCGGTGTAAATTACTGTATGTTTTCCAAATAAATAATAATTGAATTTCTTGAATGCCCATACTATGGAAAGTGTTTCTAACTCAGTAGTCGAGTATGTACGCTCACATTCAGTTAAAGTACGACTTGCAAACCCAATAATTCTTATCTGTTCCTTTTCTTTATTCCTTACAACTTGAAATAAGCAACATCCCAAGCCAGTACGTGAAGCGTCACAAGTCATACAAAAATCTAAATTGAAATCTGGATGGCTCAATATGTTAGCATTCACTAAATCATGTTTAATTGTATTAAAGTCATTCTGGCACTGTTCCGACCAGATCCAAACTTGATTCTTTCTGAGTAGATTTAGCAGATGTTTACTGTTCAAAAGTGGTTGTGGCAAAAAACGTCTGAAAAATGAACATAGCCCAAGGAATGATTTTAACTGCTTTTTAGTTCGAGGGCTAGGAAAGTTTCTGATAGCATCTAATTTACTGGGATCAGGACGTATGCCCTGTGAATTAATGATATGTCCTAAATATTTTATCTCACTGCAACCAAATTTTGATTTTCTTAGGTTGGCTGTGACTCCAGCTTGTGCAAATTTTTCTAAAATTCTTTGAAGTGTGTCAACGTGTTCATTCCAGGATTGTGTAGCTATCAGTATATCATCTACATAGTGTGTGACTGTCTCAACTAAATCGTCGCCTAGCACGGTATCCAGGGCTGTAATGAATACCCCAGAGCTGACATTCAGTCCGAAGGGTAGAACACAAAACTGATAGGTTCGCCCCCCGAACATAAATGCAGTATATTTCCGAGAATCAGGAGTGATACCCACCTGCCAAAACGAATTAGCGAGATCTATTGTGGAAAAATATTTTGCATCTAGAAATTTCTGTATTTGCTCTTCTAAATTTTCAGGTTTTGTGTGAACCGGTAAAATTATTTCATTAATAGCTCGTGCGTCTAACACTAACCTAATGCTTCCATTTGATTTTTTGACAACAAGTAGAGGACTACAGTAAGGTGAGGTGGATGGTTCAATGACCTTCCAGTCTAGCATTTGTTTTAATTCTTGCCACACAGCAGGTCGTTGAGATAACGGTACGTTATATGTCTTGTGGTAGAAGATCTTGTGAGGCTTAACTTCAATCTTGTACACATACGTGTTGATAACACCTAACCGTTTGGTAAAAACTTGTAAATATTTGGATAACACTTCCTGTAGTTTTATACGTTCATGTACACTGAGAGCTGTAGCTTCACTTATCTTATGATCAAGCAATGTTTTCAAGTCCATTAGCTCTGTGTCAGATGAGTGTGTTTGCATGTCTTGAATGTCTTTGTCAAGTACTAACTGAACCTTGTACCCTGTACAGTGTTTGTCATGCTTTAGAGTTCTCCTGTCCAAATCAATAATAATTACCCTGCTTTTATCATTTAAAATACATTTACCTTTGGAGAAGTCTATAATGCAGTCCTTCTCGCTCATAATATCTATTCCTAATATGCAATTAGTCACAAGGTTTTGTACAACCAGGAATGGCCATTGTACGGTTCCATTACCTATTTTAACGTTTACAAAAACTTGCTTCGTAACCCTACATGACTTATTACCTAGTGCAGTAGTTATTTTACAGTTTTGGGCAGGAAACTCAGGCACAGGTTCCAATTCACACATCTTTTTATAAAAATTAAAAGATAAAACGCTCACAGCTGCACCTGTATCTAGGACAATAGTAGTTGGAATCCCACCTACTACACCAGTAGTGGATGCTAAAACAATTTCATTTGTGTTTAAACGACATTGTGTACTGTCTTGTAAAAGTTCATCTGATATATTGTTATTGTGGTTGTATCTTATAAATAAAACAGGTAGTTTTTGTTTAGAATTACTCGGCATATCATTATTCTGTTGTTCAAGTGTGGTGTCAAATAACTGATTAACATTGAAGCCGCCCCCCAAGAATTCTTCAGCCACGACCTGGGGCAAAGTAGTGACTGTTTCTAGTTTGTTGGATTAGCATTTGTACTAGGTACTGACACAGATTGAGGTTGTGCATCAGGTGTCATTTCTATTATATTCACATTCGGATATTGCCTATTATGATCTCCAAACTTTTGCGGTTGTTGTTGCTGTTGCGCATTATAACTTACCTGTCGGTCGTAAGGTATGCTCCAATTTTGTCCTGGTGGCTGCTGTGGTAAAGCAGAGTTTGAATGAAAGTACTGATCGTTACGAGTCCAACCTTGATGCTGTCTTGGCTCGTAGTTATTATTATTTCTATTTCTGTTTGTGTTTTTGTTATTACCTTTGTATCCGTTGTTACCGTTGTAGTTATTACCGCGGTGCCTTTTGTATGGATTGCCGCATGAAGTGTTATTACTGTTGTAACTATTGTTTGTATTGGAATACGCGTGTTGATTTTGATTTCCGTACTGAGACGGCATGTGAGTTTGCTGTTTTTGTTGTACCGCGTATCCAACTGTGGGCGCGCCAGAATTGTGTTGGCAAGCCTGCATGTTTTGCATACCACTAGTGTAAACATTGTGGCTGCTGTTTTGCCGCGCGAAGCGCTGGTCTTCAAGTAACACGTCAACCGAATCTAAAGCTGTTAAAAAATAATCTGAATCGTCATCCGGGATATGTAGAAGTTTTTCTTTAATGTTGAAAGGCAATTTGGCCTTCAACGCACGGAGTATATCACGCGTTGCGACTGGTTCGTCTAAAAAGTGTCCCATGTTCAAGTATTTTTCAAAATATCTGCGTAAGTTGCCATTTTTACTGTTAGAAGACAAATTTTAGAACCTGAAACTTTTGAGTCGCTCCTGGACGGATTGCGACCAGAATTTGTTCAGAAAAGCACGCTCAAACTCACTGTACGTGGTACATACGTCAGCTTGACTGTATGCCCAGACAGCTGCATCGCCTTGGATGTAACCGACAATATATGAAATCTTTTTCCGGTCACTCCAAGTGCGTGGAAATGCGTTACTAAAAGATTTAAGAAAAATCACCGGATGAATGGTTCGTTTTTCTGGGATAAAAATCTGAAATTGCCTGTGTTTCATTAAGCTTTCGTCTTCCTTTGCATTATGATATGGATTTGTCCCACTGTAATTACTGCTATGTCCAGTTGGCGAGTAATTACGATAATGTTGCTGTGGTTTACCATGATAATATCTTGTGTTTGTGTTTGCACATCGTGGTATGTGTTGTAGTCGTGGTGTGTTTTGTTCTTGTGTATTTGTCGTGTGCGGAATGTGTGTATCATACTCGAATGTATATTGGTTTCTGAACTGTACATTTTGACTGATATTTTCGTTACATTCAGACTGTGGTCGATCGGTGAATTGTCCCATGGGTGCAGTGACGGATTGTACTGCGTCACTGATCAGCTGTTTGTTATTAGTAATGTATTGCGCTACGGAGTCGTGCACAATTGTTGGTAAATTTTCACGTAAGCATGTATCAAAATGTTTGTCTTTGTTCACTACCCAATCATTAAATTCTTTATTAATATTTTCAAAATGAGCTGTGGCATCAGATTGTAAGATGTCAGTCAGGTGTTGTTCAACATTGTCAAATTTATTCTGTACGTCAGTAATTCGTTTTTCAAGGTTGTCATGTAGTGAAGGATATGTTTGAATTTGTTCAGTAAGAACTTCACACGTGACATTAAGGTTTTTTATTTGTGTCTGTAAAAGTGCTACGTCAGTTGTAGTCTTTTCTTGTCTCGTATTAAGCTGGGAAAATTTAGTACTGAGTTCAGTCATCTGTTTGGTCAGTGTGGCGTCTATAAGTTCCACACGTTTACATAAAGTGTCATTACCTGTCTTGAGTGCTATGAGGTCAGATTTAATTGCGTCATTTTGTGTCTTTAAGGTTGCCATGTTTTCGGCGTTCTGTTTGATTAACATTTGTAACATGTCGGCAATGTTTACCGTTTGCAAGGTCTCTGCCCCCGCCGCGTCATTAGACGTGACGTCATGCATTAACATGGGCTCTGATTGAGACTTTGAAATTTTTGTGGTGGACGGCCTATTGTCAAAATTTTCGTCAACACTTGCGTCAATGTTTGATGAATCGTCACTACCGGTTGCTGTCGTAAAGTCATTTTCTAACACTTGTCCCACGTCCGAGTCGGATTGCGTCTGAATAGTACGTCCTTGCTGTTCCATTTTTGCGTATTGTTTTCTAGTTATTACCATGCCACACGTGATATATGTTTCAAGAAAATTTTTGACACTGATTTTAAAATAAAATGTAGTTGAGCATGAATCGCTCGTAGCAACAATGGCTGTCTGTTAATTTAAAAATATAAACTGAATTTGAGATTATTGGTAATGGCTGCTGGCCATGTTACATGATATCGTACAGAAGTCGGCCATATTGTACACTCGTGTATTGGTATTGTTGCATACGTTATTGTTTAGGGAAAAGTACTGAGAATGAAATTTATCACTGAAACTGTTATGCGGAAAAGAAACACTACAGAATTTACTGAAAGGCTAATACACTGAATTATACGTCTGGTCAAGCCTGCCAATGCAAGGATGCTGCGTCTTACCTTATTTTGCTGGAAGCTTCTTTGCGTCTTCCGGCAAAATTTCAGAATTGCAATGTCTTCAAATTTTGTTATCTCTCATACATTGACGTCCAGGTCCAGAAAGTTGATTTTTTACATGAAACAAAGAGAACAATGTAACAAATGACAAAATAACAAGTCCGACACGCAGTCGCCAATATAAAATAAATAAAATAAAATCAAATAAAATATTAATTATTTTAATGTTAATTATTCTGTATGATGGTGATTGTAATTGTAATTGATATTTGCTTATCTGGATAATTATTCGGTATCAGACGCTTGACAATGGCTTTTTCGTAAAGGCAATGTTACTCGTAGTTGACCGTGAAATAAAATTGAAATAATCGGACTTCGTAGTTAAATCGTTTCCAAAGACTGCTGCGGTAGGTGCGGACTCATAATCTAAATCTCAATATTACAATAATTTGCCAGCCATGCCAAAACGTCGTACAGAGGTGATTGTCTACTAAACATAAAAAAGTTACACTGTTAGTTAAATCAGATATATTCAATGAATAAGCCTACAGTTCATAATCCTACTTACTTTTATAAATATAAATTCTTTACAGAATCGAGTGCCTAGTGTGGTTGCAACTCGCAGTAATTTTCTATAACATGAAATATGGCGGTGTGCCAGACAATAAAATAAAATACGTGCTTCTCGCACCACTTCAACCAGAGCTCTCCCTTTTCTTAATCAAACATATGAGTAACGTAATTGTGCTTTTGTTTTATCAGCGACACAGCGCTGCAGTTGTGGGCCATAGGCTTTATTTATTTGTCACTGATTATTTATTTAATTAATATTTCGCGTTTCCGAGGAAACTCACGCTCGGCATGCAAATGTGCCTTTATAGGTTCCACCGAGATTCGAACTCGGATCGCTGGATTCAGAGTCCAGAGTGCTAACCGTTACACCATGGAACCAGACAGGAGCATGGGACTCGTAAATACACTTAGCAGTACTCTGACATAATTCAGACACTTCCTACTTGCATTTTTTAACCTAATTGATACGATCGAGCATTATAAAACTTAATCTGGGCAATGTTTGCAGTTGCAGCCGATGGCTGCATTTCTGTGCGTCTATATGGCCGCGCTGAGTAGCTGTGTGTGGAAACGAAAGACAGGGACGGAGCTAAAGCAATCAGTACGAATAACAAAGTAAGCAGAGCCTCTGGTAGCTCAGTTGGTAGAGCGGTGGACTGTAGTGGAGGATTCACAGTTATCCATAGATCGCTGGTTCAAATCCGGCCCAGAGGACTGTTTTTCTAATCTCACGAGCAAAGAGGCTCCAGAGCATGCCCACTCGGTCAGAACCTCCCTATGTTTTAAACCTATTTTAAAGGAAATTCATTTGCTCAGCTTGTAATAGCTAGTTGATAATCATGGGATTCTTAGCCTCCGTAGGATAATGATAATTCTTCGAATTATCTTAAAATTGCTTGCTCTTACAGGCATTACTCGTTTAATGTGCTATATAGGTCACATAGTCGCACCAATATTCAGCCGTTTCATAGACGTCTCGTTATTTACACAAACGTAGGAACTAAATCCCTGAGCCTATCACTGCTACTTCCTCGGCGAGAAACGCTTATTACAGAAAATTTAGACTAAACGAAGGTTCCACCGAGATTCGAACTCGGATCGCTGGATTCAGAGTCCAGAGTGCTAACCGTTACACCATGGAACCAGACAGGAGCATGGGACTCGTAAATACACTTAGCAGTACTCTGACATAATTCAGACACTTCCTACTTGCATTTTTTAACCTAATTGATACGATCGAGCATTATAAAACTTAATCTGGGCAATGTTTGCAGTTGCAGCCGATGGCTGCATTTCTGTGCGTCTATATGGCCGCGCTGAGTAGCTGTGTGTGGAAACGAAAGACAGGGACGGAGCTAAAGCAATCAGTACGAATAACAAAGTAAGCAGAGCCTCTGGTAGCTCAGTTGGTAGAGCGGTGGACTGTAGTGGAGGATTCACAGTTATCCATAGGTCGCTGGTTCAAATCCGGCCCAGAGGACTGTTTTTCTAATCTCACGAGCAAAGAGGCTCCAGAGCATGCCCACTCGGTCAGAACCTCCCTATGTTTTAAACCTATTTTAAAGGAAATTCATTTGCTCAGCTTGTAATAGCTAGTTGATAATCATGGGATTCTTAGCCTCCGTAGGATAATGATAATTCTTCGAATTATCTTAAAATTGCTTGCTCTTACAGGCATTACTCGTTTAATGTGCTATATAGGTCACATAGTCGCACCAATATTCAGCCGTTTCATAGACGTCTCGTTATTTACACAAACGTAGGAACTAAATCCCTGAGCCTATCACTGCTACTTCCTCGGCGAGAAACGCTTATTACAGAAAATTTAGACTAAACGAAGGTTCCACCGAGATTCGAACTCGGATCGCTGGATTCAGAGTCCAGAGTGCTAACCGTTACACCATGGAACCAGACAGGAGCATGGGACTCGTAAATACACTTAGCAGTACTCTGACATAATTCAGACACTTCCTACTTGCATTTTTTAACCTAATTGATACGATCGAGCATTATAAAACTTAATCTGGGCAATGTTTCCAGTTGCAGCCGATGGCTGCATTTCTGTGCGTCTATATGGCCGCGCTGAGTAGCTGTGTGTGGAAACGAAAGACAGGGACGGAGCCAAAGCAATCAGTACGAATAACGAAGTAAGCAGAGCCTCTGGTAGCTCAGTTGGTAGAGCGGTGGACTGTAGTGGAGGATTCACAGTTATCCATAGGTCGCTGGTTCAAATCCGGCCCAGAGGACTGTTTTTCTAATCTCACAAGCAAAGAGGCTCCAGAGCATGCCCACTCGGTCAGAACCTCCCTATGTTTTAAACCTATTTTAAAGGAAATTCATTTGCTCAGCTTGTAATAGCTAGTTGATAATCATGGGATTCTTAGCCTCCGTAGGATAATGATAATTCTTCGAATTATCTTAAAATTGCCTGCTCTTACAGGCATTACTCGTTTAATGTGCTATATAGGTCACATAGTCGCACCAATATTCAGCCGTTTCATAGACGTCTCGTTATTCACACAAACGTAGGAACTAAATCCCTGAGCCTATCACTGCTACTTCCTCGGCGAGAAACGCTTATTACAGAAAATTTAGACTAAACGAAGGTTCCACCGAGATTCGAACTCGGATCGCTGGATTCAGAGTCCAGAGTGCTAACCGTTACACCATGGAACCAGACAGGAGCATGGGACTCGTAAATACACTTAGCAGTACTCTGACATAATTCAGACACTTCCTACTTGCATTTTTTAACCTAATTGATACGATCGAGCATTATAAAACTTAATCTGGGCAATGTTTGCAGTTGCAGCCGATGGCTGCATTTCTGTGCGTCTATATGGCCGCGCTGAGTAGCTGTGTGTGGAAACGAAAGACAGGGACGGAGCTAAAGCAATCAGTACGAATAACAAAGTAAGCAGAGCCTCTGGTAGCTCAGTTGGTAGAGCGGTGGACTGTAGTGGAGGATTCACAGTTATCCATAGGTCGCTGGTTCAAATCCGGCCCAAAGGACTGTTTTTCTAATCTCACGAGCAAAGAGGCTCCAGAGCATGCCCACTCGGTCAGAACCTCCCTATGTTTTAAACCTATTTTAAAGGAAATTCATTTGCTCAGCTTGTAATAGCTAGTTGATAATCATGGGATTCTTAGCCTCCGTAGGATAATGATAATTCTTCGAATTATCTTAAAATTGCTTGCTCTTACAGGCATTACTCGTTTAATGTGCTATATAGGTCACATAGTCGCACCAATATTCAGCCGTTTCATAGACGTCTCGTTATTTACACAAACGTAGGAACTAAATCCCTGAGCCTATCACTGCTACTTCCTCGGCGAGAAACGCTTATTACAGAAAATTTAGACTAAACGAAGGTTCCACCGAGATTCGAACTCGGATCGCTGGATTCAGAGTCCAGAGTGCTAACCGTTACACCATGGAACCAGACAGGAGCATGGGACTCGTAAATACACTTAGCAGTACTCTGACATAATTCAGACACTTCCTACTTGCATTTTTTAACCTAATTGATACGATCGAGCATTATAAAACTTAATCTGGGCAATGTTTGCAGTTGCAGCCGATGGCTGCATTTCTGTGCGTCTATATGGCCGCGCTGAGTAGCTGTGTGTGGAAACGAAAGACAGGGACGGAGCTAAAGCAATCAGTACGAATAACAAAGTAAGCAGAGCCTCTGGTAGCTCAGATGGTAGAGCGGTGAACTGTAGTGGAGGATTCACAGTTATCCATAGGTCGCTGGTTCAAATCCTGCCCAGAGGACTGTTTTTCTAATCTCACGAGCAAAGAGGCTCCAGAGCATGCCCACTCGGTCAGAACCTCCCTATGTTTTAAACCTATTTTAAAGGAAATTCATTTGCTCAGCTTGTAATAGCTAGTTGATAATCATGGGATTCTTAGCCTCCGTAGGATAATGATAATTCTTCGAATTATCTTAAAATTGCTTGCTCTTACAGGCATTACTCGTTTAATGTGCTATATAGGTCACATAGTCGCACCAATATTCAGCCGTTTCATAGACGTCTCGTTATTTACACAAACGTAGGAACTAAATCCCTGAGCCTATCACTGCTACTTCCTCGGCGAGAAACGCTTATTACAGAAAATTTAGACTAAACGAAGGTTCCACCGAGATTCGAACTCGGATCGCTGGATTCAGAGTCCAGAGTGCTAACCGTTACACCATGGAACCAGACAGGAGCATGGGACTCGTAAATACACTTAGCAGTACTCTGACATAATTCAGACACTTCCTACTTGCATTTTTTAACCTAATTGATACGATCGAGCATTATAAAACTTAATCTGGGCAATGTTTGCAGTTGCAGCCGATGGCTGCATTTCTGTGCGTCTATATGGCCGCGCTGAGTAGCTGTGTGTGGAAACGAAAGACAGGGACGGAGCTAAAGCAATCAGTACGAATAACAAAGTAAGCAGAGCCTCTGGTAGCTCAGTTGGTAGAGCGGTGGACTGTAGTGGAGGATTCACAGTTATCCATAGGTCGCTGGTTCAAATCCGGCCCAGAGGACTGTTTTTCTAATCTCACGAGCAAAGAGGCTCGAGAGCATGCCCACTCGGTCAGAACCTCCCTATGTTTTAAACCTATTTTAAAGGAAATTCATTTGCTCAGCTTGTAATAGCTAGTTGATAATCATGGGATTCTTAGCCTCCGTAGGATAATGATAATTCTTCGAATTATCTTAAAATTGCTTGCTCTTACAGGCATTACTCGTTTAATGTGCTATATAGGTCACATAGTCGCACCAATATTCAGCCGTTTCATAGACGTCTCGTTATTTACACAAACGTAGGAACTAAATCCCTGAGCCTATCACTGCTACTTCCTCGGCGAGAAACGCTTATTACAGAAAATTTAGACTAAACGAAGGTTCCACCGAGATTCGAACTCGGATCGCTGGATTCAGAGTCCAGAGTGCTAACCGTTACACCATGGAACCAGACAGGAGCATGGGACTCGTAAATACACTTAGCAGTACTCTGACATAATTCAGACACTTCCTACTTGCATTTTTTAACCTAATTGATACGATCGAGCATTATAAAACTTAATCTGGGCAATGTTTGCAGTTGCAGCCGATGGCTGCATTTCTGTGCGTCTATATGGCCGCGCTGAGTAGCTGTGTGTGGAAACGAAAGACAGGGACGGAGCTAAAGCAATCAGTACGAGTAACAAAGTAAGCAGAGCCTCTGGTAGCTCAGTTGGTAGAGCGGTGGACTGTAGTGGAGGATTCACAGTTATCCATAGGTCGCTGGTTCAAATCCGGCCCAGAGGACTGTTTTTCTAATCTCACGAGCAAAGAGGCTCCAGAGCATGCCCACTCGGTCAGAACCTCCCTATGTTTTAAACCTATTTTAAAGGAAATTCATTTGCTCAGCTTGTAATAGCTAGTTGATAATCATGGGATTCTTAGCCTCCGTAGGATAATGATAATTCTTCGAATTATCTTAAAATTGCTTGCTCTTACAGGCATTACTCGTTTAATGTGCTATATAGGTCACATAGTCGCACCAATATTCAGCCGTTTCATAGACGTCTCGTTATTTACACAAACGTAGGAACTAAATCCCTGAGCCTATCACTGCTACTTCCTCGGCGAGAAACGCTTATTACAGAAAATTTAGACTAAACGAAGGTTCCACCGAGATTCGAACTCGGTTCGCTGGATTCAGAGTCCAGAGTGCTAACCGTTACACCATGGAACCAGACAGGAGCATGGGACTCGTAAATACACTTAGCAGTACTCTGACATAATTCAGACACTTCCTACTTGCATTTTTTAACCTAATTGATACGATCGAGCATTATAAAACTTAATCTGGGCAATGTTTGCAGTTGCAGCCGATGGCTGCATTTCTGTGCGTCTATATGGCCGCGCTGAGTAGCTGTGTGTGGAAACGAAAGACAGGGACGGAGCTAAAGCAATCAGTACGAATAACAAAGTAAGCAGAGCCTCTGGTAGCTCAGTTGGTAGAGCGGTGGACTGTAGTGGAGGATTCACAGTTATCCATAGGTCGCTGGTTCAAATCCGGCCCAGAGGACTGTTTTTCTAATCTCACGAGCAAAGAGGCTCCAGAGCATGCCCACTCGGTCAGAACCTCCCTATGTTTTAAACCTATTTTAAAGGAAATTCATTTGCTCAGCTTGTAATAGCTAGTTGATAATCATGGGATTCTTAGCCTCCGTAGGATAATGATAATTCTTCGAATTATCTTAAAATTGCTTGCTCTTACAGGCATTACTCGTTTAATGTGCTATATAGGTCACATAGTCGCACCAATATTCAGCCGTTTCATAGACGTCTCGTTATTTACACAAACGTAGGAACTAAATCCCTGAGCCTATCACTGCTACTTCCTCGGCGAGAAACGCTTATTACAGAAAATTTAGACTAAACGAAGGTTCCACCGAGATTCGAACTCGGATCGCTGGATTCAGAGTCCAGAGTGCTAACCGTTACACCATTTTTTTTTTTGCCTTCTTCGGCTAGCTTCTGCGCTTTTTTAGTGGAAATGGTTTTTTTTTTTATTTTTTTTTTATGCGGTGGTATATCTCAGGATCCCTACCGCTCAATCTCGTCTTCACTGAGTATGGCATGAATGTTTCCATGTCGTTCTGCGTTCGTCGATGTTTCAGTTTCTTGAAGGCTTGATTCAATGTTGTCATCTCTTAGCGTTGAGATTATGTTCGCCGAGATGGCCGCCGCGCTGTTTCCTTGCAGTTATTCACTAAAGTAACTGGTGTGTTCCTTGAGGTGGTGGAGACAAAAACAACTTTCAGCTTCGTAGATAATAAGGAGAAAAATAAAGTTCCGTATTGAGGAAAAATGGGTATCTAGAAACAAATACTGCTTCGTCTGTGGTAAACTTCATCAAATTAAAATATACGTGACTTCTGGGGAACGTAAAGACACAGAAATAAATATTGGCTCCACAAGTTTGGCATCCTGTTGCATGCTGCTTCTCTTTGACCTTAGGTGCACACATTGTACCACCTATGAAACAATAAAGTCCAGAGAAACTGACAAATAGATACCCTGATAATAGAAGAAAGAAAGAAAAGGCAATAATCGTACTCAATGGTTCGCACACTTAAAGTTTTCCATCATTCAAAGCAACGGTGAGAAATTTCTGAAATTTTTCTTTATATTTTCGTAATCGTTTGATCGCGTAATATTCGGCAATAAGATACATATGAAAATCAGAAAGTGTAGGCGTTTTAGTCGTCAGCATATAGTAGAGGTACTGTCCAGTTAACCAGGTATAGCTATTATTTTTAGATTTCGGAAATAATTGCCAGTCCGGGTGGAGTATATCCTGCAGTTGTATTGCGGATGGCGTCGTTCTATTAATAAGAGCCAGTTTCATTCTCGTCCAGTTCCAGATTTGGGTCTGATCTCTGCAGTATAATATGTGTTGCAATGTTTCCACATGTCCACATGTGTCGCAAGTCGGTGTAGGCCGTAATTGGATCTTACACAATTTCTCCCCCGTGGGCATCACCTCGTTCACAACATCATACCACACGGAACGAACTCCGGAACGAAGAAGAGGAGTGCTGATATTCATCCAAATTTGTCGCCAGTTCTTGCCAGGATACTTCATTTCTATAGAGTTATTCTGTTGCCGATTCGTAAATACACTGTAGACAGCCGCAGCAGTGAATGCTTGCAGGTGTTGATGCACATAGCTGGACTCCACGTAATATCGGCGAATATGAACGAGCTCGGGATGGATAGGTCCAACATTTATCGGCGGCGTCATATCCGGTGGTCGTAACTGCTGGAATAGACGTGCCGTAAGACCTGTCTGACTACATCGTAAGATCCTTGATGTTCTGGCTAGAAAAATCGCTAAGCACTGCAATTCAACATCTTTAAGGGCTAGACCACCTTTATAGTGAGGTAAAGCGGTAGCCTTGAAAGCGACTTTAAAAATATTACCCCGCCAAACGTACCAGCCTGCGAGAGCTAAAATTCTGTTTGCAATATCGGTAGGAATAGGGAGAACAGCGGCAACATGGTAAATCTTGCTGAGAACATAATAATTCACGAAATGCGCTCTCTGAATCCTGTCTAAAGACCGCATATTGTGCTCTCGAATCAAAGCTCGAAGGACGTTGAGCTTCTGTTCCCAATTCACTCTCACCATTTCCTGTGGATTCGAAGTGAGAATCAAACCAAGGTGCTTGAGTTGGTTGGTTGCCTCTAACCAAACGGTGTTCGCAAAGCGAGCCTGCGGACCTAAATGCAAGACTTTGGATTTCCGTTCGTTAAGGCGTGCACCGCAGGCGCTGGCATACCGGTGTACAAGCCGTCGCACGGTATCGAACTCGTCATCGTTGTTGATAATGACGCTAATATCGTCCGCATAGGCATGACAGACGGTCTTTGTATTCAGCGTTTGAAGACCTGGTAAGGTGACGCAAAACGTCTTCAGCAGTGGCTCTATAGCAATGGCGAAAAGAGTCGTAGAAAGCGGGCACCCTTGTCGCAAACCTTGTTGAATGGGCACAGGGGCTGTTAACTGGCCGTTGAATTTCACGCGGGAAGACGCATTGCAGATACAGTTCCTTATTATCTGTACGAAATGCTGGTTGAAACCCAGTTTTTCCAGCGTTCTGAACAGAAATCCGTGGTTAGTCCTATCAAATGCCTTATCGAAGTCAAAAAAGACTATTGCCAACGTGGTCTTGCAAATCCAAGTCAAATATGCAATATCTCGGTATTCGCACAGGGCGTCTATCATTGATCGGCCAGTAACCACGTTCATGTGATATGAACCAAGAACTTTACGAATGACTGGCTGAAGTCTGGCATTGATAATCCTAGTAAAGATTTTGAAATCTGCGTTGAGGAGGGTGATTGGTCGTAAATTATTGAGTGAAGTCCCCGGTGCCGGTTTGGAGACTAAGACTATCATGCCCTCAGTGAACTGCGATGGAAGAGCAGTATTCATTAACAATTCATTATACATGATAGTCAGTTCGTCGCCGAAAACATCCCAGTACCGAAGATAAAATTCAATCGGCAAACCGTCTAAGCCTGCAGCTTTTCCTTTCGCCGCAGACGTAATGATAGACTTCACTTCGAAGTTAGTTATGTTTGCCAGGAGCTGTGCGTGGTCGTCCGGATCCACCGATGCCGTAATGTTAGACAAAAATTCCTCTCCCGCCTCTACATCTGTGTCAGGCAGTGAGTAAAGTTGCCGGAAATGATTACTAATGAAGGTCTTAAGTTCGCCTTGCTCATCATAAACACGACCATCGTCATCTGTCAGTTGAGTAATGATTTTTTGTCTGCCTCTTTTAGCTTCCCGTATGACGTGGTACAAGGACGCAGACTCATTAAAGGTGTCATCGGAAGCGCGTGCCCGGACTTGGGCTCCTGCCAGAGACTCACGAACCAAAGCGGTGATTTCGGCTTTGGTGCGTTTAATGCGAAGGAGTTTGCCAGGCAGTGCAGAGGAATCGTTATACAACTGGCGGAGAGCGGTAAAATAAAACTCCAACGTCTGTTTCTTCCAGTACGCCTTAGCCCTGGCAAACTGACAAATACATTTCTTTATGTGCGGCTTCACTAACTCCGTCCACCAATGAACACGCTCCCTATATCTTTGTCGTCGCTGGAGGCACCATTGCCACGTTGCAATAAGATCCTTCTTCAGGTCGCCGTCGTTCAACAGGGCGACGTTCAGTTGCCATACACCTCGACCCAAAAAGGTTTTCTGCGAGACATGCCGAAGCGTGATGTGATACGCACAGTGGTCGCTAAAATTAACAGGCCATATTTCACAATCCCTGGCAGCGCTTAAAATGTCTTTAGATACATAAAACCTATCCAGACGACTAGCGGAGGCAGCGGTAACATAAGTATATCCGGTGACCTGCGGGCGAAGTGAGCACCAGGTATCTTGTAAGTCCAGCCCATCAATTAAATCTCGCAACTCCAAACAAAAATTAAAATTCGGACACTGGTCTTCTCTGCGTACAACACAATTAAAATCGCCGCCCAATAAAATCCTCGAACAACCACAGGATAATAATGGCACAATTTCATCGCGATAAAAAACACTCCTATCCCTTCGGCCTGTAGTTCCAGTCGGGGCATAGACGTTGATCAAAAGCAAATCATCGAATTGTACGACCATCCCTCTACCCGTTTCCAAAATCGCTCGAGGTCTGCAAGTGATGCCCGCTTTGTACAAAATTGCAGTCCCTGCCTCATCGCCGATATTGATGATGACCTCATAGCCTGTGACATTCCCGACCTTGGGTGTGACGACTTCTTGTAGGAAAACGATATCTATATCGGCGGCATACACATAGTCAGTCAAACATTTTAATTTGACATCAGATGTTATTCGATTTATATTAGCAGTTGCAATTTTGTAATCCCGCATAAGAAAGGGTGATACCATGTTAATGCGTATCGTCAGCCCAGGATGGCTGCCTGCTCGACCCTGGCGAGGGAGTGGTATCCATAAATGCATCGGGTCCAGAACTGTCGACATGTATCACCACATCGGTCTCCTTTGAATGCTGCACGACCTGTACTCCATCGTCTGTGACGATTCTCTCACATTCATCGGTCCGGAACTGCTTGATAGTAAGTGGCAGTTTCTGTTCAAGAGTACGAGTTTCCTCGTCACTCTGCTTACGGACCGATTTCTTTTGTCGTCCTTTCTTCTGAGGACGGACGTCCTCAACGTGTTCGTTGTTGTCGGGTTTCGCAGCGGTAGGAGTAGCACTCGTGGGAGACTGTTCGTTGCCGGAAACTGCGCTTAGCGGAGAAGACACTTCAAGGGGATGGGAAACTCGCGGCTGGTTACCAGAGTCCTCAGGTGGATGACTCTCCACAGATGGGTGCAGATGTTGATCGGGCAACCCAGGCGGAAGTTCCACACGGACCACGCCAGCATCAGAAGGGCGCGAATTTCCGGCCCCGTCGTTTGCATAGTTTTCCACGTCAGAATCAACGGGCATTCGGCTCGCCGTAGCGTTGTTTACATCGGCGGCGGGCACGTCTGGCACAACCTCAGCCGCGTGCAGCTGTGGCGCGCTAACGACAGACGGACCGACAAGATGATTGATGATGAATATTGGTGTTTCAGGGCGCACAACAGCGAGGTTATCAGCACCCGTTCCCAAAAGTTCAATTCAGAGCCAAATTGTGAGAGAATTGGTATCGTTCAAATGGCAAGATTGGACACAGCACATCAAAACAGGGAGATAAAACTAAAAGAAAATAGCAGTACAAACAGGTAAAAATAATTAACGGTGGCTGAGTGACCACTTACAAATAATGGGTGACCAAACCACTGGACAGCACATTAAGACTGCAATCCCAATATTTTGGGAAGAATGCCAGACATCACACAAAAACGTGAAACTCTAGCGACACTCGCCTCATTATTAATTAAAAGAGAGGGTAGGTCTGGTGGGAAACTGAAATATTCCCTCAAACCCACATATAAAACACACTCAGTTAAAATATATCGTATCGACAGCTGTGTCCCACATGTCTGACACGTTGTTGGCTCCTCACGACGTAACAGAAAACCATGTGTCAATGGACAATGTCCTATTCTAAGCCGTGTAAGGGCTACTTCCTCAGCGCGTCGTTGTCTGAACGAGGTGAGCCACGGTCGGACGGAATCCTTCACCGCTCGCAACTTATTATCCCTCACGTCCAGCCACTGAGCCTCCCACCAACGCAGGACCTTCCGAGTCACGAAAGACGTTACGGCCTGCAGGGGGACGGAACAGCTAGCAGGAGGTGGGATGGAGCAAGCCTCCTTGGCAGCCGCATCTGCAAGTTCATTTCCAGGAATCCCTATGTGCCCTGGAACCCAGCAGAAAATTACATCCTTACTCTGCTGTTGCAAGAACAGGAGTGCGTCCTGCACCTCTTGCTCCATCTGATCTGCTGGGTACATCTGTTCAAGAGCGTGTAGAGCACTTTGGGAATCGGAACAGATGATGAATTTCGTGCCACGATGTCGGCGCATATGCTCTAATGCTTGCAGAATGGCAAACAGTTCTGCATAGTAAACTGACAACTGCTCTGGGAGCCCTATCCGATGGACAGTATCGGGAAACACAGCAGAGCAGCCCATAAAATCCCCCTGTTTAGACCCATCCGTGTAAACAGTAATAAAATCTGAATGGCGTTCTAAAATCTCAGTAAGTTTAATTTTAAAAATGTGGTCCGGGGTACAATACTTCCTGTAAGCAGCCAGATCAAGAAGTAATCTTGGCCTTTGTAGTCGCCAGGGAGATCCCCTACTCCATCCCTGGTGGAGTACCTTAATGCCCTCCGGGTGTACTGACTCGAGACTCTCCTTTGCACGGATGCCAAACGGCTTTGTTGCCGCCGGTCGGTGGCGGAAGAGACGTGCCAGTGCCGGCTGGGAAAAAGTGTTGGACGCCAATGAAAGAGGAGTGGACTTGGCTCTGTACGCGTGCCGTACCACGAGGAGAAGACGCCGAATGGACAGCGGAGGCTCTCCCGCCTCGACACGCAGACTAGCAACTGGACTCGTGCGATAAGCCCCCGTTAAAAGCCTAATACCCTCATGGTGGATCACATCCAACATTTTGAGGTAGGAAGGTCTTGCAGAGCCATAAGCTTGACATCCGTATTCCAGTCGAGGTCGCACAAAGGCCTTATAAAGTTGGAGCAGACGTGCCCTGTCAGCGCCCCAGGATCTATGACTGACGCATTTAAGGACGTGTAAAGCCTTGAAACAGCGGACTTTTAGATCCTTTAAGTGTGGCAACCATGTGAGCTTCTCATAAAAAATAAGCCCGAGATATTTCACTTGTTCCATAAAGGGGAGAACAGTGTCTCCTAGTTTTAAAACAGGGATATTAAAAAGAGAACGGGAACGGTTAAAATCTACACAAACGGTCTTCTCCAAAGAGAAATTAAAGCCCGTGGTCTTAGACCATTCCTCCAATCGCACGAGTGTCAGCTGTAATTGGCGTGTAGCAGCTGTGAGGGAGGAAGACGCACAGAAAATGGAGAAATCGTCCACAAACAAGGAGCAATGCACGGGCCGTCGTACTGTGGACGCAATACTATTGATGGCAATTGCGAAAGCTGTCACACTGAGGACACTTCGTTGAGGGACACCGTTCTCTTGCTTAAAACGGTCAGACAGGACATTCCCAACCTTATACTTAAAATACCTGTCCGACAGAAAGGATCTGATGGGTGTGGGTAAACGCCACGGAAACCACACTCATAAAGCTGTCGCAAAATTGAAAGCATCTTGTATCGCTGTTTCGAGTAGGATCAGGTTATCTAGGGTGGAATGATACCTCCTGAACCCACACTGCCAGCGGGTAAGTAAGGATGTGGATTCGAGAACCCACACCAGGCGCCTATTGACCATACGCTCAAATGTCTTTCCGACGCAGCTCGTGAGACTAATGCTACGGTAGCTACTGGGTTCGGTCCGATCTTTCCCTGGTTTTAAAAGGGGAATTAAAATCGATTCTTTCCACGAACTAGGAAACTGTCTTCCAAATTTCATTAAAAAGTTGAAGGAGGACTTCCTTTGATCGCAGATCCAACTGCTGCAGCATGCTATACGATATCAGGTCTTGACCAGGTGCGGTATCCCGAGATACGGACAGTGCAGAGTCCAACTCCCACAAAGAGAAAGGCTGGTTGTATTCCTCAGCGTTCTTTGAACGGAAATCAAAACCAGCCCAATCCTGTGTACCCCGATAGCGCAGAAATTCTGGGTTCTGGCTAGAATCGGCCGTAATAGTTTGAAAAGATTCTGCCAACGCCCGGGCGATGTCTCTTGGAGATGTTAGGAGACACCCCCCCTCACGTATAGCTGCTATTGGCGGTCGAGAGTATCGCCTTGAGATCCTCCTAATGGCTTCCCATACTTTCCTTGAAGATGTGGACCTATTGATGGAGTTCAGGAACTCACGCGAAGACCTCCGTTTACTCTCCCTAACGATTTGTCTCGCCCGCGCCCGTGCTATTCGGAAAGTTGTCAGATGCGCAGCAGTGGGGCACCGACGGAATCTTCTCAAAGCCGCCCGTCTGTCTCTGATGGCGGTACGACAGTCGTCATTCCATCAAGGGACAGGCTGCCTCACAGGTGTTCCCTTTGACTTTGGTATGGATACATCAGTGGCATGGTGCATCACCGCCGTAATGTGATCCACCCAATCCTGGACGCCTTCACACTGTTCAAAAACAGCCAACTGCCGGTAGAGCGTCCAGTTTCCCTTCCGGAACAACCATTTCGGCGGCTGTGCGACACGACCCATTTCAACTGGCAGATGGAGCCAGTTAGGATAATGGTCGCTGCCATGAAGGTCATCGTCGATGACCCACTGAGCAATGTCCGGAAGCACAGGCGAACAAATAGAGAGGTCTATGGCAGAAGACGAACCTGAAGCGGTGCTAAAATGCGTGGCCTGACCTGTGTTCAGCAGTATGATGTCGGAAGTCCTGATCAACTGCTCAATCATCTGGCCTCTGGGGCAGGTTTTGTTGGAACCCCATAATGCATTATGAGCATTGAAGTCTCCTAAAATGAGAAAGGGACGGGGTAGCTGATCAATGAGCCGTGCGAGGGCTTCACTGCCAATGAGCTCAGCGGGTGGTAAATACAAGGAGCACACTGTGACATTATCCTGGGCCAGGATCCGAGCTGCAACCGCTTGTAGCGTTGTGGTTAAGGTCACAGGTGAGGAGTGGAATGTGTCCTTAATGAACACTGCCACCCCACCTTGAGCCCTATTACAAGTCAGGTCGTCTTTTCTGTACATGTGATATCCTGTAAGTATAGGCGTGTCAGTCTCTTTAAAATGTGTCTGTTGCAAAGAGATGCTGTACTAACAGCCGCAATTCTGCAAAGCGAGGTCTAACTCCATTCAGATTCCACTGAAGTATGGTTTTTTTTTGTGGTTTTAGGGCGCACAACTTCAATGGTCATTAGCGCCCTGACAACGTTAAGAATGCACCGCGAGGCACAAGTTTAAAACAACAACTAAAAGGGAAAACACGATAAAAGACAGACTGAGAGGCATAGGATTAAAAAACATCATCATCAAATGTCCTTAGCGAGGTTTGTCAAATTGATAAAACAAAGAACACGAGCAGCTGCTCGTGGGTCATCCGCTAAAATGGCATCGAAAGTATTAGGCAGGTTAAGATCGAGGCGCAGTGTGTTAAGATCTGGACAGGACATTAAAATGTGTCTAACCGTCAGCAAGTGCCCACATGGGCAGAACGGCGCCGGCGCAGCCGTCAGCAGATGGCGATGGCTGAACTGGCAGTGTCCAATTCTTAACCGGGCTAAAACGACCTCCTCCTGCCGAGAAGGGCGTGAGGAGGACGTCCAAGCCACGGGAAGAGGTTTTAAGGCCCGAAGCTTGTTGTCGGTAAGTGCAGCCCAATCGGCATGCCACAGCGACACAATGCGCCGACAAATGACCCTGCTAAAATCGGACGAAGGGACACAACAAGAAGCTGTCCGAGGCTGGAGGACCGCAGCCTTGGCCGCGGCGTCTGCAGCTTCGTTCCCAGGGATACCGACATGGCCAGGAACCCACATAAAGCTAACCGGAGAACCGACGTCCACCAGCTGCTGAAGAGAGCGTTGGATCCGGTGTACGAAAGGGTGAACCGGGTACGGATCCCTGAGGCTCTGGATGGCGCTCAGGGAATCTGAGCAAATGACATAAGCAGAATGTCGGTGGCGGCAGATGTAAAGAACAACCTGGTAGAGGGCAAAGAGCTCAGCTGTGAAGACCGAACAATGGCCATGGAGCCGGTATTTGAAACTTTGTGCCCCGACAGTAAAGGAACACCCGACCCCGTCATTGGTCTTAGAGCCATCTGTATAAATGAAAGTCATGGTGATGAACTTCGAACGAAGTTCCAAAAAACGGGAGTGGTAGACGGAACCGGGGGTAACCTCTTTTGGGAGCGAGCTGAGGTCAAGGTGAACGCGGACCTGAGCCTGGAGCCAAGGTGGCGTGCGGCTCTCGCCCACTCGAAAGGTTGCAGGGAGTGAAAAATTAAGGTGTTGAAGGAGGCGACGAAAGCCAACTCCAGGGGGTAGCAGGGCAGAGACATACAACCCGTATTGACGGTCAAGAGAGTCGTCAAAAAAGGAACGATAAGACGGATGGTCGGGCATTGACAGTAGCCGACAGGCATACCGACAAAGCAGTATATCGCGCCGGTAGGTGAGTGGCAATTCGCCAGCGTCAGCATGCAGACTCTCTACGGGACTGGTATAAAATGCTCCGATCGCAAGTCGTAAACCCCGATGTTGTATGGAGTTGAGGCGGCGTAAGATGGATGGCCGTGCAGAGGAGTATACGAAGCTCCCATAATCCAGCTTGGAGCGGACGATCGACCGATATAGACGAAGTAGGACGGTTCGATCCGCTCCCCACGACATACCACTGAGAACACGGAGGACATTTAAAGAACGGGTACAACGGGCGGCCAAATATGACACATGTGGAGACCAGCTAAGTTTCCTGTCAAAGGTAAGGCCTAAAAATTTGGTTGTCTCCACGATTGGGAGAGCAACGGGACCGAGTCGTAAGGACGGTGGGAGAAACTCTTTGTAGCGCCAGAAGTTAATACAGACCGTCTTCTCGGCAGAAAAACGGAAGCCATTGGCGACACTCCAGGAGTAAAGACGGTCAAGAGAACGCTGAAGACAGCGCTCCAGGACACGTGTACACTGCGCGCTGCGATAGATGGTAAAATCGTCCACAAAAAGGGAGCCTGATACATCAGCTGGGAGGCAATCCCATATTGGATTGATCGCAATGGCGAAGAGAGCGACGCTCAAAACTGAGCCCTGTGGCACCCCATTCTCCTGGCGAAAGGTGTCGGACAGGACAGAACCCACACGTACCCTGAACTGTCGATCCATTAAAAAGGAACGAATAAAAAGAGGGAGGCGACCGCGAAGGCCCCATGTATGCATGGTGCGGAGAATGCCCGCCCTCCAACAGGTGTCGTAAGCCTTCTCCAAATCAAAGAACACAGCCGCGGTCGGGCGCTTCCGCAAGAAGTTATTCATAATGAAGGTCGACAAGGTAACCAGATGGTCAACAGCAGAGCGGCGCCTACGAAATCCACATTGTACATTGGTAAGTAGGCGTCGAGACTCGAGCAGCCAAACCAATCGAGAGTTAACCATTCGCTCCATCACTTTACAGACACAGCTGGTAAGCGAGATAGGTCGATAACTGGAAGGCAAGTGCTTGTCCTTCCCCGGCTTAGGAATCGGGACAACAATAGACTCGCGCCAGCATGCGGGAACATGTCCCTCAATCCAGATGCGATTGTATGTACGAAGAAGAAAACCTTTACCCGCAGGAGAAAGGTTCTTCAGCATCTGAATATGAATATGAATAGAATCAGGCCCTGGAGTGGAGGACCGTGATCGGCCAAGTGCGGTTTCGAGTTCCCGCATGGTGAATGGGGCATTATAACTTTCACAATTCGAGGAGCGGAAGTCAGGTGGCCTAGCCTCCTCTGCCTGTTTGCGGGGGAGGAAGGCAGGGTGGTAATGAGCGGAGCTCGAAACTTCTGCGACAAAGCGGCCGAAGGCATTGGAGACAGAATCAGGGTCCACAAGGACTTCTTTCGCGACCTTCAAGCCAGAAACTGGGAAGTGGACCTTAGTGCCAGATAGCCGGCGCAGGCTACCCCAGACAACAGAAGAAGGAGTAAAACTGTTGAAGGTGCTTGTGAAAGCAGCCCAGCTGGCTTTCTTGCTTTCTTTAATAATACGACGACACTGAGCACGTAATCGTTTATAATTGATACAATTCGCCACTGTAGGGTGGCGTTTAAATGTGCGTAAAGCACGACGACGAGCACGTAAAGCGTCTCTACATGCTGCGGTCCACCAGGGGACCGGTACGTGACGTGGAGAAGAAGTAGGGTGAGGGATGGAATATTCAGCAGCAGCGAGAATGACTTCCGTGAAGTGTGCGACCTGACGATCGCAGCTTGTGAAGGTTTGATTCTGAAAGGTCGCCCTGGAAGAGAAGAGCCCCCAGTCTGCCTTGGAGATGGTCCATCTAGAGGAGCACGGAGAGGGAGTATGCTGCAGGAGGTGGATAACACACGGGAAGTGGTCGCTCGAATATGTATCAGCAAGTGCATACCACTCAAACCGGCGTGCAAGTTGGGGAGTACATATAGAGAGGTCTAAATGGGAATAGGTGTGAGATGTGTCCGAAAGAAAAGTAGGGGCGCCAGTATTGAGGCAGACAAGATTGAGCTGGTTGAAAAGGTCTGCTAACAAGGAGCCCCTCGGGTAGGATGCTGGAGAGCCCCAAAGGGGATGGTGGGCATTGAAGTCTCCAGTTAACACAAATGGTGCAGGTAGCTGAGCAATAAGTTGCATCATGTCTGCCCTGGTAACGGCAGATGACGATGGAGTGTAAACGGTACAAAAGGAAAACGTAAAAGTGGGGAGAGTAATGCGGATGGCAACTGCCTGCAGGCCGGTGTGCAACGTGATGGGATCGTAGTAAATATCGACCCGGACCAGCAACATAACCCCTCCATGAGCTGGGATACCTACCACAGGGGGTAGGTCAAAACGCACAGAGGTGTAGTGTGCCAAGGCAATTTGATCGCATGGGCGTAGCTTCGTTTGCTGGAGGGCTACGACGAGCGGACGATGCAAGCGGAGCAGCAACTTCAAGTCCTCTCGGTTGGAGCGAATGCTGCGAATATTCCAGTGAATAAGTACCATCGTAAGAAAAGGAAGATGAGAGAAGGGGTCACCTCGAAGGCCGCTTAGGGCCTGGCTTCGAGCGAGCACTGCCGCCGCTATCAGTAGGCGGACAGTCATCGTCCATTGGGTCTATAGGGTCATAGGCCATCTCGGGAGGATGGCCGGGAGGGGGAGCTTCCTCCGCCGGTGAACGGCCAGATGTACGGCTACCAGCGGTGCGGCCAGCCGAAACGGATGACGGCCTGGGGCGGCAACCGCTGGGTGGCGCAGGAGAAGAAATGCGCCGTGGCGGAGAAGGAGAACTGTGCTTCCTATGCGCCTTTTTGGAAGGACGTTTGGTGGAAGTACCGGTCGAAGGCTGGGAGGTCGAGGGACGGAGGAAGTCTGCACGGGATGGTTCCTTCTTGAAGGCCCGTGCATCTGACTTCGGGGTCTTCGACTTAGCAGAAGCTGAGGAAGGGGCTGGTGTCTGTGGGGTGATGGGAGGAAGAGGAGACGTCGACCGCGCGATCTTAGCACTGGCCGAACGGACGACCGTGGTGCTGAAGGTCAGATCGCATGTCTGGGTTGCTACCTCCCGGGTAGTCCGAGGAGAGGCGAGGACAGTACTGTATTTCCCCGCTGGGAGCAGCGTGGGCTTCCTACTAGCCAATAGCTTGCGAGCAGCCGAGGTGGACACTTTCTCTTTGACCCGAATTTCTTGGATACAGCGTTCTTCCTTATAGACAGGACAGTCGCGGGAAGATGCGGCATGGTCACCCTGACAGTTCACACAACGAGGAGACGGAGGTGGACAGTCACCCTCATGGGCATCCCTGCCACAAGTGACACATTTAGCCGCATTGGAACAAGACTGTCGAGTGTGATTGAAACGCTGACACTGGTAGCAGCGCGTAGGTGTCGGGACATAGGGGGCGAACAGAAATAACCTCGTAGCCCGCCTTGATGCGCGATGGCAGCTTAACACTATCGAAGGTCAAGAAAAGTGTCCTGGTCGGTACAAGGTCATTGTTGACCTTTTTCATGACCCGATGGACAGCCGTCACGCCCTGCTCAGCGAGGAAAGATTGAAGCTCCTCGTCAGTCAATCCGTCGAGGGAGCTAGTATAGACTACACCACGAGACGAATTCAAAGTTCGGTGGGCCTCCACCCGGACCGGGAACGTGTTCAGGAGGGTGGCCCGAAGCAGTTTTTGTGCCTGAAAGGCACTCTCAGTTTCTAGTAATAAGGTACCGTTACGCAACCTGGTACAAGATTTGACAGACCCGGCTATGGCATCTACGCCCTTCTGAATAACGAAAGGGTTGACAGAGGAAAAATCCTTTCCGTCCTCAGATCGAGAAACTACGAGGAACTGTGGGGCAGGCGGTAGTACTTTTGTCACTGTTGGCTGGTCACGTTTCCGTTTTTGGGTCGAAGTCGAAAGAGATGGAGTAGAATCCATTGCGGAGGAATCCCCCATGATTACCAGCGTCTCCGATGGCGCGCTCCTTCCTTGTGGGGACCCTCTCAGAGGGCACTCCCGCCTTAGGTGAATGTTTACACCTCAGGTCACACCTCCCGAGAAACAGACGGAGGGACCAATTGGCATGGTCAGAAGGTATCAGCTCAGGCAATCACCCCTCCCCGGGCCTAGCCTTTACCAGGGGGTACGCGCGTGCCTTACATGTCTACCCAGGGCGGGGACTTACGCGTTACCCCGTCACCGGCTACGCGTGCGAACGCGTGGGTCGGCCTTCAGGCACGCACAGGGAGGAAGGAAGAAGAGGAAAAAGAAGAGAGGGAGGGAGAAAGAGGACAGACTGTCTCAAACGCTGAGGCAGAGACCAGAGTAGGCAAGGAGAAGAAGGCAAGGAGAAGAAGGCAATGAGAAGGCAAGGAGAAGAAGGCAATGAGAAGGCAAGGAGAAAAAGGCAAGCAGAAGGCAAGAAGAAAAAGGCAAGCAGAAGGCAAGAAGAAAAAGGCAAGCAGAAGGCAAGGAGAAAAAGGCAATGAGAAGGCAAGGAGAGGTCAAGGGAAAGAGTATGGAAGACAGTGAGGTGGAGAAGAGCAAAGAAAGGAACCAACAAAAGGAAGGAAGAAACGAGAAGTGAAAAACCAAGAAGACCACGATTATAGGTCGTGGAACCGTCCGTCTCCGGACGCAGGCGCTACCTACCACCGTGAGGGGGATGGACTCCTTTTAGTCGCCTTGTAATCTCCCCACGGAAAATTACCCTCTACCACGCAATAATTAATAATGGTCAATCAAATCATCCACATTTATTTACGTATGAAAAGTATCTGAGCAGATTTTCTAGTAATATATGCGCCGACAGCTCGTCGACGCCAAGGTATTTTTCGAGTACGTTTATTCTTTGGAACAACAGAGGTACACAGGTGTATGCTCCATGGTCATTATAGTTATAGAAAGAGAGATAGAAAGAGAGAGAAAGGAACAGCTTCGGAAAGTATCGGTTGGAAGATTTTCGTATTGCAAAAGGAGATTTATTTACTCTTCTTCGCGATAAAGCGAGGCAGGAAAGTTTGTGCCGCTAGCGGGGTAGACAAAGAAAAAGAAGGACTTGTAAAAGTAAATTTCATGAGACTAAAAATGCACGGAAACGGAACATGTACGGAAATGGATTCAATATACAATTTTCCTCAGAAATAAGGTTTGTGACCATTTCATTTTAGAGTGAATGACGAATGCGTTCTCTGTCTGAATTGTTGATGATTGTCTGGGGCCTGTAATTAATTGGGATGTTTCAGCTGTGACGAAGAGAGCCTGCAATCTCTGAGTTTTATTGAAATCGTCCAAAAAGGCTTCGTCCACATCTGAAATTTTAGATCTGTCGTAAACTGAACGAAGTGTTCAAAACGATCGATTTTTTCCCAACTGAATGCAGCGCTTAATAAGAATAACGTATGTGAAGATCTTTTCTAGCAAGCCAGCCGCTGAATATTAAGAAGAAGGGCTCCACCAGAGATTTTAATAGGCTGATTTCATGTAACTTAAGACTTTCAGCAAAATCGATTTAAGTAGTAAGGGCATTCATTAGAGCCTCTTACGACAGGCAGGAATACCTCGGGCCTATTCTAATCCCCGGACCCGCAGGGGGGACTGAAGTATGGGAAGTATCAGCGTTTCGGTTTAGATTTCCCCCCGTCTTTGCGCCGCGCTGGTGAGGTACTTGTAGAGCGAGTGGCAGTAGAGCGGCTGCCAGGTTCTGGGGAAGAGTGAGCCATGTGAACGTCACCTGTGTACGATAGACGCTGCGCCGCTAGCACAACACACGCCGCTTCCGCGATGCTGTTTGTCGCGACAAGGACGTAAACAGCACGTCCGCGCCGCACGGCTTCTCAAGCCCGACTGGTTCAACTGAGCTACCAGAGGCTCTGCTTAATTTCTTATTTGTACTGATTGCTTTAGCTCCGTCCCTGTCTTTCGTTTCCACACACTGCTGCTGAGCGCGGTCATATAGACGCACAGAAAAAGCGGCGGTATACAAGGAAACTCATCACGGCCCTTCGGACGGTGGACGGCCAGCGGTTAACCACTCAGGCCGAGACCAAAAAAGGGTTCGTGGATTACTATGCCAGTCTGTACTCGCAGAAGACTCCAGATCGAGAGGCACTTACTGACATACTCACGGCCCTGCCGCGCCGACTCGATCGCGACACTGTTGATGCACTGCAGGAAGATGTGACGGAAGAGGAAGTGGCGACGGTCTTGGCAAAGGGTCGCAAGAATAAATCCCCTGGGCCCGATGGACTGCCTATAGAATTCTACAGAGAATTTCGAAGTCTCCTAACGCCGATGTTGCGACAATTGTACCAGGAGCTACTCAATCCTGAAGTGGCAATCCCTCGCGAATTTACGCAGGGACTAATCATTCCAGTCCCGAAGACATCGTCCGGATGCTCTGTGCATCAATTCCGGCCGATCACACTGCTTAACAGTGATTACAAACTCTTTGCACGACTCCTGGCCCTTCGCTTACGACCGGCCCTTACACAGTTAACGGCAAAAGACCAGACTGGAGTCGGTGACAATCGCGCTATTCATATGGCGTTATGTGACTACCGTGATCTGATCGCCATCGCGGATGCGTATAGAATGCAAGGTGTCATGCTTGCAGTCGACTTAGAAAAAGCCTTTGATGCAGTCGGCCATGACTTTCTCCGCGTAACACTGACGGCGATGTGTGTTCCACAACGGCTCATTGCGTCTATCTTGCGGCTTCTTCATGGACCAGAGTCAATGGTCTTAGTAAACGGACTTTTAGCAGGACCCGTACAGATACACTGCTCTGTCCGACAGGGGTCTCCCCTCTCCATGAGCTTGTTTGCCCTCGCGATTGAGCCGCTGTTGGTTTCACTCCACGCAACGCTACGGGGCGTCACTGTGCGAGATGATAAATTTGTGTACCGTGCTTACGCGGATGATGTCGTCATCTTAGTACGTTCGAACGCAGAGGTTGACATGGCAAAGCGGCTGGTGCACAGCTCAACAAGCGGAAATCGGGAATTATGCGCATTGGACGCGGGTTACCCGCGCAACCAGAAACCCGCATTAAGGTGCTTACAGAGATGAAATGTTTGGGCGTGACGTACACTAAGATTATGCGCCGCACGATCGCTCTCAACTACAAACGCCTCTTGCACAATATTCGCGCCAGTATCCGCCTCCACACCTTACGGTCCCTCGATGCGCTGCAAAACGTCGAATTCGTTAACGCCTACCTGGTGTCGAAGATATGATATATATATATATATAGCGCGAATATTTCCCTTGCCGCGGACAGACTCCAGGCATTCTTCGGCCATTACGTGAACCACGGACATCTCTTTAAAGTCAGTAACGCGACGCTCACTCTCCCGGTGACAGCTGTCGGCCTCGGACTCATCAATGTATACGTCTAGGCCTTGGCTTTGTTCGTGCGACTGACGCTATGGCATTGGAAACGCGAGCATAGCCGTCTGATCCCCTTCCTCCTGACGGAAATCGTGCCACCTACACTGGACCCGCCGATCGATATTCACCACATCCCTACAGCCTTGTGCCACTGCCGTATTTTTCTGCTAGACTACAGTTACCTGCGGAAGATGCTGCGCATTGACGACCTGCCCGCAGTCTGCAGTGTGTACGGCACCCTCATGTTGAGACAGCGACGTAATGTGGTCGAAAGCAAATATCCTCGGTATGACTGGACTGCGGTCTGGTGCAATATCCACCCCCCTAACTTACCTACGGCGGCGCGGGCCACGTGGTACTATTACGTGAATCGTAAATACCCAACGCAGTCACGTCTGCACCAGATTCATCTCGCGGCATCGCCGCTGTGCCCGACGTGCCAACTGCAAGATACGGACCTCCACCGGCTAGTTTGCGGGGCTGCAAAGGAAGTGTGGCAACTGCTTTGTCGCCTATTGGTCTTCATCCAACGCACGGCGCCGCACGCCATTTCAATGATGTCCCTACTCCGCCCTGATAATAACCCGTACCCGCGAACGAAGAGACACGCAGTACATTGGTTAATGGGCGTAACTGTGTACTACCTATTAAGCACATCGGAGCATGATGTTGGCGAGTACAGATCATTCTTGGAGAACCAACACTTGATACTGAAGCGAACACAGACCTACCAAAAACATTATGCCAATTTTCTCATGAAGGTGTTTGAAGACTTTCTGGTGAACCGTTGACGAAAGGCATGAGCAGTTAGTCTATATATCGCTGTCTCGAGATGGTGTTATCTACACATGTAACAATTGTGTAAAGACACAAACAGCATACATGCATCATAAAAAAAAGAGTCCTCTCCGAATTCACCGGTTATAAATTTGCATCGAGAAGACGGCCTGGAGTCCGGAAGCTCGGAAAGTCTATGTCCACAATGTCCCAGGCGGACATGCGTTCCGGAAGGGAACCTTATGATTTTGGCCCAGGAGGTGCATCTTCATTTTGATGTTATTACGTTTCAATAAAATAAAAAAAAGTCGGTAGAGCATGAGACTCAAACTCAGGGTATTAAAAAAATTTAAAAAATATATAAAAGAATTAAAAACAATAAAAAGTGGCAGAGAAAAACAAAGTTGGTAGCGCGGTGGACTGTAGTGGAGGATTCACAGTTATCCATAGGTCGCTGGTTCAAATCCGGCCCAGAGGACCGTTTTTCTAATCTCACGAGCAAAGAGGCACCAGAGCATGCCCACTCGGTCAGAACTTCCCTATGTTTTAAACCTATTTTAAAGGAAATTCATTTGCTCAGCTTGTAATAGCTAGTTGATAATCATGGGATTCTTAGCCGTCGTAGGATAATGATATGTCTTCGAATTATCGTAAAATTGCTTGCTCTTACAGACATTACTCGTTTAATGTGCTATATAGGTCACATAGTCGCACCAATATTCAGCCGTTTCATAGACGTCTCGCTTTTTACACAAACGTAGAAACTAAATCCCTGAGCCTATCGCTGCTACTTCCTCAGCGAGAAACGCTTATTACAGAAAATTTGGGCTAAACGAAGGTTCCACCGAGATTCGAACTCGGATCGCTGGATTCGAAGTCCAGAGTGCTAACCGTTACACCATGGAACCAGACAGGAGCATGGGTCTCGTAAATACACTTAGCAGTACTCTGACATACTTCAGACTACTTGCATTAATTAACCTAATTGACACGATCGAGCTTTATAATACTTAATCTGGGCAATGTTTGCAGTTGCAGCCGATGACTGCATTTCATGTGCGTCTATTTGGCCGCGCTGAGTGGCAGTGTGTAGAAACGAAAGACAGGGACGAAGGTAAAGCAATCAGTACGAAAAAGAAAGTAAGCAGAGCCTCTGGTAGCTCACTTGGTAGAGCGGTGGACTGTAGTGGAGGATTCACAGTAATCCATAGGTCGCTGGGACTGTTTTTCTAATCTCACGAGCAAAGAGGCTCCAGAGCATGCCCACTCGGTCACAACCTCCCTATGTTTTAAACCTATTTTAAAGGAAATTCATTTGCTGAGCTTGTAATAGCTAGTTGATAATCATGGGATTCTTAGACTTCGTAGTATAATGATATTTCTTCGAATTATCGTAGAATTGCTTGCTCTTACAGGCATTACTCGTTTAATGTGCTATATAGGTCACATAGTCGCACCAATATTCAGCCGTTTCATAGCCTTCTCGTTATTTACACTAACGTAGAAACTAAATCCCTGAGCCTATCGCTGCTACTTCCTCGGCGAGAAACGCTTATTACAGAAAATTTAGACTAAACGAAGGTTCCACCGAGATTCGAACTCGGATCGCGGGATTCAGAGTCCAGAGTGCTAACCGTTACACTATTTTTTTTTCCTCCATCCACTTTCTTTATCCATCCTTTTCTTCCAGCAATCCAATTTTTATTAACAACATTTATTTTCTTTTTATTTGTTTTTATTTTATTTTGTTTTATTTTTTTATTTTTTATTTTTTATTTTTTTAGGATGGTCAGGGCGTGGTACACGCCACACTAGCAGTGGGGTCTGTTCACGGCACTGCCAGTGCGTCGAGGCCCAAACCCCTCCCACCCCTTTTTCATTATCCCTGTTGGGTCATAGCACTAAGTGTGCAGAAATCGTAACACAATATTCCCATTCTCCGATGTAAGAAAAACTAAGAAACCTCTCCTCTGAGTAGAAACTGAACACTGATAAAAAAATATAAAAAAAGGCAAGGTAAAAGTAAATAAAAATAAGGAACCAAGTGACTTATTTTTCTTCTGTTCATTCTCGTTCAAGGTGTTTTAGTGGTTTCACATATTTAACCAACACCCGTTCTTTCAAAAATGATCTTCAGCATGTTGCCATAGTGAAACGTCCCCTTAAAAAAAATTATACACGACTGTGCTTAAACTGACACACAATATTTTTAGCCCAACGCAATCTGACTTTCAAAAACCCCTACAAAAGAATGGCCCTGACCAACATTAATCTATACCTTTCACAAATCGCTTACCTCACAAATATCTTCGTTTCTCGAACTACTGCAATACAGCCAGCGCCACTACTGCCAGCTAAATAAAAGATTCAAACTACGGAAGGCACTAACTACTAGTAGGCATAGTTAGCAAATGATAGATTTTAATAGAGAACAAACATTGTATTCACCTTAATAGTCATAATATATATAGCAGTTCATAACATCCATTCTTACAAATATCAAAACTCCGCCATTTCTCTCCCCACATCCACCACTGCTGGCGGCTCACCTCCAACTGCGCAACGCTACGCGCTGTTCACATCCAGCTGCCGCTGCCAAACACTACAATGGCAGACAACAATGAAAACTAGCCACAGACTGCACACAGCACAGCCAGTGATTTTCATACAGAGCGCTACGTAACGTTGCCCATAAGAAAATATAAACAGCCTACTTACATAAAGAAAACATAAACAGGCTACTTACATAGCCCCCAAGCTCCCCACAAAAAATTTTACAAATTGTTTTGGGCAGTGGCCAATACAGATTTGAAAAAAAATTTTCATAATTACAATATCAAAGAAATTAAATGCACACACTTATTGATACAATGTTGGTCAAAATCTAAAATGTTCTCACAGTCCATAAAGACAGTCCAGATTGTTCATTACGGTAAAATTGCAGTGTTTTTCTCAAAGTCTGAGCAGTAAAAGAAAATGCACACTGAAGTAGTGGTTTTCCATGCAGTCTTGAAGAAGTAGTGTTGTCCTTCCAACGGAAAGACAGTGCTGACTCTTGACATGCTGACAGGTAATGGGCCACAACAGAGCAAACCCACAGCAGAGTCAGTCGAAGTTTTGAAGAATATTGGTAGGTAGGTCATCACAGAGTAGACCCACTTTAGTCCTGGTAGAGAATATGGTATTGGTGGGCCACCAGAGATGCAGACCCACTGCAGAGTCCTTGTAGAAATAATGGTACTGGTAGGTCATCAGAGATGCAGACCCACTGTAGTCCTTGTAGAGATGGCCAGCAGCCATCTGTTGCGACTGTGCAGGTGCACATTCACCATCGAAGAGTCTTGCGGAGAATATAGCAAGTCCATAAACCACCACTTGTGCACTCACAAAGTTTTTGGAATTGTCCTTAGAACCAGCAATGCATTTATCCAGTCCCTTGCTGAATTATTAAAACACGTGCAAACACTATCACTCCCTACTTCTCACATATTGTCCATATACTATGACCAACAGAATCGTGTGCAGTGAAATGTAATTTACAAGTTACTTAATATGATGAACTGGTGTTAATTACAATTTTATAACATAAGAATACAATAACAAAGGTACAAAATACATCATTAAAGAACATAACAATACAGATAACATTTGTAGTAAAACAGGCTTTACAAAAGAATAGAAATAGACATATACATCAGTGTTACAGGAATTATGACGTAAGTAAATACATAAAAGATCAGAATAACTTTTGAAACATCAACTTCACACATGAGCATTAAAACAAAACAGAATAAATAATGTCTAAGCATATTTACAAGGTAAATAACATAGTATTAGAAAAATTCTACAACATAGCTCTCATCAGCTAAACACATAAATACAGGAAAAACACAAATACACAAGGGTACACAAACATATAGAGGGATGACACAAAAGGAAAGGACAGGGTTTGTTTTCAGTGTAACATTTGGTACTGCAGTCCAACCCAAAACTTCATTCCATAGATCTTTAGTCTTATTTCAACCTTTGCTTCCACCAAAAAATCCTATCCAAGCATGCTTTCTGTATTTATTTCACATATTTCTTACCTCATTATTTATTTCCAAGAAAATCCTACCTATACCTGCTTTCTGTACTTTTTTCGTATAACCTCTCAGTGAATTTCTTCAAATTCATCGCAACTCATTCTCTTATATAGTCTACCCCCTCTTAAGCTAACTTAAATCTACTGAGCTCAGTTGCTAAACTAAGGGACGATGCAATGCAGCAGCACATAACAAATTAACACAAACAGCAAGGACAAAAAATTTAAATAGGCAAAGTAAGCAACAATATTACAATTAATATTACACTAAAGACAACAATGCAGATAATGGAAATGTATATTCACATCTTAATGTCTGTGTAGTTAAATTGGTGCACTACAACTTATTCTACAAAAGAAATTACCAAGTACTTGAAAAGAAAATTATGTATGCAAGTCCTGTGAAGGGAAATGTCTTTTTGTGCTCCTTCGTTTTTTTTAAGTTATTGTTTACTGGATCTGTAGGCATAAAATATCTATATTAGTACATTTATAAAATTTTATTTTAAACAATGCTGCAGTGCAGCTAGAAACTAGATATTAAAGAAAATGAGCAAATAAATACATAAAGCAAGCCATATGGCATTTCTCTCAACTAGAAAGACAGTAGTCATAATCAGGTGTATAGACATAAAAATATTTCTCGTTATTTCATCAGGCATTGCAGTAAACATCATAAATTAAGAGCTCCACAGTGTTATCATGTTTTCAAGTTTGAGGGTGTCGTATTTAAGATGCTTACTACAAAGGAATGTCAACAGCGAGGATAATGGCCTCCTTTTTTTTTTTACCTGTGCCTCTGGAAAGGCACACCCTAATGGCTTTTTCTCCAGGCGTCTGACGCAGCTGGGTGCCCACGACGCATTACGTGCAGGTGGTCACTTAACTTTCTTACGGAAATAATTACGACAGCGGTTTCCGCTACAGTGACAGTCTCACATAAAAATATTTCACAGGTCAAGAATTTGCATTACAAATCTGTAGAAACAAACTCCTATGAATATAACAGTGTGCAAAAAATTTTCGCCTGCATTGTGATACATTCACGCATTTACACACATTTCATAACTCTTAAAGTAAGATTCTCGGTTTCCAACATCCTTTTTCACAAACCAGAGTCCCTAAACACTACTCATTATTCCTTACCTTATTCGCCGACACTTCAATATTTCATCATAACAGATACGTAGCTTAATCAAATAACTCATATAGCATCAGCTTATTGATCATAAACATACCGCAACAGCATAATACACATTGTCATCGTAATAATAACATCATAATACCTCAGTCAACTCTCACAATCGTCGTAGCTTCCTCCAATAATAAAAAAAAAAATTCTCTGCTCATGTCAAAAGTGTCATCTGCCTCTAACGTACTTTAAAAATCGTGATCCCATACCAAATACATCATTCAAAGCTCTCATAATATCACAATGGGTCCGAAAAAATATAAACAGTTCACAAAGTACAGACAAAATATAATTTCGTAAGTGTGAAGTTACCCAACTGTTTGTTTCTCTGTTAAATAATCAGGTGGCTGCTTATACAACTTTACACATCGGTACCATATTTCTCCAACACACAATTACACAAATACCATATTAGCTAGGGCTCCTTGTGCTTGCCAAACACATGGTACACAAAGTAAGCGTGTACCCCCCTGAGGATTATTGTAATTATACCCTCAGGTGTTACAGATTACAGCAATGGAATGAAATTTATCATGGAAAACTTTCTTTGTAATTCAAAAATCTTTGATTAATTTTGTACTTAAAACATTTATTTTTACTCAAATATGTGTCTTGTAGCGCTAAATGTGCGTCTTGCTGTAAGATAATCTCTGTGGAAGTGTTGTAGTTATTGTCCTCCGAAAGCTAAGTTCTGCAGAAGTCAATGTACTTACCTCATGATAAACAAAAGCGAAATGCTTTGCGTATAGATATCTTAGTTATTACGCTTATTGTTGTGATGAAAGTACTGTGCTGTAACGTATTGTTGTGCTACGGAAAAGGCTGTCTCATTGTAGCTATACCACAAAAGTTACTATTAAACATGTTTTACTTTCCAAGTATGTGAGTCTTATAGTCATTATGTAATCGTGCAACTAACAAGCAAGATTGTACACACACAGTAACACTGTGTCCTCTGTTCACTATCACAATGCAGTGGTAATTACTGTCTAAATATATTCCCTAGGTTCTAGACTGGATCATTAACTTCAAAACATTGTTGCATGTCAACAGTTTCTCATTGTGACAAATTGTACTAGTAGCGTGATGTGAAAAATTTTATGGTAAAGACCAAGTTAAAAAGCATATTAGCTCTCAATAAGCGGTTTTACATGTGAAGTGTGGTGCAATCCTTTACTCTTCATAGTACTCATAGTTTGAACTTGAATGCAATATGTCGGTAAGGAATGCTAAAATTTTTCTCAAGGTTATCTTCTATGTTATTTTTCTCTGAGCCAGCCAGCGCACCTGGGTGCCTGTGGTGCAAGTCATTGTCTCTTTGTTGGCGCGCATCGTTATTGGGATTTGGTGGTCTAGCTTCTACAAATTCACTGTGATGAGAGGGCCCTGCCCTGTTTAAATCCCGCCAGTTCTGATGCAGTTCTGATCATATCGTCTGTCGTCATGTCGGTAGATTACATAGTTTCTTTCTTGTCGGTCACGTGGTGGAGAATTTCTCCCTGAATCGTAACTGCGCGCTGGACCGTTGCGTCTAAAGTTATTCTGTCTCCCTTGATAATAATTATTTTGGTTCCCATATTGTCTGTTTCTCTGATTGTGTCTGTGATAGTCATTACCACGGAGAGGTGATCTTTCCCTGTAATTATTACTACTCTGCCAACGGTTGTCACACGGGTGGTGTCTGTTTCGGTCACGATTTACATTGAAAGAATAACCTTGTCGCATATTATTTCCGTCATCGCGGAATTGTGACGGATGTGATCTGTAATTGTTTTGCTCCTGTTTTCGCGTTCCGCGATTGTCAGTGTCAATTTCCAGTTCTTGTAACAGTCCCTGAAAAGCTTCAATGTCGTCTTTGCAACGTCCTGCTAAAATAATATGTCTCAAATGTTCAGGCAGTTTGATTAAGCAAATGCGGATGAGTTCTGAGGGGCTGTATGGGTTTGACAGGTACTGATTCTTGTGCAACATGTCTTCAAAATATTTCACAAGACTGGAATATTCAGATTGTTCGGAATGTTTCATGTTGTGTAGCTTGAGACCAATATGCTGAGAGGAATGCATGGTAAAATTCTCCTTCACTGTGACAGTCGTGAATGACCGATCGCATTCTTACAGCTGGTTCATTCTCCAAGTAGCCACACATAAATTCTAACCTGTGCTCCAATGACCAGTTGGGAGGAAAACAATGGGAGAATTGATGGAGCCACGCTTGTGGATGAATGTCGTTGGCAGAATTCTTAAACGTTTTGAATTTACGTGTAGTAATGAACAACTTATAGTCAAAATCATCGTGTCGGCGAGTAGCATGTCGGTCATTGTTACCTCGTGTCGGCGGTTCCATCTCAAAATTCGGTGTACCTTGCCAATTTCTTTCATAATTTCCGTAGTGCCCTGTGTTCTTATTTTGTGGTTGTTCCGTATTTCTATGTTCCTCTTCCCGTGTTGGAGCGCGAGTGGCCTTTGAAATATGTATTTCTTGTATTACCTGTGTCAGCTGATCTTGTACTTCCCGGATTTCTCTTTGGTGTTGCATATTAATTTGATTCTGATTTTGTTTGAATTTCCTAATTTGTTCGCACTCTTCTGTGTCAGTAATAGCTAGGTCTTGTGTCATTCAGATTATCATCTACCTTTGTAGATAAGTTAGTGACCTGATCCGAGAGTTCGGCTACTTTCTCCGATAGTGAATACATTTCCTCAGTGTGTTTTTCTGAACCAAGTTTCAGAGTGTCCATTTGTGTTGAAATCGTATCTACTGTGTCTTTTAAGTTTTCTTGAGTTTTTGCAAGTTGTGTAACCGAATCGGCAGATGCAACTCAGTCAATTTTAGCTTGCAAGGTGTCGTGATTTTCATGAACAATAGTTTGGAGTTCTTTTATGGCTGCTTCGTGATTCTGTAATGCATTTTCATGCCGCGAAAAAATAGGTTGAAAATGCTCACAAATTTGTGTTTCTACGTCATTACAGACTTTTTGACATTTCGATTCAATGTTATGTAACTCAGTAGTTAAACCTTCACGTGTTTTTTCAAGTGTGGTGTCTAACTTCCGAATATTTTGTTCCATTGTGTCTAACTTTTGAAGATTTTGTCCCATTTGTTGCATTAATTGTAATAACAATGCATTAGTGTCTGGAATCTGTGCCTCTACGCTTTTCGGCAGTGCATTTGCACCAGCAACATTCACATTTTGACAAGCAGAAAATGTGTCTTGACTTATTTGAGGAAACGGTGAGGACGCAAAACCTGAATCTACAGTATTTGTAAAATTGTGTCCTGTCATTTCGGATTCCTGAGGCGAGCTGTTGCCGAGCGATCGATCGATAATGCTTCCCTGTACACTAATTGTTTCACTGCCTACGCCATTGTTTGCCGCCTGCTCCATTTCCCTATGCACAATTACCAAATTACTATGTTGAACATTAGTTAATTCATTACACGGTGGCGCTAACGCACTGCTTTCGTCTTCACTGTCATTTCTCAGTTTACTTTGGAGCCTAGTATTACGTTTTTCACACGCCATTATTGTCACAATACTTCACAAGACAACACAGAAAAACACAATTTGAAGAGCCACAATAGGGGAACACATTAACACAGCACTGAAAATAATATCTAGTTAATTGCAGCTGCGAAATACTTGGTGCAAATCTACATGCATGCCACAACTGTTTTACTGTACAAGAATGAAAAACTACAACTACAAAGGAAATTCTCTCTACAATTACGTGCTAGCAATAAACAAAACCTACACTAATTACACAAACTAGAAGAAAATATCAGAAGATTCCAGTGAAGTATCCTCGGCTAAGGGCCGTCATATGAAACGTCCCCTTAGAAAAATTATATACGTGACTGTGCTTAAACTGACACACAATATATTTAGCGCAACGCAATCTGACTTTCAAAAACCCCTACAAAAGAATGGCCCTGACTAACATTAATCTATACCTTTCACAAATCACTTACCTCACAAAAATCTTCGTTACTCGAACTACTGCAATACAGCCAGCGCCACTACTGCCAGCTAAATAAAAGATTCAAACTACGGAAGGCACTAACTACTAGTAGGCGTAGTTAGCAAATGAAAGATTTTAATAGAGAACAAACATTGTATTTACCTTAATAGTCATAATATATATAGCAGTTCATAACATCCATTCTTACAAATATCAAAACTCCGCCATTTCTCTCCCCACATCCACCACTGCTGGCGGCTCACCTCCAACTGCGCAACGCTACGCGCTGTTCACATCCAGCTGCCGCTGCCAAACACTACAATGGCAGACAACAATGCAAACTAGCCACAGACTGCACACAGCACAGCCAGTGATTTTCATACAGAGCGCTACGTAACGTTGCCCATAAGAAAATATAAACAGCCTACTTACATAAAGAAAACATAAACAGCCTACTTACAATAGTGCTTCTTGTGGTTGCGATACGTGCTGACTTTTGCATATTCACACTTCATGTAAACGCGGAATTCTATCTCGTTGTCCGACCCAAGTGTGTGGATGACATAACTAACGTATTTTTCCAGTAATCAGCTAATGGCGTTGGTTTTTAATTTCGGAAAGTATGTCCTGTCCGGTCTCAGGAGGAGCGATGGCGTTATATATTGCGTAGAGGATCTGGTGAGAAAGGCGATTTGTTGCCTGACCAAATTCCAGTTATGCACATTGGCACCACAGGTGAATCTGTGGCTGAGTGTATCCACAAGATTGCATTTTCCACAAAGGTGTGTCTGGTTTAAACCGATCCCATATAGTCTCTCGTTGGTGCTGATGACATTATTAACTGTTTTGTACCATGCGGAAATAGCGTCTGTAGATAGCCCGGCATAGTTGATGTTCCGCCATACAACTTTTCAGTCACAATTTGGGAATTTCGTTTCAATTTTGTTTCTACCCTCATTTAACTTCCTTTCAAGTATGATGTCGCGCGCTGTGATACGTGTGTTGCTTCTGATTTCGTCACTAAGACAACTTGCTTCGAGGAAAAAGTTTCTCACATACTGCAGACGGGCATTAATCCTTCGCACGTCAATCGGTGCTTTCAGGCTATGGGGTGTCACAGCCTCAAAGAGCTTTGCGGTTATATATCGTGGAAGTTCTCTGAGCATATGGAAAGTCCGTTTGAGGAACAGAGCAGACGCTTTATTGCGAATATCCACCAAACCGAGGCCCCCGTTTCTGACATCCAGTATAACCGTAGTCGCACCAACCCTGAATTTGTCTCCTCGCCATAAATGATTGGTAACAGTGGACATGATCCCTTTCGCTACTAGTTTAGGGATTGGAAATACCTGCGCAGTGAAATAGGCTTTAGACAAAACGCAGGAGTTGATGAATCTGACTTTTTGCACCAGGTCCATAGTTCGATGGATGTTCTCCATTACAGCACCATGAACTTTCCTCCTAGTTTCCGTCCAGTTAAAAGCAGCCATCCGCATCGGACATGCCATTAAGGTTATTCCCAAAGTCTTATGTTTGTTGTCTTGTTTTGCCCATGCCAGTCGAAGGTGATATAGGCCCCGTAGATTCCATATTTGACTGTTGTTTTCATTTGCTGTCGTTCCCGACGCTAGACAATACCTTTGGATTTCTCTTTCCGGTGTAACTGTCTCCACCTTATTCCTTATTACAACGCCCACGTCATCAGCATAGGCTCGTATGACAGTTTTCTCACCACTCAATGTTATGCCTGTAAACTTGCGTGGACAGTGCGGAGGAAGGGCTCTAAAGATACGGAAAATAAAAACATTGATAAGGGACTGCCCTCTGGAACCCCTCGCCTTATCTGAATGGGTTTAGATGTTTGGCCATTGATTGCTATTTTCGCATTTATACCTGTTGCAATATTCCTTAGCATGGTCACAATCTGGGGGTGGAAAGCCATTCTTGACAGCGTCGCAAAGAGGTATCTATGACTAACGCGGTCAAAAGCTTTGTTGAAATCTATAAAGATTAACGCACATTTTATACTTGTCACTGAGGTAATTGCAATGACGTCTCTGTATGCAGATAGACTTTCGAATATCGTTCTGGTCGGAGAACAAGATTGGTGATGACTCAATATTTTGTTGGAAAAGGCAGAGAGTCATTTGTTGATAATACGCGAAATTATTTTGTAATCAGAATTTAGTAGCGAAAGACGCCGAAAATTGTTTAAGCTGGTTTTGCCTTTAGTCTTAGGAATCAGTACTATTTTACTTTCCTTAAACTCTGCAGGGACCGTTTTTCCGTTCAGGACCTCATTTGCCATGGAAGTGATCTTATCCCCAATTATAGACCAGTAGCGGGCATAAAACTCCACAAGGAGGCCATCAAGTCCCGGAGATTTTTTGAGAGGTGAGTTACGCACTGCCTCATGCACTTCATCTTTAGTAATAGGTGACAGGATGTCAGCGTTGTCTGTTCCCGACAATTGTGGACCTAAAATAGTGAGAAAATCCGCGAGAGCTGCATCTTCCACTGTGGTAGGGGCATATAAGGTTTCACAGTACCTGTGGACTTCGTCCAGTATTTGTTTCTGGCATGTGAGCCTCGTACCAGTATGCGTTTGGACTTCATCAGTTAAAGTTAGACGTCTGTTTTTAGCATGCCGCACCAAGTGATACAGAGAAGCTGTTTCATCTGCTACGACTGATGTGGCTTTCGATTTAATTTTGAGTCCCTCCATCTGTTGTCGTTTAATGTTTAATAACTTGGCTTTTATTTTTTGTTATCATTCAGACGAATTACGTCATCATGGGCTTGATGATGTAAGTCTTTTAAAACTTTATAATAAAACTCCATTGTATTCCTCAACTCCCTGTGCCTCGCTGCACTATACTGCATGACAACTTTCCGCAGCCTTGGTTTAGCCCTCCTTGTCCACCAGTCAATGACTGTTGGGTGCTTGTCTACTGTGCGGAGGCACATAGTTCACGCAAACCTTATTTCCTGTTCCAGTTCTTCGTCAGTTAAAACAGAGATATTTAAGTTCCATTGGCCTCTGAATCGACGGGTTGGCTGTACACTTAGATTAAAGCAAGTTAAAAGTGTACTGTGATCGCTAAAATACACTGGAATAGTCTCAACGTTTAATAAATAATTTTGCCAATTTGGTGACACGTAAATTCTATCTAGTCTACTGCGGGAGTGGCTGGTTATATACGTGAACCCGACTGACGTCGGGTGCTGAAGTTCCCACACATCCTTAAGGTGTAGATCAAGTACTAAATTTTTTGACTGTGGCGAGTAGTTGAAGTTCGGTTGTTGATCTTTCTGGTTTAAAACACAGTTAAAATCTCCACCTAGTATAAGACAACACGGATTTTTCCTCAATAAATAAATCAGTTCATCTTGAAAAAACTTCGCACGAACCAATTTGTGGGAAGTTCCTGATGGGGCGTAAAGGTTAAGCACTGTCACATCGAAAATTTTTATGCCTATGGCTCTTCCTGATTCTAGTCGTTCGATTTCAGTCACCGGAATACCTTCCCTTATAAGAATGGCTGTACCGATATTGGCTTCCGTAGAAACATTAACAATTTCAAAAAAGCCTGGGATCCGAAATTCCGTTATCGCAACTTCTTGTAGCAATGCGATATCTGTTCCGGACTGGTACAAGAATTCTTTTAGTGCTGCCTATTTCAAGGGTGATTGTATTTTATTAATGTTAATAGTAGTAATGCTATAAGCTTGCAGCACAGACGTACCGGAAGAAGCTATTTGGGATGAGGTTTGGTATGATTATAGCAGCAAACGTGCTTCCCTACAAGGCACAATCTTTACAAGCTGTGTGCCCATTACATGTACTAACTTCCTAGAAAAATTTGCACTGCTTTTAAACAAAGAGCTTGAGAAGAAAAGTATTCTGAAATCCTGACAATGCATTGCTATAAGTCACTGTGGCCATTCTCTTTCTCCTCATCAGTGTTGGCCCTGATGACTTCATATTTAATATTCTTTTTCTTGATGTCTTTCTTCTCTGGTGTGGCATTCGCTTAACCCTGCTGTTCTGTTCGGGTCTATATGACCCGAAACGAATATGAACGTTATTTTACATTATGTAAATACCAATATATATTTATGAAACTTTGTGACTTTGTCTGAAAATGGATGAGCAGCATGTGTTTTAAAAGGTTTTAAAAAAGTTTAAGAAGTTTGGGCTTCAACTGTAATAGTTGCATATGTAATGTTCGGGTCATAATGACCCGACACAAATATGTTTAGTGTAACTCGTATTTATTTCTAAAATCTGGAAATGGCGAAAATTATTTTTGTTGTGTTGTGTGGGAATAGTGACTGCATCATTCCAACTTACTCTCAACAATCACCTAAAGCTCCATGCGTTCACAACAATGGGCTTGTTTGTTGCTTTCCCCAGGAAATAATAATTGGCAGTTCTCAATAATTGGAATGCTTTGTTTCTGCCCAGTTTGACTTGTGACACCATGGCGATGAGACCATTGAATGATCGTGAGTTGGAAGAAATAGTAAATGCCTCACCAGATGAAGGATCACTTTCTGAGTTTGAAGATCACATCAGCAATGCATCTGAAAGCGAGTGTTCCGATGACAGTTACGACAGTCCACAGCCCATACAAAATAGTGTAGAGACTTTTCTTTCTAAAAATGGGAATATAGAATGGCAGTTGCATCCACCAGCACAACATGGTCGCCTACCAGCTTCGAACATCATCAAGAGTACCCCAGGAGTTACCAGGTATGCAGTCAGCAGAATATCTGATGTAAAATGTTCATTTGAAGCAGTATTTCACACAGCGCTTCAAAATGAAATAATAGAGATGACAAATATTGAAGGGCAGCGAGTTTATGGTGAACAGTGGACAGATATTGATGGTTCTGTTTTCCATGCATACTTAGGACTCTTACTCCTAGCGGGTGTATATCGATCTCATGGGGAGTCTACAAAAAGTTTGTGGGATAAAGATACTGGGCGAAACATATTTCGAGCAACCATGTCTCATGAAACATTCTGTAAGATATCACGTGTCCTGCGATTTGACAAGAAATCTACTAGAGAGGAAAGACGACGTACTGACAAACTTGCCGCAATTCGTAGTATTTGGGAGAAGTGGGTAGAGGTCCTTCCTAAACTGTATAATCCAGGAGAAAATGTTACTGTTGACGAGCAGTTAGTAGCATTTAGAGGTCGCTGTCCATTCAAGCAGTATATCCCAAGTAAACCGGCAAAATATGGGATCAAAATATGGACCATGTGTGACAGCAAAACTTCATACGTACTGAAAGCCCAAATTTATACAGGAAAGGTGAGTGGAGCGGCACCAGAAAGAAATCAGGGAATGAGGGTGGTATCTGATCTCACTTCTGAGTTACGTGGTCAGAATATCACGTGTGACAACTTTTTTACGTCGTACAATTTGGGGCAGCTGCTTCTGAAAAGGAAATTGACTATGTTGGGAACTATACGGAAAAATAAGCCGGAGCTTCCACACAAAATGACCAACAAGGAGGTACACAGCTCTTCATTTTACTTCACAAATGACACTACTGTGGTTAATTATATTCCTAAGAGACACAAGAATGTTGTACTTATGAGCACTCTCCACCATGATGCGGAAATCAGTGACAGGGCTGATAAGAAGCCAAAAATGATTTTGGACTATAATTCAACCAAAGGTGCTGTAGACACGCTTGATCAGTTATTAGGTACATATACATGCAAACGAAAAAGTAATAGGTGGCCAATGATAGTTTTCTACAATATTCTTGATGTTTCTGCTTATAATGCATACGTTTTGTGGATTTCGGTTGACCCTAATTGGAATGCAAGCAAATTGACTAGAAGGAGAATATTCTTGGAGGAACTTGGAAAGTCACTGATAAAAGAACATATTGCATCAAGAACGCATTTCCCAAGAACAGAAGATTCTTTGAGAATGGTCACAAGCATCCAAAACCCGAATGATGTGGGTGGTGTGTCAGAATCGGTAACAACAAGAAAATCTACAAAACGTGCACGCTGTAAGTTCTGTCCATCAAGTAATGACAATAAAACAAACATGGTGTGTGGAAAATGTAGTAAACATATTTGCAAGAAACATGTAACCTACTTGTGTCCACAGTGCAAGCAGTAAGAAAAGAACTGTAGTATTTTATAAGATGATTGTATTGAAAATTCTGTTGTTTCAAATTTATGTGAATACTTGTGCCTAAACTACAATCAGTAAGAAGAGAGGATTCTAAAGTTGTAGTGCTTTCTATGTTGGAATGTAATAAAAAAACTGTAGTGTGTTCTGTACTGTAGTGTGCTCTAAGATGAATATCTGTAATGACAACTGTCTGTTGTTAGAAAATGTCAATACTTACGTCTAAACTGTCAACAATAAGAATAGAAGTATGGAAAAACTGTAGTGCTTTCTAAGTTGAATGCCTGTAATGGAAACTGTCTGTTGTTTCAAATTTATGTGCATATTTAAATGAAAAATATCCCTCAATAAAGTTGTATGCATTGTTATTATTATTATTATTACCATTATTATTATTATTATTATTATTATTATTATTACTAACAAGGTACTGGAATAGAACAACAATGTCGATAGCTAAAACTGTACCAAAATTTATGTTTCTAAAGCATTTTGATATGTCGGGTCATATTGACCCGAACAGTATATATGTCAAGTAAAAGTGAACAGAACAGCAGGGTTAATGACGCGTGACAGGAAGACCCGGTGTCGGTCGCAGCCGCCGGCGGTGGCTGAATGGGGCAACGGCCGTGGCTTGCGAGTCGTCAATGTTTGGTTCCGGCGTGGTGTCTGTTGTGTTGTCTTGCTGTCGAGGCGGTGATGCTTGTTTATTTCCTCCTTCGGCGCGGCGTTTCGCTTCGGAGTCAGCAGGTTGTTTACTTGGTACTTCCTCGTACGGTTCGCACTGTATGGGTTGTGCACTTGATGCGGTTATTTCAGCCGTGACCTCAGGCTCAGGGTCACATTTCCGTGAAAAGTCACTACCCGCTGCGTCACTATCTGTTCGTGGCGGTGTAAGTCCTTATGCGGAAGTGGGAGCCACATCGACCTTCATTCGATCTCCTTTGTCCACTTCCAACAGATCTTCAGTACTGGGCTTCGGCCTCTGTTGTATTACTGGCTGGCAACAAATCGTTGAGCGTTAATTTCCGGCGTTGCGTAAGGTTATTTGTTAGCACAAATACACGGCGAGGGCAGTCCTGAAGGAGGTGACCAGACTTGTTACATACATGACATGTAGGGGTTTGCCCTGAGTACATAACATGCGCCTTGTGCCCGTCAACAAAGATGTGGGAGGGAATGTTTGCTTTCACTTCCATCTCCACGGAGCGAATGCCGTTAAAGCACTGCAGCTTTAAATGTGAAGCCCACCTTTCGCTGACTATTTGCCTGACAACCCCATACTTTGAAAGGACATCTTTAATTTTCGATTTGTCTACTTCTATGTGAATATTCAAAACCCTAACATTCCCAATTACGGACTCGGAATTCCGGAGTTTGACAGTACTTTTAGTACCATCACGGTGTATAAATTCCGTTTCATAACCATATTTTGCCAGAAAGTGGTCTACACTGACGGAATCGTTAAACTTTACAAAAATGCAGTATTCATCAGAGTCCAGCTGCATGGTATGAACAGATTCAGAATGAAGGCCAATTACCTCGGTATTCCAGTCGTGTATTTCAAGTGCAGAGGGCTGTACTCGACGGGTGTACTTGTCGAAGGTGAAAATCACGGTGTTTTTCTCACGGGGTTTGCCATGGTGTTCTGCAGCGAAGAAATCTCGGACAACGCCGAAATCCCAACGGCACTTCGTAGAAAGATAACACGAAAGAAGACCAAATGCTCAATTGATAACGCTTAATTCACGTGCAAAACGTCAATAAAAGAGCACAAAACACGAAAACACTGGCGTAAGTAAACACTGAACGTTCACGGATCAAACTTGAGGAGCGTGCGACCGCTGCGGCAGCTAAAGCCAGACTGTGCAGTTGCAGCCGATGACTGCATTTCCTGTGCGTCTATATGGCCGCGCTGAGTAGCAGTGTGTGGAAACGAAAGACAGGGACGGAGGTGCTATTATTACGAGACATGTTGCATGCGTCAGACGTCGACATCACTCTGCTGCAGGAAGTATGTGTTGAGAGCTTCCCCGACCTCTGTGAGTACGATACGTACATTACACCTACTACCGACGGCGGCAGCGGAACAGCGATACTTCTACGTAGCGGCATAGTAGCCGAGGACGTGGTTTACCTGCCGTCAGCGCGAGGACTGGCGTTCACAGTGCTGGGAGTACGGGTTGTTAACATTTACGCACCGTCGGGGTCAGACAGACGGCGCGACCGATCCTGATTTTACGCATAGGAGATTGCAACACTATTTTACGTCGGTATGAACATGTCTTATTTGGAGGCGACTTCAACTGCGTGCTCGCACCAAAAGATCAACTCCCACGTTATACTTCTTGCCCGGAGCTGCGGCAACTCATACAGGACATGAATCTCATTGATACATGGGAGAAGATACATGGCGACAGACGTGGATACACCTACGTCACGAGTCACACTGCAAGTCGTCTCGATCGCATTTACGTAACACGTCGTCTCGAACCTGCGATCCTCGATGCGGAATTGTGGCCTGACGCCTTTTCAGATCACATAGCATATATATGCACGGTCTCCCTGAGTCGCCAACAAGTGTGGAGGAGTCGCAGTGTTTGGAAACTGAATACAGCACACCTTAGGGAACGTGAGTGCAGATGTTTAGTCGAAGACACTTGGCATGTGTGTGAACGACGCCTCCAGACATATCCGACAACGTTGCAGTGGTGGCTGGAATGCGTTAAGCCTCCATTGCGCCGAGAGTTAATTGGATACGGAAGGGAACAGATGATGTGGAGGCGATACACGACGGAATTTTATTTCACGATGCTCCGCGAACTTTCTGTACAAGCACCTTCACAGGAGCGTCGTGCCGGTATAAAACGAGCACAGGCCCAAATAATTTCCATAACGCGCCGCCGACTGGAGGGTGTCGCAATCCGTGCAAGGGCCTTTGAACGAGTCCGTGGAGAATCTCCGTCGATGTATCACGTTATCAGAGAAAAACAACGTAGCCGCACAACGTTAATACAGACGGTCGTACTGCCAGATTGTCGCCGCATGACAAAGCAAAAAGACATTGCCAACGCTTTCTTGGAACACTACGGTCATCTCTATGAAGAAGCGAAACACGATCAGGCAGCCTTTCATGAGGTCCGACGAACGCTCTCCGCGTGTCTCGACGAGTCTGCCAACCTGGAGTTAACAGGTGAAATCACAGTTGACGACGTAATGGAAGCGATTGATAAGGGAGCGTCGCACAAATCTCCGGGGCCCGACGGGTTTCCGTTAGAGTTCTATCGTACATTTAAAGATCTCATGATTCCACGATGGACTGCCATGTACTGCGAATTGATGTCTCCCAAAGTGCCTCTTCCACCCTCCTTCGTGGAAGGAATGATCATCCCCATCCACAAACCATCTGGCGGCACAGGGATACAGGCCTACCGGCCACTGACACTTCTTAATTGCGACTACAAGATCTACGCCAGGATACTTGCAGCACGCTTTAAACGCGTGATACGCCAAGTGACTTCACTCAACCAAAACCAGCTAGGAGGAGCTAGCAATATACAAACGGCACTCAGCGACTACCGCGATGTTATCGCACTGGCTTCAACATGTCGTCTCCTGGCTGTATTGGTATCGATAGACTTCGATCGCGTATTTGACAGGCTGAGTCATGCTTATCTCACGGACGTGATGACGAAAATGAAGTTTCCGGAAAGTTTTGTCACCGTCGTCATGAGAATACTCCACGGAGCCGCATCCAAAGTGCTCATCAATGGACGCTTGGTGGGGCCCATCACCATCTCACGATATGTCAGACAAGGGTGCCCGCTGTCAAAGATATTGTATGCCATCGCTGTCGAGCCGCTGCTTTGCGGGCTCCGGAATCGACTCCAAGGAATGACGATAAGGCACAAGTTTATATGCCGAACATACGCAAATGACCTAGTGTTTTTAGCACGGTCAGGCGACGAGGCAAGAGCGGCCTTGCATGGATTAATTTGTATTGTATGGCTACGGGAAGTCGCCTGAACATGGCAAAGTCGGGAGCGATGAACATCGGGAGAGGACTCCCGACAGGAAGTGTAGCACAATTACAGCCGATCAACAAGATTAAATGCCTAGGAATTATCTTCACTACAGACGTTAGACGCACGGTGGCACTGAGTTACAGACATCTTCTGCAAACAATTCGTGCGAGTGTCCGAAGTCACAGGTTAAGGGCACTGGATATGATACAACGGGTCACCTTTGCCAACACTTATCTAGCCTCTCGCATCCCCCACCTTGCACAAGTTCTTCCTATGCCGGTGGTATTGGCCCGCCGAATCCTGGTGGAACTAGGATATTTTGTGAGCACAGGTCTGCTTTTTAAGGTAGGATACGAAACCCTCACCCTTCCTCGTAGTCGTGGAGGTCTTGGACTAGTCCACGTACGCGACCGAGCAGTGGCTATTTATGTAACCACAATGATAAAGATGTGGACACGACACCAGACAAGTCTGACGGGCAGCTTGATAGACGAACTCGCTCCACCTTCTCGTTCGGCTCCTGTAGCGGTGGCTCACATCTCACCGTCGCTTGCCCATATGCGAACCTTCTTTGTGCAACACAGTTATGTACATATGGAACTACCGACTACCAGGACGGCAACGGCACGTGATATATATCACATCTTGACTCGACGACGGCCGAATAATACCGTAGAGCGCCGCAAACCAACAGTTACGTGGTCAGTGGTATGACGTACAGTGCACCACCCACACCTTGATACGGGAACGCGCGCACTGTGGTATCAGGTGGTAAATTGGAAATACGTGACTCGTTCCAGGTTGCATACAATTCCTATGGCGGACGAGCCACTGTGTCCGCAGTGCAATGTTGTAGACACTGAGGAGCATCGCCTGATATGCGGTCCTTCGGCGGACGTATGGTGTTTGGTCAAAAAAATGATCGCCTTCCTCCTTCGGGTGGGGCAGCAAACAATAGAGCCACGCACACTACTTCTCCCAGATAGGACATATTATCCCCGAACGAAGACAAACACAGTGACTTGGATTCGAGGTTTGACTGTGTGTTATCTTTTCCGAGACGGCAGTAAGAATGTGCTTGACTTTTGGGCCTTACTACAGGAACATCACTCGCAGCTTATGAGACATCCGAGATATCGAACATATTACGCAAATTTATTAGGAAGTGCCTTGCTTGATCCCCCACCCAGTTGGGGTGTCCCGGGTAGGAGAATGTAATTATTGTCTATAAGTATCAGAACAAGAAAAGACCAGGACAGTGGAGAGGATCCACAAACACACGTGAAGACGTACCCGACACCAACGCGAGGTATGACGGGATTAGCGAGGTACGCGCCTGAAAGAGGAACGTAGACCGTTATTGTTTTGTACTGACAGAAGTAGGTTATCTTATTTTTTTCACTATTATGTAAAAAAAGTCCTATTATTTATGTTTCCTAGAAAAAAAATTATTTTATAAAGTCATCGTCTTATATATTAAAAAAAAATGCTAGAAGCAGTTTACGTTTGTTATAAAAAAAAGTGGTCAGCGTGAAAAAAAAATGGTAGAGCAATTGCCCGCGAAAGGCAAAAAAAATGTAAAAAAAAACAAAAAAAGTTGGTAGAGCGGTGGACTGTAGTGGAGGATTCACAGTTATCCATAGGTCGCTGGTTCAAATCCGGCCCAGAGGACTGTTATTCTAACCTCACGAACAAAGAATTTTTGAGTTACCATTTGAAGTACCTGCGGCTGAAATCAACGCGGTGCTCAAAAATTATGGTAAAGTTGTTAGCAATATTGCTGAAAAATGGGCGACGTTTAAGATTCCTGTCCTGAACGGTGTTCGGCAGGTTAAAATGGAGCTGCAGAGGCACATACCATCTTACGTTACTATTTGTGGATACAGGGCGATAGTCATATATGACGGTCAACCGCGTACCTGCTCTGTGTGCGGAGCCACGGATCACGTTCGTGCTCAATGTAGCCAACGAAGGGTGACGCAGTTGCCACCAGCAGACACCGTGCTAGCTACAGCTAATACGATGACTTCAGTACCGCTGACATATGTGGCGGCAGCCCGCACGAACATGGCCAACGTGGAAAATTCAGTTGTGGACACAATCTCCAACGCCTTGGACGACGACCAAGTGACGCTAATGGAAACTTCCACCACAGAGGACATCACTGATGTAACCCCTGAGGTTCCAACGGAAACTAACGAGCCAGTGGGTACGAATTTGGCCAGCCTTCACTGTGATGTACAATCCCTAGGAAACATCAACAATTCGGACACTGGCAACAAACAGATGCCTGTCTCAGTGCAAACGGCAGGATTAACTGCTGGGCAAGATAGCGTTTCATCTCCAGAGGCTGACGAAAATGGAAGGCGAGGCAGTTCGCCGAAGAAACATAAGAAAAGGAGGATAGCCCACAAGAATGCCGAGCAAACTGCACCAAGTTTGCGTGAGAAAGGTTTGCAAATTGCCCGTGACCTTCCCGATGCCCTACATGGAAACCCTGATGAGAAGCAACTGAGTGGCACGCACCAGCGATGTGGCAGACACCACTAAGCCCCATCCAGAGGTCAGAGACCACGCTCTCGCTGAAGGGGAAAAGACTACACGACGGGTCTTCAGGGATAGCTCCACACACCTCCGTCTGGCTGAGACAGTCTCACACACCAAGAGGAGCTCAGTTAATGTTGGCGACTGGGCAGATGACGTAGAAGGCATGTCAGTGGACACTGAAACGGGTAAGGTCGGCTCGGCGAAAGGTACTTCCTCAGCTGTGAGGGATGAAGAACTCAATAGGACAGGACCTGTTTCAACAACTTCGACAGGGGACGCTGATTACTTTTCTGATACTTATTAATGGTTCCCACCGACGTCTCCCTTCCATACTTTGATTGAGACTTCGCACCACTAGCTGGCAATGCCTCCTCCGTTTCAGGACTACAAGTTAACCACGTTAAATATCAATAAAATTACCTCGACTCAGAAGCTGTACAGTCTTCGCGACTACCTTTACACAGCTGTGACGCGGACATTCTGATGCTGCAGGAGGTGGACGACAACCTTCACCTAGACATTCCTGGCTAAGAAGTGGTAAAAAAACACCACTCCGGATAGCTCCTCCGGTACTGCTTTCCTAATCAAAGAGGGAGTGACCATCTCTGACGTCGAACTACTGGAAAACGGGAGAGGCATTTCGTGTCTAATTCACGGTATACGATTTATAAACATCTACGCCCCTTCTGGTAATCAAAATAGAGTGCGCAGAGCCCAGTTCTTTGTTACTGACCTGTTATATCTGTTACGACGGAATACAGAAGACGTGGTACTTGGGGGTGACTTCAACTGCGTTTTAAAGCCTAAAGATCACAGGCCGAATTTTAATGGTTGTCCAACTCTCGCAGAAACAGTGCGTCAACTCGAACTGGAGGACGCATGGGAAATACTACATGGGGACCAAAGCTGCTTTACGTATTACACCGCACAAACTGCCAGCCGCATCGATAGGATTTATGTGGGGAAAACTCTGAGGGGGCAAATATCGGCAATGGAAACGTGGCCAATATGTTTCTCAGACCACTTGGCCTACCACTGCCCCCCAGGTTCTCAGCATTCATTTTCTGAGTACGGGCTTGGCGACCCCGGGGTCCTGAGCTGGGGACTGGTCGCCGCCGCCAGTTTCCTGTCACCGTAACCCCCGGACATGCTTCAGCGACCACTGTATGGCGCGGTGGTGGAATGTTGTGTGCTGCGGGGAATGGTAATCTTGGCTTGACCGCCTGGATTGCGAGGAAGGACAACCTCTATAAAAACCCCTCAATCTTCCGGTGTGCTCCGCGCCTATGAGATGCATGGCTGTTGGGGTGGAACAGTCGCAAGCGGGCAACCTCTGGGGCACCTGCCGCACCCCAGTTGTATCAGGCTTCCTCAGGCATGCAGGGCTCTGTCTGAGCGGACCTTTAGTTCCCTAGCTGCTCGTGGGACCGCAATGGACCCTTCGACCTATACATTTCCCCCTAGCAGTGGCTTGGGTGGGCCACTGGTAGGAAAACACACCCCATCGAAGAAGCGACTTCGTACTGCGAGTCCTCCAGCGCCTGGTGTTGATCGAGGTTTATCAGACTGTCGTAACAGAGCACATGCTGATAATCAGAATGTGTTTTTGATTATTAAATGGAAGCAGGGTAGCTTTGAGAGGGTTTCTCCCTATTACATCCACAAGGGTCTTGAGGGGATTGCAGGAACACTTAAATCTGTGAAGCGACTTCGCAATGGGACTCTGTTAGTTGAGACTTCTAGTTCCCATCAAGTCGCTTCTCTTAGTAAAGCAACCTGTCTCGGAGAGTACGCTATCGAGGCCGAGCTCCACTCCACTCTGAACTATAGTAAGGGTGTTGTGACATGTAGGGACTTGGTGGATATCCCCGCAGATGAGGTAAAATCTGAATGGGCTGCTGACGGTATTGTTGACGTGCAGCATATTATGAAACGAGTCGATGGGAACCTAGTCAAATCCGACTCGTTTATTCTCACGTTCAGTTGCCCGAGACTCCCAGAGCATGTTAAAGCGGGGTTCTTACGTTTGACAGTAAGGCCATATTTCCCCAACCCAATGCGCTGTTTTAAATGTCAGCGCTTTGGGCATACTACGTTGGGGTGCAATGGGATAGCCACTTGTGGTAAATGTAGTCAGCCTGCACATGAAGGAGCCGATTGTTCATCGCCTGTGACGTGCGTGAATTGCTCGGGGAGTCACCCTGTCTGGAGCCGGGTCTGCCCCATCAATCTCGAAGAACGGAAGATACAGGAGATTAAAACATCCAAGCGCATCCCCTATGGTGAGGCCAAGAAGCTCTTGAAGGCCATGCAACCTCCTGTGTTTACAACATCTTTCGCTTCCGCTCTGAAGAAACCGGTACCAACGACCACTGTTGCTACGCAAATGGAGGTTGCTAGTGTTAGCACTACTATCTGCGTTTGCCAGTGCACTTATGCTCCTGCGGTTGTTTTGCAACCTGCAGCTCTCCCTGCAACGTCGGACAAGGCTGTGGTTGGAGACATTGGGGTACTTCCTGCCTCTTTCCCTATGGCGCCTTCTGCCCTGGCGAGTAAAGCTCCTCCTGTAGACAAGGCTCTGCATCCTAAGCCCTCCAAGACAAAGACGCCGAAGGTGAAGGTTTTGCCACCTGAGGAGACTAGTCAGGGACGGTCCGATGACGAGGCCATCGTACAGTCTGACATCTCCCGTGGGTCGTCATCGGAGCTGATGGACATTGATGTCGACCGGGGGCGATCTTCTCGCCCCAGGAATAGATCTCCGGCGGATACGGGCTCTCCTCCGAAGCACAGAGGAAGGGTGAAAGTTCAGCCACCCTAATCACTGGCTCCCATATTACAGTGGAACCTGAATGGGTTCAGGACGCATGTGGCCGAATTACAACTCCTTGTACGAGAGTGCCCTTTGTGCTTATGTCTCCAAGAGACACATTTTCGGGCCACTGATGCTCCTTCTTTACGGGGCTATACCGTATATCGGAAAGATGATCTGACCGGGCAAAGGGAAAAGGGTGGTGTTGCAGTTTTTGTCCGTGACATGCACCCCTCATCTGAGCTCCCTCTCGCTACAGACTTGCAAGCAGTTGCAGTTGCAGTTGACCTTCTTGTGGGTCGGAGGCTCACAGTCTGTTCAGTCTACTTACCACCTCAGGATGTGGTAGACTCTGAGGCTCTCACAGACCTTATTAGCCAACTCCCCCGCTCATTTCTTCTGCTGGGGGACTTCAATGCTAATAATGTTTTATGGGGCTCTCCGACTACTTGCCCCAGGGGTCGCATTCTGGAAAGCCTCATGATGTCTGATGAACTGTGCATCCTCAACTCTGGTGCTCCCACTCATTTCTGTACTGCTTCCGGGTCGTCATCGGCTATTGACCTTTCCTTTTGCTCTCCAGCACTCGCGGATTCTGCTCTGTGGGAGGTTGTTGCTGATCTCCATTCTAGTTACCATTTCCCCCTTTGGATTCGCCTCCTGGATGAGGCTGTGGCATTATCAGTGCCGCCTCAGTGGCACCTCAGCAGCGCTGACTGGACACTTTTCAGCCAACTGGCTGTTTTGGAACACCGTGCCAGCGTCCACGAATGGGTAGACCATGTTACAGACGTGATCTCCCATGCTGCTGAATTGTCCATTCCACGGTCATCCGGTAATCCCAAGAGACGTCCTGTCCCTTGGTGGACCACTGAGTGCCGCTCCGCCATCCGAGCCCGCCGTGCAGCTCTGCGCTGCTTCAAGTGCCGTCCCTCGGCTGACAATCTTGCGGCCTTTCGGGTGGCAAGGGCCAAAGCGCGGTGAGTTGCAAACGGCGGTCATCGCAATTGTTCTTGAACTCCATCTCCTGCTCCACTAATTCTACGAAAGTATGGGAAGCCATCTGGAGGATTTCCGGGAAACGTAGCCAACTACCTGTCACGGCATTGTTGCATCAGGGATGTCTCCTCACGGCGCCGAGAGATATAGCCCAGACACTGGCCATGCATTTTGCGGAATCTACCGCCACTATTCACTGTGATCCAGATTTCTGCCGCTACCGAACTGCCGTCGAGAGGGGTCACTTGGCCTTCCAGTCTCCAACTTCTGAACCCTACAACTGCCCCTTCACAATGTGGGAACTGGATTCAGCGCTGTCTGTGGCTCATGATACTGCGCCTGGTCATGATCAAATCCGGTACAGCATGCTGCAGCACTTGTTGCTGCCATCCAAGGAAGTTCTCCTGAATTGTTTTAATATGATATGGTTGTCCGGCACATACCCTGACTCGTGGAGGGAGGCGATTTTGATTCCTCTCCTGAAACCAGGGAAGGACCGAACGCATCCCAGCAGTTATCGAAGTATTGCTTTGACGAGCTGTGTCGGGAAGACGTTGGAACGCATGGTCAACCGTCGCCTGGTTGGGCTGCTCGAAACCAGGCAGCTCCTTAGCCACAGTCAGTGTGGCTTTCGGAGATGTCGTTCAACTATAGACAACTTGACTCTGCTTGAGGCGGCCATCCAGCAGGCCTTTCTACGTAACCAGCATTGTCTTGGTGTCTTCTTTGACATTCATAAGGCGTATGACACTACTTGGCGCCGCCATATCCTCAATCAACACCATGAGTGGGGCTTTCGTGGCCGTCTCCCTATTTTCATTCGGTCCTTTCTTTCCCACCGCCTCTTTCGTTATAGGGTTGGTAATGTGCTATCTGATTTGTATGTGCAGGAGAATGGTGTTCCTCAGGGAAGCGTTTTAAGTGTCACCCTCTTTGCCATCGCCATTAACGGTATCACGTCCACTATCCGTAGTCCTGCCCAATGCTCCTTCTTTGTGGACGATTTTGCTGTTTTCTGTTCTTCCTCCAGTCTTGTCACTGCTAGTCGGCAGTTGCAGCTTACGATACAGCCATTAGAGGCATGGACTGCAAAGACGGGTCTTACCTTTTCTGCAGACAAATGTGTGTGTGTTCATTTTAATCGCTCTCGACGTCTTTTTACCTACCCTGAATTGCGTCTGAGGGACACCATTCTTCCTTTTAGCGACACTGTGCGGTTCCTGGGCCTCACTTTTGATTCCAGGTTGTCGTGGTTGCCTCACCTTAAAGACCTCAAGGTGCGGGCCTTGAAGGCACTGAATATTTTGAAGTGTCTCAGCCATCAGTCCTGGGGAGCAGATCGGGCGCGTCTGCTGCAGTTTTATAGGGCTTTCGTCCGATCGCGTCTTGACTATGGTTGCACCGTGTAAGGGTCAGCAAGGCCTTCGTATCTGAAGATTCTTGACGCAGTACACCATGAGGGTATCAGGCTGGCCACTGGTGCCTTCCATACCAGTCCCATCCCCAGCCTGTGTGCTGAGGCAGGGGAACCGCCGCTCGCCATCCGGCGAAAACTCCTCATGGTGCGACGGGTGTGTCAATTCCTTGCCTGTCCTACCTCCCCTGCGTACCCTACCGTTGCCCGACCGCCTATGGAACGTCTCTTTTCCAGTCGTCCCAGGGCAACGAGACCATTTGGGATTCGTGCCAAGCATTTGCTTGAGTCCCTTGGTGTGGAGCGTGTGGCCCCCCAACGACAAGGTTTTACTCGCCTGCCTCCCTGGTTGCCCCAGAGGCCCAGCGTCCTTTTAGACGTGTCGGGGTACTGTACTCCTGCGTTTGTTTTTATCTCCTTATTTTATGATATTTTAAACCAGCATCCCGACTATGTACCAGTATTTACGCATGGCTCTAAACAGGGGGACTCTGTTGGTTGTGCTGTTGTTTTCCCTGATCGAGTAGTCAAGTTACGGCTTGTAATGTCCCCACAGAAAAATACCCTCTACCACGCAACAATTAATCATTGTCAATCAAACCATCCACATTTATTTACTTTGGAAAAGTATTTGATCTGATTTTCTAGTAATATATGCGCCGACAGCTCGTCGACGCCAAAGTATTTTCTAGTACGTTTATTCTTTGGAATAACAGAGATACATGTATGAATTCTCCAAGGTTGTTAGACTGGTAAAGAGGACAGCTTCGGAAGTATCTGTTGAAAGATTGACGGGTTTCTAAAAGAGACGTATTTGCTTTTCTTCTCGCTAAAGCGAGCTATTAACCTTTGTGCCACTAGCGGTTTGTTTGAAGAGAAAGAAACTGTAACGGAAAATAATTAAGACTTGGAACCAACAGAGATCTGGACATGTAATGGAGATGGATTGAATATACAATTTCCTTCATAAATAAGGTTTGTGACCTCTTTTATTCTGGAGTGAATGAACGAATGAGTTCTTTGTCTGAATCATTGATGATCGCGTTGGCCCTGTAATTAGTGGGGAAGTTTCAGCTGTGTCGAAGAGAGCCTGCCATCACCGAGTCTTTGTTAAATCGTCCAAAAAGGCTTCGTACACATCTGGAATTCGAAATCTTTCGTAAAAGGAACGAATTGTTCAAACGATTGATTTTCCCAACTGAATGCAGCACTTAACAATAATAATACATGTAAAGATTTCTTACAGCAAGCCAGCCGCTGAATACTAAGACGAAGGGCTCCACCAGAGATTCTATTTGGCTGATTTCACGTAATGAAATATTATATCAAAAACTGTATATAGATAAAGGAGAGAGAGAGAGAGAGAGAGAGAGAGCGAATGAAAATTAGAGAAAATACTAATAATCCTCCATTAGTCTAATTTTTCGCCTGTCTTATCACGGATCAGCCTAAAGACAAAACGGGAGGCCCTTACTTTACTGTATAGATTTATGTGTGAAAGTGAAGGGATCTTAAAGGCAACAGATACACGTCTATTCAGACAAGACATTACACAAAGTTAGCGGCATGCAGTCTTCATTCATAATCTATTCTTACATGAAGAGACGTCAACTTAATTTCCTTAATATTTAAAAAAAATGTTATAGGCTTCCTGCGGCGTTTACCATCTTTGATGCCGAATTGTTTGCAATCTTGCGGGCATTGGAGCAGATGAGATGTGTTACCAGTCTTAAGTTTCTCATCTGTTCTGACTCCGTGAGTGCCCTTCAGACCATGCAACACTTGTACCCAGCGGATACGGTCGTCCAGAACATCCATGATGCCCTACTCCACCTGCAACGGCAGGGGAAGGAGGTGTCCTTCTGCTGGGTGCCAGGGCACGTGGGTATTAGGGGAAACGAACTTGCGGATGTGGCTGCCAAAGATGCATGTTCCCTCACTCACGTTGTTGAATGTGCCGTCCCCCTCCATGCTGTTACCTCCCTCCTGCGTTTTCGTGTTATGAGTCAGTGGGAAGAGGAGTGGCTGGCGGTCTGTGACAATAAGCTGCGTCTGGTCAAGGCTACCACGCGGCCATGGCGTACGTCCTACCAGTCATGCAGGCGGGATGAGGTTCTCCTCACTCGCCTCCGCATCGGGCACAGTCCCTTAACGCATGGTTTTTTACTCCGGCGGGAGGACCCCCAAATCTGCAGTTCTTGTGGCGTCCAGATTACTGTCCGCCACATTTTACTTGACTGTCTTTTATTCTCTGACCAGAGGGCGGTTGTTTCTTTGCCACCGGATTTGCCCTCTATTTTACCAGATGACGCGACGACTGTAGTTAAGGTTTTACGGTTTTGTGTCTTGTCCAATTTGTTGCCTCGGATTTTAGGGAGAGGGTTTTAATGTGCTGCTGGGTGACTGGCTCACCCAGGTTTTAGGAAAGAGGTCAGCCAGTCACGATTGCCTCCTTGTTTCCCTTCGGTTTCTCTTTTCCTTGTGTTTCCTTTCCTTTTTAGTGTGTCCCTTCTCCTCTTGTTTTGCCTCTGTGTGTGAGGATTTGGAACTGCGTCAGGTCTGTGTCTTTTAGCCGTTCTCCTTGTTCGCTGTTTGTCTTAGTCCCTTCACTGCATGTGTTCCTGTTTTTATGCGTTTGGGCGCTGATGACCACGCTGTTTAGCGCCCGTAAACTTCAAACACACACACACACACACACACACACACACACACGCCTACCACTGTACCATTCGTATGACCAGACAGAAAACGTTCCGTGGCAAAACAGGGTGTAAATTAAATGTAGACATCCTCCGAGAGCAAGGGCTACGAGAACAGTTGCAGGAGGTCTGGGAATCGAGTCTACACAGACAGGCTACCTTTCCGTCTGTCACGATGTGGTGGTGCCACTATACGAAGCCTCGACTTATTAGGTGCTTGAAGGCCTATAGCTACGCCAGGAGCCGCTTGCAAAAGGAGACCTTTGAAATTTACTTTAGATGCCTACGTGATTTATACCCCGAAACGTCTGGTTGGTTGGTTTGGGGGATTAAAGGGACCAGACTGCTATGGTCATCGGTCCCTTTTTCCAAAGACAAAGAACACCCACAGAGAATAAAAACGAGGAACAAAAGATTGGTTGGTTTGGGGGATTAAAGGGACCAGACTGCTATGGTCATCGGTCCCTTTTTCCAAAGACAAAGAACACCCACAGAGAATAAAAACGAGGAACAAAAGAGATCACAGACGATACAGGACAAGAGAAACTGAGACAAAGACAAGACAAAACGAACTAAAAGCACACAGAGTGTGACGGTGGTTGGCCGACCAGAGAAATAAAAAAGGAAAAGCCAACCACTGGAAACACATTAAAAACAGTTTAAAACCGGAGGCCAAAGGCCAGAATCAACACAAAACAATAAGATAAAAACAGAAACACTCAGAGTAAAGAATAAAAACCCCCTGCCCGAATAAAACGTAAAACTAAGTCAGCCATAGCCGGGTCATCTGTTAAAAGGGCAGGGAGCGAGGCAGGCAGTGCGAACGACTGCCTGAGCGCAGCTAAAAACGGACACTCCAATAAAACATGAACCACGGATAAAACGGAGCCGCAGCGACATAGAGGCGCATCCTCACGGCGCAATAAGTGGCCGTGGGTAAGCCGAGTGTGCCCAATGCGCAGCCGGCAGAGGACAACAGACTCCTTGCGAGAAACCCGCAAGGAGGAGCGCCACACACCGGTAGCCCCCTTGATGGCCCGAAGTTTGTTGCGTGAAGGCAGGGCGCGCCATTCAGTGTCCCAAAGGTCCAGAATTTTGCGGCGTAGGAACGCCCGCAAATCGGTCTCCGGGAGGCCAACGTCCAGAGGTGGTGCACTAGTCGCCTCTTTCGCCAGCCGGTCAACATTCTCGTTGCCGGGGATCCCAACATGGCCTGGGGTCCACACGAAGACCGCAGAGCGGCCGCAACGCGCAAGAGTATGCAGGGACTCATGGATAGCCATCACCAGACGGGAACGAGGAAAACACTGGTCGAGTGCTCGTAAACTGCTCAGGGAATCGCTACAGATAACGAACGACTCACCTGAGCAGGAGCGGATATACTCTAGGGCTCGAAAGATGGCGACCAGCTCAGCAGTGTAAACGCTGCAGCCAGCCGGCAAAGAACGTTGTTCGGAATGGTTCCCTAGAGTGAGCGCATACCCGACTCGACCAGCAACCATCGAGCCGTCGGTGTAAACAATGCCAGAGCCCTGATACGTGGCCAGGATGGAATAAAAGCGGCGGCGGAAGGCCTCTGGAGGGACTAAGTCCTTCGAGCCCTGTGCCAAGTCTAGCCGAAGGCAAGGGCGAGGAACGCACCACGGGGGTGTACGCAGAAGTGCCCGGAAAGGAGGTGGAACAGGGACAAGCCCAAGCCCGGAGAGAAGCTCCTTGACGCGTATGGCGATCGGACAACCCGACCGGGGCCGACGTTCCGGCAGACGGACGACTGACTGCGGGAACAGGAGACGATAGGTAGGATGCCCGGGCGAGCTTAGAACATGGGCAGCATAAGCGGCCAGCAAACGTTGGCGCCGGAACCGCAGTGGAGGGACACCTGCCTCCACGAGTAAGCTGTCCACAGGGCTGGTGCGGAAAGCACCAGTGGCAAGGCGTATCCCGCTGTGGAGGATTGGGTCCAGCACCCGCAACGCAGACGGGGATGCTGAGCCATATGCCAGGCACCCATAATCCAGACGGGACTGGATTAACGCCTGGTAGAGCCGCAACAGGGTAGAGCGGTCGGCTCCCCAGCGGGTGTGGCTCAAGCATCTCAGAGCGTTTAGATGCCGCCAACACGTCTGTTTAAGCTGCTGGATATGAGGCAGCCAAGTCAACCGGGCATCAAAAACCACCCCCAAAAACCTGTGGGTCTCCACCACAGCAAGGAGTTCGTCGGCAAGATAAAGCCGCGGCTCAGGATGGACTGTTCGGCGCCGGCAGAAATGTATAACGCGGGTCTTGGCTGCCGAAAACTGAAACCCATGCGCTACAGCCCAAGACTGCGCCTTACGGATAGCGCCCTGTAGCTGACGTTCAACAGCTGCAATGCCAGTAGAGCTGTAATAAAGGCAGAAGTCGTCAGCATACAGGGAAGCGGAGACAGAATTTCCCACGGCCGCAGCAAGCCCGTTAATGGCTATTAAAAACAGACAGACACTTAAAACAGAGCCCTGTGGCACACCGTTCTCCTGGACGTGGGAGGAACTATACGAGGCCGCGACTTGCACGCGGAAGGTACGACACGACAGAAAATTGCGGATAAAAATCGGCAGAGGACCCCGAAGACCCCATCCATGGAGCGTAGAAAGAATGTGATGACGCCACGTCGTATCGTACGCCTTCCGCATGTCGAAAAAGACAGCGACCAGGTGCTGACGGCGGGAAAAGGCAGTACGGATGGCCGACTCCAGGCTCACCAGATTGTCGGCGGCGGAGCGGCCTTTACGGAACCCACCCTGAGATGGAGCCAGAAGGCCTCGAGACTCCAGTACCCAATGCAAGCGCCGGCTCACCATCCGTTCAAGCAACTTGCAAAGAACGTTGGTGAGGCTAATGGGACGGTAGCTGTCCACCTCCAGAGGGTGCTTTCCAGGTTTCAAAACGGGGATGACAATGCCTTCCCGCCATTGCGACGGAAACTCCCCCTCGACCCAAAGACGGTTGTAAAGATCGAGAAGGCGCCGCTGGCAGTCCACTGAAAGGTGTTTCAGCATCTGACAGTGGATGCCATCTGGCCCAGGAGCGGTATCAGGGCAAGCAGCGAGGGCACTGCGAAATTCCCACTCACTAAATGGAGCATTGTAAGATTCTGGGTGGTTGGTGCGAAACGAAAGGCTCCGACGTTCCATCCGCTCTTTAATGGAGCGGAAGGCCTGGGGGTAATTCGCAGAAGCGGAACTCATAGCAAAATGCTCTGCTAAGCGATTGGCAATGACGTCGGAGTCAGTACAAACTGCTCCATTCAGTGAGAGCGCAGGGACGCTGGCAGGTGGCCGATAGCCGTAGACGCGTCGAATCTTGGCCCAGACCTGCGAAGGAGTGACATGGAGGCCAATGGTGGACACATACCGCTCCCAGCACTCCTTCTTGCCTTGGCGGATAAGGAGGCGGGCCCGCGCACGCAGCCGTTTGAAGGCGATAAGGTGGTCGAGGGAGGGGTGTCGCTTGTGACGCTGGAGCGCCCGCCGGCGATCTTTAATCGCTTCAGCGATCTCAGGCGACCACCAAGGCACAGCCTTCCGCCGAGGGGACCCACAGGAATGGGGAATGGCAGATTCGGCGGCAGTAACGATGCCGGTGGTGACCGATTGAACCACCGCATCAATGTCATCGGTAGAGAGAGGCTCAAAAGCGGCAGTGGAGGAGAACAAGTCCCAGTCAGCCTTATTCATAGCCCATCTGCTAGGGTGCCCAGAAGAGGGGCGCTGTGGTAGTGACAAAAAGATCGGAAAATGGTCACTACCACACAGGTCGTCATGCACACTCCATTGGACAGACGGTAAGAGGCTATGGCTACAGATTGAAAGGTCAATGGCGGAGTAGGTGCCATGCGCCACACTGAAGTGTGTGAAGGCACCATCATTTAACAGCGAGAGATCGAGCTGCGACAATAAATGCTCAATGATGGCGCCTCGACGTGTTGCCACCGACCCCCCCCACAGAGGGTTATGAGCGTTGAAGTCGCCCAATAGCAAGAAAGGTGGCGGCAATTGGGCGACCAGTGCAGCCAGGACATGCTGCGAGACATCACCATCCGGTGGAATGTAAAGACTGCAGACGGTAACAGCCTGTGGCGTCCACACGCGTACAGCGACAGCCTCTAAAGGCGTCTGGAGAGGGACAGACTCGCTGTGCAGAGTGTGAAGGACATAAATGCAGACGCCACCAGACACCCTTTCATAAGCTGCTCGGTTCTTGTAATAACCCCGATAGCCACGGAGGGCGGGGGTTCGCATCGCCGGAAACCAAGTTTCCTGCAGAGCAATGCAGAAGAAAGGGCGAAGGCTGAGAAGTTGGCGGAGCTCAGCTAGATGGTGGAAGAAACCGCTGCAGTTCCACTGGAGGATGGTATTAGCCATGGATGGGAAAGGCGTGAAGGGACTGGGGAGGCAGATTACGCCTCCGGGGCCCCTGCTGCTACTGAGTCACCACCTGGACAACAGCTATCTACTGCATCCGAGGGACTGGCGAGATCCATGTCCTCAGCGGACGCCAGGATCTCCACCTCATCCTCGGACGCAGAGGGAGAAGGTTGCGGTGGGACAGGTGCCACCGCAATTTCAGGATGCTTGGGAGCCTTTTTCTTTGACTGCTTTGCGCGCTGAGCCTTAGGTGGTTCTGGCTGGGAGGGCCTCACTGGGTCAGTCTCTGGGACTGAAGACGACCGTGACGCCCTACGACCAGCGACCGGTGATTGTTTGACAACCTTGCGGGTGTCCACTTTGGCACTGGGCAAAGCCTGGGATGGGAGGGCCCCAAGGGACCCCTTCCGAGCGAGAGGAGCCGAAGAAGGCTCACGCTTCTCCGGCTGTGAAGGGGGAACAGATGTCCCCGGTGGTTGGGGTGGTGTTGCTCCTGAAGTAGATGGAGCAGGAGCAACAGGGAGTGAAGTGCCCCCCACAACCAAGGGGGCCGGTGAATGCTGACCGAGCTGAGATCGAACTGGTGTTGCAGCAGCGGCATAACTAGTTGGCATTGGCACAGGATGTAGCCGCTCAAATTTCCGCCTTGCCTCGGTGTAGGACAGGCGGTCCAGGGTCTTATATTCCATTATCTTCCTTTCCTTCTGAAAGATCCTACAGTCCGGCGAGCAGGGGGAATGGTGTTCTCCGCAGTTAACACAGATAGGAGGCGGGGCACATGGAGTATCAGGATGCGAAGGACGTCCACAATCCCGACACGTGATGCTGGAAGTACAGCGAGATGACATGTGCCCGAACTTCCAGCATTTAAAACACCGCATCGGAGGAGGGATATATGGCTTCACATCACAACGGTAAACCATCACCTTAACCTTTTCGGGTAAGACATCACCCTCAAAGGCCAAGATGAAGGCACCGGTGGCTACCTGATTATCCCTCGGACCCCGATGGACGCGCCGGACGAAGTGAACACCTCGTCGTTCGAGGTTGGCGCGTAATTCATCGTCGGACTGCAGAAGAAGATCCCTGTGGAATATTATACCCTGGACCATGTTCAGACTCTTATGCGGCGTGATGTTAACTGAAACATCCCCCAACTTGTCACAATTGAGCAACCTCCGTGACTGGGCAGAGGATGCCGTTTTGATGAGCACAGAACCAGAGCGCATCTTGGACAAGCCCTCCACCTCCCCGAACTTGTCCTCTAAATGCTCCACAAAAAACTGGGGCTTGGTTGACATAAACGATTCCCCATCAACTCGCGTACACACAAGGAACCGGGGGGAATAGTCTCCACTGCCTTCTTTTGCCATACGTTCCTCCCATGGAGTGGCCAGGGAGGGAAATGATCGTGGATCGTATTTCCTGCCGTTGAGGTTAGACCTCGATCGCTTAGAGACTGCTGGTGGTGGCCCACCAGCGAGAGATGATGTACCACGCTTCATTGCGGGTCATCCGCCCTGATGCCACCTACTCCGACCAAGGGCCCTCCCCACGGGCGCCACCCAGCCACAGCAAAGGCCACCTGGCAGGATGGCCATTGCCGGGAGTCCCGATGCCCCGGGGCGATGGGCATCTACTCCTTGGCATACGTGGGGAGTTAACGGCGCAGGCATCAGTAGAGCGATCCCTGTGTTGTCAGGGGGCTACAACCAAGAGGGTACATGGCGGCCCCACCACAACGGACTGGCTACCGTGCTGGATCTTAGGTGCAAAAAATGGCCAAGGTCGTCGTCGCAGTTAAAAGAAACGCTGCAGAGTGCAGTGTGGTAATCGCCCAAAAGATCGAAAACGAGCGGGACACCATTGCAACGACGAGAAAGACGGCTAAAGGTCTAATTGCACGACGGATACAGTGCACCATGTAAGGCGCCCTTCCCCAATTGGCTCGCTCTTCGGAATAATTTAGAAAGATGGAGGTCAAACCCGAGAGGGGACCATCACATAAGGTCGAAACATGTGAGACTCCTTTTAGTCGCCTCTTACGACAGGCAGGAATACCGCGGGCCTATTCTAACCCCCGAACCCGCAGGGGGGGAAACGTCTGTTACGCACGAAAACATCTTACAAATTAAAAGAATTAAGGGAAAGTTGTTACTACTGAAACGGAAACAAATGGAAGGTCCCAAAATCCGCTCTAGAGACACCAACAGTACTTCCGATGAACATCCATCCTCGTTCCACCTCGGCAGAGAGAAACGACGAGCAAGACAAAAACTGATCAGTAAATTGAAAACGGAAGATGGCAGCTTCTTAACGACTCAGATGGAATTAAAGGATTATATCACTGACTATTACCGGAGACACTATATGGCAGACCAGACAGATGATGAGATCATCTCCGCCATGCAAGATCTTCTAACAGCGAAACTAGCCGAAACTGACAGGGAGTCACTAATGAGTGAAGTCACTGCGGATGAAATTCAGATGGCCTTGAGGAAGGCTCAGCCTAATAAATCCCCTGGCGCGGATGGACTTCCCATCGAATTTTATGAGGATTACTGGCATCTACTGGAAAATTGTTTTGTGCATATATGTAACGAAATTAGAGCAGGTCTGCAACTACCAGAAGACTTCAATGGCAGTTTAATTGTACTTGTTCCGAAACAACACCCACACGAAGACATCAATCATTTTCGACCCATCTCCCTCCTGAATTCCGACCATAAGATTGTGGCCCGTGTGTTTGCAAATAGAATTAAAAACGTCCTAGGGACGATAATCCATCACAACCAGTCAGCAGCATTACCTGGACGCACTATCTTCAAAAGTCTTGCGGATTACAGAGAGATCATCTCGTTCAGTGCAATTACGCGGCCGACTGCAGCAATTCTTGCTTTAGACCAGTGTAAGGCTTTTGACCGGGTTTCGCATCGCTATCCGTTCCAAATTATGAAACATCTTGGATTCGGTGACGACTTCATTACAGTGATTCAAAATATGTACAACGCTGCCACTTCTAAGGTCATTGTTAATAGTCAGTTCACCCGACCGATTCCTGCTGGAAGATCAGTGAGACAAGGATGCCCCATGTCTATGCCTCTCTACGTAATAGCAATTGAGCCACTTCTGCGGATGCTCCATTGCAAACTTCAGGGCTTAACTGTCTACTCTTCCAACATAAAATGTATTGCCTATGCGGACGACGTGAGTTGAGTCATACGGTCGGAACAGGAGCTATGGGAGATAACTGACAGTATCACCGAATACGAACGAGCATCAGGCTGCAAATTAAATTATACGAAAACCAGATTAATGCCGATTGGGTGAGGCTTTCCGACAGATGTAACTTGTCCCTACAGGTTGTGCGAGACTGTCAAACTGCTAGGTATAAAAATGAGCAGCTGCCCTATAAGAACAACGGCAGTCAATTGGAAAGATCTCTTGGCGATCACGAAAGCCTGCCTTCAACAAAATAAAAGCAGAGAACAGAATCTGCTTCAACGAGTTGAATTCATCAATACCAAGATCCTTTCCAAAATCTGGTATGTTGGGCAGGTTCTCCCGGTGGTAGACACTGTTGCCAGGGGCATCATGTCGGCAGTCGGATGGTATGTTTGGAGGGGTGAGATATTCAAGGTGGGGATCAACGTCGTCACTCTCCCTCCGGCGGAAGGGGGCCTGGGTCTAATAGATGTCCCAACGAAATGCAAGCCTCTCCTCGTACGTAATACACTGCAGCTGTGCCACAAATACCCCCACAGCGCACTTCGTATGACCATAAGGACATATCAACCATACAACATGTTAATACCAATAAACCTGGGGAAAGTGCACTGTAAGGCGAATCATATCAGGATGTTTCTCTTAGAAGCCAGCTACCTGAAGTCGAAATCGAGTGCTCCATTAAGTGATCTGCTCAACTATATCGGCTGATAAACGAAACTGGAAGAGCCAACCACATGGTGACGAAGTACCCCTCTACGGATTGGACTAGAATCTGGACAAACATCAATAACAGTGTTCTAAGCACTGACGTCCGATCCACTTGGTACAAAATTGTCAATCAGATAATGCCAACTAGAGAGCGACTCCATAAAATACATTTGTCGGTGTCAGACAAGTGTCGAGAAAGTAATGTCATCGACACCTTACAACACCGTTGTGCCTGTGGTGAGAACGGCCATATATTGAACTGATGTCTTAGGACCATGGCATCGATCTGCAGGACAACAATGCAGACCATCTCTCTAACATCGATTCTCCAACCGGATGGAACTTACAATCCGGTAATTAAAAAGAACACGTGGTCGTGGTTGGCAGCGCACACTCTGCACTACATCATTACTGCCCAGGAAGACCAGACATACATGGGCTACAGAGTATACGTAGCCACACAGGCTAAGTTATTGGTGGTGGTGGTTGTTGGGATGTTTAAGGGGGACTAATCAGCGAAGGTCATCAGTCCCCCGATTCCAAAAACAGGCGAGCCGAAAATCGGCGGAGCAGGTAAAAACCAAAGGGGGGAGGAGACGCCCCCCCAGGCGCTAAAAGAACACAAATGCAGCAACAAACACTACAGACAAGAAGAGTACAGATGAACACCAGACAGAAAGAAACAGCAGAAATGACTGACCACGAGAAAAAAAAAAAAAAAAGGGAAAGATTCAACCATCCGACGACACACCAAAACAGCAACAAATATTGAGAGACGTGAGGACAAAAGACACAGAAAGGGAAAGGTGCAGGACCTCCCTAAATGGAACCATAAAAATGGCTACCACGGATAAAATTTAAAACGTTAACAGCCATGGAGGCATCGTCACATAAAACCAAACGCAAAGTGCCCGGGAGATTAAAAGACTGCCGGAGGGTGCGCAGACGGGGACACTCCAACAAAATGTGGGTGACCATCTGCCGGGGCCCACACCGACACAGGGGGGGATCCTCCTGACGCTAAAGATGGCTGTGCATCAGGTAGGTATGGTCGATGCGGAGCCGACACAGGACGACAGAGTCCCTGCGAGAAGCCCGCAGGGAGGAACGCCACACATTGGTCGTCTCCTTGACAGCCCACAGTTTATTCGGGGATGTCGTGCCACGCCACTCAGCAGCCCACATCCCAAGCACCTTACGGCGCAACACCAGCTGCTGATCGCGAGCCGTGAGGCCGATCTCCAAAGCTGGGGCGTCGATCGCCCCTTTGGCAAGCCTGTCAACACGTTCGTTCCCCGGGATGCCAACGTGACCTGGCGTCCAAACAAAGACCACCGAACGACCAGAACGGGTAATGGCGGAAACAGACTCCTGAATAGAGGACACCAGAGGAGAAGTGGTATAGCAGCAGTCGATGGCCTGGAGGCTGCTCAGGGAGTCACTGCAGATGACGATGGACGCACCTGAGCAGGAATGCATATGCTCAAGAGCGCGAAATATGGCCACCAGCTCTGCAGTAAAAATACTGCAGCCAGCCGGCAAGGAGCGCTGCTCAACATGGGCAACGTGAGCAAAAGCGTAGGCAGTACGACCATCAACCAGGGACCCGTCAGTGTAGACAGTCTCGCAGCCCGAAAATGAGGCAAGGAGCGCTAGATAACTGCGGCGGAGGGCCACAGGCGGAACCGAGTCCTTGGGTCCCTGTGCCAAGTCCAGACGGACGGACAGACGGGGCAAACACCAGGGAGGCGTAGGTCCACGGACCCAGAAGTGAGGCAGAAGAGGCAATGACCCCAGTTCCGACAGCAGGGACTGGACGCAGACAGCTATGGAAAGCCCAGACCGAGGTCGCCGTTCGGGGAGATGGAGGACCATGGCAGGGAAAAGCAGGCGATGATTGGGATGGCCCGGCGAGCAATGCACGTGGACAAGATAGTCGGCAAGCAGTCGACTGCTGCGAATCCGCAGTGGGGGAACCCCAGCCTCCACCAGCAGACTATCCACGGGACTCGAGGGGAAAGCGCCAGTTGCAAGCCAAACCCCACAGTGGCGTATGGGTTCTAACATCGTCAACGCTGAGGGTGATGCAGACCCATAGGCCAGGCCCCCATAATCAAGCCTGGACTGCACAAGGGCTCTGTACAATCGCAACAGCGTGCAGCGATCTGCACCCCAAGAAGTGTGGCTCAGGCAGCGGAGGGCGTTGAGGTGCCACCAGCACTTATGCTTCAGCTGAGTAATATGAGGAACCCATGTGAGCCGGGAATCAAAGATGAGACCTAAGAAGCGGCAAGTGTACACCACTTGAAGCAGGTGGCCTTCGAGGTAAAGTTCAGGATGGGGTTGGACCGTCCGACGCCTGCAGAAGTGCATAACTCGAGTCTTGGCTGCAGAGAACTTAAAACCATGGGTCAGAGCCCATGATGCCGCCTTGTGAACGGCTACTTGCAGCCTGCGTTCGGCGACTCCCATAGTCGTGGAGCGAAAGGAGATGCAAAAGTCGTCGGCATACAAAGAAGGAGACACCAACGACCCCACGGCTGCAGCCAGACCATTAATGGCCACTAGAAATAAGGAGACACTCAACACCGAACCCTGCGGGACCCCATTTTCCTGTGAACTAGAGGCGCACCGACTTGCACCTGGAAAGAGCGACGCAATAGAAAGGTTTGAAGAAGAGCCGGGAGCCGACCACGAAGACCCCACTCATGCAACGTAGCAAGGATGTGATGTCTACATGTGGTGTCATACGCCTTCCGCAGATCAAAAAATACAGCAACGAGATGCTGACGTCCGGCAAAGGCCCTACGGATAGAAGATTCCAGCTGCAATAAATTTTCCGCAGCAGACCGGCCCCGACGGAAGCCACCCTGGGATGTAGCGAGGAGACCGCTCGACTTTAGGACCCAACACAAACGCTGCCCCACCATACGTTCGAGCAATTTGCACAAAACGTTGATGAGGGTAATGGGACGATAGCTATCCACCGCCAGTGGGTCTGCACCCGGGCTTCAAGATGGGGACAATAAGACCCTCTCGCCATTGCGATGGTAACATGCCCTCGCTCCAAATGCGGTTAAAGATGGTGAGGATGTGTCTCTGGCAGTCCCTGGAGAGATGCTTCAGCATCTGTGCGTGGATGCAGTCTGGTCCTGGTGCTGTATCAAGGCAATCGGCGAGGGCAGCGAGGAATTCCCTCTCGCTGAAAGGAGCATTGTACATTTCAGAACGAAGTGTGTGGAATGATAACGGCGTCTGCTCGTTTCGCTCCTTAAGAGAGCGAGAGGCAGGGGGGGGGGGGGGGTAAGTAGCAATCGCAGAGCTCTTATCAAAGTGCGTGGCAAGGTGTTCAGCTATGGCGGCAGCGTCCGTGCAGACAGCGCCATCAAAGGAGATTCCAGGGACACCCATAGGGGTCTGGTATCCTTAAATCCGCCGGATCCGGGACCACACGAGCGAGGGGGAGACACGGAACCCAAGGATGAGACATACCTCTCCCAGCACTCCTGCTTACGCCGTGCAATAAGACGACGGGCCAAGGCACGGAGCCTCTTAAATTCGATGAGAATCTCTAGAGACGGGTGCCGCCAATGACGCTGGAGAGCCCGCCTACGGTCGCGAATAGCCTCAGCCACCTCCGGCAACCACCAGGGTACAGCCTTTCTCTGAGGGAGTCCAGAAGAGCAGGGTATGGCAGCCTTGGGCGCCGAGATGATGGACGTGGTTAAGACACAGACCGCCTCGTCAATGTCACCCTGTGGTGGAGACTCAATGGTTGCAGCGGAAGTAAAAGCCGGCCAGTCAGCCCTGTGGAGAGCCCAAGGGGGCAGGCGCCCAGAAGAATGACACTGGGGCAGTGACAAATAGATGGGAAAATGGTCACTACCACACAGGTCAAGAAGCACTCTCCAGTCGAGGGATGGGACAAGTCTGGGGCTGCAAAGGGAGAGATCGATGGCCGAGAATGAGACATGGGCCACACTGAAATGCGTGGGAGCACCGGTGTTCAAGAGGCTAAGGTCGAGCTGAGCGAACACATGCTCCACGGCACGACCGCGGTCATCGGAGACATTCCCACCCCATAGAGGGTTGTGGGCATTGAAATCGGCCAGAAGCAGCAATCGTGGCGGGATTTGAGCCAGCAGCACAGCCAAGACATGTCGGGGGAGCTCCCCATCCTGAGGAATGTCAACAGAACAAACAGTAATAGCCGCCGAGAGCTCAACCCTGAGAGCGACAGCCTCTAAAGGTATCAGAAGGGGTACTGGTGAGCTACAGACAGAGTGGTGAACAAAGTGGCAAATTCCACCTGACGCTCGTTGACAGGCAGCACGGTTCTTATTGTATTCCTGATAACCACGAAGGGCATGGATCCGAATTGCTGGAAACAAAGTTTCCTGCAGAGCAATCCAGAGAACAGGGGAAGCACTCAGAAGCATCCGGAGCTCAGGCAGGTGGCGGAAATAACCGCCGCAATTCCACTGGAGAATGGAAGCAGTAAGGGACTGGGAGGGCGTGAAGGCGACTAAGAGGCAGACGGCGCCTCAGAGCCAACTGCTGCCACTGGGGGAGAGTCAGCTGTGGCCATAGGAAAGGCCCCAGAGGGTTCCATGAGGGTGAGATCCTCAGCAGAGGCGAGGATCTCCACCTCATCCCCAGAGCCAGGACTATGTACAGCAGGCGGCACTGAAACCGCCGGAACGTGCTTCTTCTTGGACACATTCCGTTCATTCTTCTCGCATCTGCCCTTAGGGTGAGAGGGCTGGGAGAGCTTCTCTTAAGTAGCGTCGGAGGCTGACGACGACGCAGAAGCCCTACGACCAGCAGATGGCGGAGCCTTCAGCCACTGGCTGACATCCGGCTGGGTAGGAGAAGAAATGGAGGAACGGAGAGCCCCGAGGGACCCCTTCCGCGAGAGAGGAACCGGCAGAGGCAACGCCGGTGGAGAAGAAGGGGGTGGGATCGAGCCTCCCGGTTGTGGAGCAGATGTCACTCCCGAAGTAAGGGGGGGGGGGGAGCGACCGAAGAGGGTTTGCCCCCCAACGGCTAAGGGAGCAACAGACGAAGGCTTGCCCCCAGACACGAGGGGTCAGACAGAGATGAACGGCGCCGAGGGCCCACTGAAGGCGGCACAGAGGAGGCGACAACCATCACTCGCGAGGGCGACGATAACGTGGCTGCAGCATAAGATGTTCAAAGGGAAGCAGGATACAACCTTTCAAATTTCAGTTTTGCCTCTCGATAAGTAAGCCGGTCCAGGGTCTTAAATTCCATTATCTTTCGCTCATTATGAAGAACGGGGCAATCCGGGGAGCATGGAGAGTGGTGCTCCCCACAGTTGACACATACAGGCGGAGGCGCACATGGAGAATCGGGATGAGAGGGGCATCCGCAATCTCGACATTTAGCGCTGGATGGGCAACGGGAGGACATGTGCCCAAACTTCCAGCACTGGAACCACCGCATCAGGGGAGGAACGTAGGGCTTGACATCACAACGGTAAATCATTACCTTGATCTTCTCGGGCAAGACATCACCCTCGAAGGCCAAGATAAAGGCACTGGTGGCCACCCTGTTAGTCTTGGGTCTTTGATGTACACGACGGACAAGATGTACTCCACGTCGTTCTAAGTCGGCTCTCAGCTCGTCATCGGATTGTAACAAGAGGCCACGATGGTAAATAGTCCTCTGGACCATATTTAAGCTACTGTGGGGAGTGACGGTAACAGGGACGTCACCCAGCTTACCACACAAGAGCAACGCTCATGACTGGGCGCGGAGGACGACTTGAGGAGGATGGACCCATTCCTCATTTTAGACAACCCCGCCACTTCCCCAAACTTATCCTCCAGGTGTTCCACAAAAAACAGAGGCTTCATCGTAAGAAAGGAGTCACCATCAGTCCTGCTGCAGACAAGGTATTGTGGTACGTAAGGCTCTCGCTTGGCACTGGATCTACGTCCCTCCCATGGCGCAGCCAACGAGGGGAACGACTGAGGGTCATATTGCGCAGCATCAAAGTCTACTCTGCCTCGCTTAGAGACGCTGGTGGCCGTGCGACCACCAGCTTGGTGTGATTTATTGCGCTTCATTGCGCCACATCCACCCAGATGCCACCTACTCCGAACGAGGGCTCTCCCCAAGGGCGCCACCCAGCCAAAGCAACGGGTACCTGGCCGATATCCCGTTGCCCGGAGTCCCCGAGCCCCAGAAAAGATGGGCACATACTCCTTGGCATGTATGGGGAGGAAACAGTTCTGGCATCTGTAGGGCGATCCCTGCGTGGTCAGGGGGCTACCACCAAGAGGGTACATGATGACCCCACCACAATGGACTGGCTACTGTGCTGGATTTTAGGTGTTGAAAGGGTCCACAGTTGTCGTGGGCGCTAAGAAGGGGATTGCGCACAAGACGAGAAGGTGGCAACCCAGAATACGTTGGGTGTAAATCCCGCCACACGACAATAGGTAACGTGCAAGATGGTGGTGCATGATGGACCAATAGAAAAACACCACGTAAGGCGTCCTTCCCCAAATGGCACGCACTAACAACGGAAATTTGGAAAAAAGAGGTCAAACCCAAGAGGGGACCATCACAGAAGGCCGAAACGTTTGAGACTCCTTTTAGACGCCTCTTACGACAGGCAGGAATCCCGCGGGCCTATTCTTACCACCGAACCCGCAGGGGGGGCTAAGTTATGAATGAAGGACCCAACATATAAGAGAAAGTTTGCCAATTATATTGCGGCGTTACAACTAGTGACGATACGACACACATACGATGAAGAGACTTATGAGGTTGTGGGATTAAAGGGACCAGACTGCTATGGTCATCGGTCCCTTTTCTCAAGCACTAAAAACACCCAGAGAGAATAAAAACGATTAACAGAATAGAGCACAGACGACACAGAACAAGAGAAACTGAGACAAAGACAAGACAAAACGCACTAAAATCACACAGAGTGTGACGGTGGTTGGCTGACCATAGAAATAAAAAAGGAGAAGCCAACCACTTAAAACACATTAAAAAAATCAGTTTAAAACCGGAGGCCAGAGGCCAGAATCAACACAAAACAATAAAATAAAACAGGAACACCCAGATTAAAGAATAAAAACCCCCTGCCCTAATAAAACGTAAAACTAAGGCATCCATAACAGGGGCATCAGATAAAATGGCAGGGAGCGTATCAGGCAGCGCAAATGTCTGCCTGACCACAGCTAAAAGGGGGCAGGCCAACAAAATGTGGACCACTGTCAAAGCCGCCCTGCAGCGACATACAGAAGGGTCCTCCCGGTGCAGTAAATAACTGTGTGTCAGCCGGGAGTGGCCAATGCAGAGCAGACAAAGGACGACTGAATCCCTGGGGTTGGCTCGCATGGATGACGGCCACACAGTCGTCGTCTCCTTAACGGCACGGAGTTTATTGGGCGTGATCCGATCGCGCCATTCAGCGTCCCAAAGCGCAAAATCTTTGCGGCGGAGGACTGCCCACAAAGCAGTCTCTGGGAGGCCAACATCCAGAGACTGTTGTCTCGTGGCCTCTTTCGCCAGGCGGTCAACATGTTCATTGCCCGAGATACCGACAAGACCGGGAGTCCACACAAAGACCACAGAGCGGCCGCAACGCGCAAGAGTATGCAGGGACTCATGGATAGCCATCACCAGACGAGAACGAGGGAAACACTGGTCGAGAGCTCGTAAACCTCTCAGGGAATCGCTACAGATAACGAAGGACTCACCTGAGCAGGAGCGGATATACTCTAGGGCTCGAAATATGGCGACCGGCTCAGCGGAGTAAACGCTGCAGCCAGCCGCCAAGGACCGTTGTTCGGAATGGTCCCCTAGAGTTAGCGCATACCCGACACGACCAGCAACCATCGAACCGTCGGTGTAAACAATTCCAGAGCCCGGATACGTGGCCAGGATGGTTGGTTGGTTGGTTTGAGGATTAAAGGGACCAAACTGCAGAGGTCATCGGTCCCTTGTTTCATAAACGCACACAGCACAGTGAAACCACCCACCAGTCAGGCGAAGCACTAAAATTAGAATTCCGGGGGAAGAAAAGCCCCATGGTCAATGATAAGACAACACGGAAAACAGAGCACAGCAACAAAAACAACATAGAGAACAAAGGCAGAAGGAATTAAAACTGCACAGCAGAGGACTGTGGCTGACTGATCACGAAAATAATAGGATGAGCCAGCCACTCTGCAACACGTTAAAACCTCCAGCCTAAAAGATTAGGGTGGAGTCGAATTACAACACAAAACAAAGTAAAAGATACAGCACAAAAGAGGGTGACGCAATAAAATTAGAGGGACCTATAAAAGCCACTTGCTCGAAGAAAACCTAAAACACGATCTGCCATAGAGACATCGTCAGCTAAAAGACACGATAAATCACCCAGGAGGTTAAAAGTTCGCCTGAGGGCGGTTAAAAGAGGACATTCCAACAATATACGGGCCACCGTCATATTCGCACCACAGCGACAATGGGGGGGGGGGGGGTCCTCTCGACGCAGCAGATGACCATGTGTCAGCCAAGAGTGACCAATGCGGAGTCTACAGAGAATAACAGAATCCCAGCGAGAGGCACGCATGCAGGAACCCCCACACGGTCGAGGTCTTCTTTACACGCCGCAACTTGTTGGGTACAGACAGAGTGCGCCATTCGTCTGCCCACATCCCAAAGACCTGACGGCGTAACACCGATCGGATATCGGACTCCTGGATGGCAACAACAATAGGATGGCGTGGGTAGCACTGGTCAAGAGCCTGTAGACTACTGAGAGAGTCGCCGCAAATGACAAAAGACTCGCCAGTGCTGGTACGAATCCGCTAAAGGGCACGAATAATGGCTTTTAGCTCTGCGGTGTAAACACTATAGCCGTCCGGAAAGGAGCGCTGGTCTACATAGTCCGCATGAGCGTAAGCATACCCCACATGGCCATCAACCATCGAGCAATCTGTATAGATAACCTCCGAGTCGCGGGATGCATCGAGGAGAGCAAGAAATTAGCGGCCAAGACTGCAGGTGGAACTGAATCCTTTTGCCATTGTGAGAGGTCCAGCCGAAGCTGCGGCCGACGAATACACCAAGGTGGTGTATGTGGGTGGACCTGAAAAGCAGATGGAAGAGGCAAAGACTCGAGGTCACTAAGGAGTGACCTAACACGGATCCCAATGGTATGGCCTGATCGAGGCCGCCAGTGTGGGGTATGGACTGCCGCATTAGCGAAAAGGAGACGGTTGTTAGGGTGACGAGGCGAACAACGAACATGGGCAGCATAGTCGGCTGAGAGTTGTAGACGCCGAATGTGGAGCGGAGGAACCCCAGCCTCAGCAAGTAGGCTATTAACAGGACTGGTGCGGAATGCTCCTGTGGCCTGTCGAACCCAACAGTGGTGAACGGGGTCCAACAGTAGCAATGCTGAAGGCGACGCTGAGCCATACGCCACACTCCCATAATCCAGTCGGGACAGCACAAGGGCTTTGTAGAGCTGCAGCAGCGTGTTACAATCTGCACCCCAAGTTGTGTTGCTGAGGCAGCGGAGGGCATTCAGATGCTGCCAGCACTGACGCTTGAGCTGACGAATATGTGGAAGGCAAGTAAGCCAGGCATCGAACAGCAATCCCAGAAAACGGTGTCAACAACCCTGAGCATAGCATCCTGAAGATAGAGCTCAGGGTGGGGATGGACAGTTCGACGCCGACAAAAGTGCATAACACAAGTCTTCGCAGGAGATAACTGAAACCCATGGGCTAGGGCCCACGCCTGCGCCTTGCATATGGCTTACTGCAACCGACGTTCTGCATCACCAATGGTGGAGGAGCTGAAAAAGATGCAGAAATCGTCAGCATATAACATGGGTGAGACAGACGACCCTACTGCTGCTACAAGGCCATTTATTGCCACAAGGAAAAGGGGCACGCTCAATACAGAGCCCTGTGGAACGCCGTTCTCCTGGATATGAAGTGAAATATGGGATGTGCCAATTAAAACGCGGAATGTCCGAACAGATAAAAAATTCTGAATAAAAATGGGGAGAGAGCCCCGGAGACCCCACCCGTGCAACGTGGCGAGAATATGGTTCCGCCACGTCATGTCATATGCTCTGGAGAGGTCGAAAAACACAGAGACGAGGTGTTGGCGCCTGGAAAAAGCAGTGCGGATTGCAGACTCAAGAAATACCAAAGTATCGGTGGTGGAACGGCCCTGACGGAAGCCGCTCTGGCACTGAGCCAGAAGACCCCGAGACTCGAGCAGCCAACACAGCCGTCGACTCACCATAGGTTCCAGTAGCTTGCACAGAGTGTTTGTCAAGCTGATGTGCCGATAGCTATCCACATTAAGTGGGTCCTTACCAGGCTTCAGCACCGCAGTGACGGTACTCTCCCGCCACTGCGACAGAAAGACACCTTCGCCCCATATGCGGTTGAAGATGGCTAGAACACACCGCTGACAGTCCGGGGACAGGTGTTTGATCATCTGATTGTGGACGCCATCCGGACCAGAGGCTGTATCGGGGCACTGTGCCAGGGCGCTTTGGAGTTCCCACAAACTAAATCGGGTGTTACACGTCTCAGGGTGGCGAGAAGCAAAAGAAAGCCGTTTCATTCCTCCTTGCGTTTTAGCGCGCGGAACGCGGGCGGGTAATTCCCCGACGCAGAGGCCCGAACATAGTGCTGGGTGAAATGCTCGGCGATTGCATCGGCATCGGTGGATACCGCCCTGTTGATGGTAAGCCCTGCGACACCTGTAGAGTGCTGCAATCCAAAGATGCACCGAATCTTCATCCACACCTGGGAGGGTGAAGTACGGGAACCAATGGTGGAAACTTAACTCTCCCAGCACTTCTGTTTCCGCCTTTTGATGAGCCGCAGTGCCTGAGCACGGAGACGTTTGAAAAAAATTAGGTTCTCCAAAGACGGGTGCCGCTTATGTCGCTGAAGAGCCCGCCGACGTTCTTTAATGGCTTCAGCGACCTCCGGAGACCACCAAGGCACTGACTTTCGCCATGGGGCACCCTAACGAACGAGGAGTGGTACGTTCTCCAGCGGAAACAATCGCTGCAGTCAGTGTCTCAACCGCCACATCGATGGTACCGTGGGGGAGAGATACAACAGTGGCAGCAGAGGAGAACGTTTCCCAGTTTGCCTTGCTAAATGCCCATCTAGGCAAGCGTTCATGGGAGCGACGCTGGGGTAGTGAAAGGAAGATGGGAAAATTGTCACTACCACACAAGTCGTCATGGACTCTCCAGTGGACCGATGGTACAAGCCCTGGACTGCACAACGACAGATCTACGGCCGAGAACGTGCCATGCGCCCCACTGAAATGTGTGGCGGCGCACGTGTTTAACAGGCAGAGGTCGAGTTGGGAGATGAGATTCTCGACATCTCTGCCTCGGCCAGTAATCTTTGTTCCACCCCACAGGGAATTGTGGGCGTTAAAATCTCCCAGGAGAAGAAAAGGCGTGGGAAGTTGGGTGACAAGTGCAGCCAATTCGGTCAGGGAGACTGTACCACCAGGAGGGAGATAGACACTGCAGACGGTTATGTCCTGGGTAGCCCTTACGCGGACAGCCACAGCTTCCAACGATGTTTGAAGGGGCACAGGAGCACTATATACAGAGGTAAGGACATACACGCAGGCTCTACCTGACACACTATTTTATGTGCTACGGTTGCAGTAATAACCCCTGTATCCACGGAGGACAGGGGTCCGCATTGCCGGGAACCAGGTTTCCTGGAGGGCAATGGATAAAGCAGGTGTCATGCTTAGAAGCTAGCGTAGCTCAGGTAGATGGCTAAAATAACCGCCACAATTCCACTGGAGGATTTTACAAAGCGTGTCCTGTAGGGGCATTCAGGCACTGAAAAGGCAAATTACTTCGCAGGGTCACATGCTGCCACCGCCTGAGTGACGGACGTCACTACGGTCAACGTTTCTGAGGAGATGGCGAGATCCAGGTCATCAGGGGAAGCGAAGAGCTCGACCTCATCCTCAGAGGCTGAGCTGACAGGAAGCGTTGGTGCAGGAACCACTGGGTCCTTATCCTTCTTGGAGAGCTTCCTCTTCTCTCTCTTGTCTTTGGGAGGAGGGTTGGCATGCTGGGAGGGCTTTCCTGACGCATTAGCAGGAACAGAGGAAGAGCGTGAAGCCCTCCGACCAGCAGCTGGTGGCTTCTTCAGCCACTGGCTAGTGTCTTGTGAGACACTGGGGAAGTCCTTGGAAGGGACTCCCCAAAGGGATCCCTTTCGAACAAGTGAGGCCGGAGTAGGCTGTTGCGTCTCCGGCTGAGCAGCCGGAGAGAGCTGTCGCTTCCCCGGCTGAGGAGCCGGAGAGGGCTGTCGCCGCTCCGGCTGAGAGGAGGGGACTGACGTCCCCGGTTGCTTGGTTGGTTTGGGGGGGATGAAAGGGACCAGACTGCTACGGTCATCGGTCCCTTTTTCCAAATACAAAGAACACCCACAGAGAATAAAAACGAGGAACAGAATAGATCACAGACGATACAGAACAAGAGAAACTGAGACAAACACAAGACAAAACGAACTAAAACCACACAGAGTGTGACAGTGGTTGGCCGACCATAGAAATAAAAAAGGAAAAGCCAACCACTTAGAAACACATTAAAAAATCAGTTTAAAATCATAGGCCAAAGGCCAGAATCAACACAAAACAATAAAATAAAACAGAAACACTCAGATTAAATGATAAAATCCCACTGCTAGAATAAAACGGAAAACTAAGTCATAGCCATAGTGGAGTCGTCTGTTAGAAGGGCAGGGAGCGTATCAAGCAGCGCAAATGTCTGCCTGACCACAGCTAAAAGGGGGCAGGCCATCAAAATGTGGGCCACTGTCAAAGCTGCCCCACATCGACATAGAGGAGGGTCCTCCCGGCGCAGTAAATAACTGTGTGTCAGCCGGGAGTGGCCAATGCGGAGCCGGCAAAGAACTACTGAGTCCCTGCGAGTGGCTCGCAGTGATGACCGCCACACAGCCGTCGTCTCCTTGACATCATGGAGTTTATTGCGCGTTGTCAGTTCGCGCCATTAATCGTCCCATAGCGCCAAGATTTTGCGGCGGAAGACTGCCCGCAAAACAGGCTCTGGGAGGCCAACATCCAGAGATGGCTTACTGGTGGCCTCTTTCGCCAGGCGGTCAACATGTTCGTTACCCGGGATACCGACATGACCGGGGGTCCACACAAAGACCACAGAGCGGCCGCAACGGGCAAGAGTATGCAGAGACTCTTGGATAGCCATCACCAGACGAGAACGAGGGAAACACTGGTCGAGAGCTCGTAAACCGCTCAGGGAATCGCTACAGATAACTAAGGACTCACCTGAGCAGGAGCGGATATACTCTATGGCACGAGAGATGGCGACCAGCTCAGCAGTGTAAACGCAGCAGCCGTCCTGCAAGGAACGTTGTTCGGAATGGTCCCCCAGAGTGAGCGCATACCCGACACGACCAGCAACCATCGAACCGTCAGTGTAAACAATGCCAGAGCCTTGATACGTGGCCAGGATGGAATAAAAGCGGCGGCGGAAGGCCTCTGGAGGGACACTCCTTCGGGCCCTGTGCCTAGTCGAGCCGAAGGCAAGGGCGACGAACACACCATGGGGGTGTATGCAAAGTAGCCCAGAAAGGAGGTGGAACAGTGAAAACCTTTAGCCCAGAGAGAAGCTCTTTGATGCGGACCGCTATCTTACAACCAGACCGGGGCCGAAGTTCTGGCAGACGGACGACCGATCGCGGGAACAGGAGACGACAGTTTGGATGCCCGGGCGAGCTTAGAACTTAGAACATGGGCAGCATAAGCGGCCAGCAAACGTTGGCGCCGGAACCACAGTGGAGGTACACCTGCCTCCACTAGTACGCTGTCCACAGGGCTGGTGCGGAAAGCACCAGTGGCAAGGCGTATCCCGCTGTGGAGAATTGGGTCCAGCACCCGTAACGCAGATGGGGATGCTGAGCCATAAGCCAGGCTCCCATAATCCAGACGGGACTGGATTAACGCCTGGTAGAGCCGCAACAGGGTAGAGCGGTCGGCGTCCCAGCGGGTGTGGCTCAAGCATCTCAGAGCGTTTAGATGCCGCCAACACGTCTGTTTAAGCTGCCGGATATGAGGCAGCCAAGTCAACCGGGCATCGAAAACCACCCCCAAAAACCTGTGAGTCTCCACCACAGCAAGGAGTTCGTCGGCAAGATAAAGCCGCGGCTCAGGCTGGACTGTTCGGCGCCGGCAGAAATGCATAACGCGGGTCTTGGCTGCCGGAAACTGAAACCCATGGGCTGACGTTCAACAGCTGCAATGCCAGTAGAGCTGTAGTAAAGGCAGAAGTCGTCAGCATACAGGGAAGCGGAGACAGAATTCCCCACGGCCGCAGCGAGCCCGTTAATGGCTATTAAAAACAGGCAGACACTTTAAACAGAACCCTGTGGCACACCGGTCTCCTGGACGTGGGAGGAACTATACGAGGCCGCGACTTGCACGCGGAAGGTACGACACGACAGAAAATGGCGGATAAAAATCGGCAGAGGACCCCGAAGACCCCATCCATGAAGCGTAGAAAGGATGTGATGACGCCATGTGTGGTGTCACCGCCAGCCACCACACTTGCTAGGTGGTAGCTTAAATCGGCCGCGGTCCAGTAGTACATGTCGGACCCGTGTGTCGCCACTGTCAGTACTAGCAGACCTAGCGCCACCACATGGCAGGTCTAGAAAGACGGACCAGCACTCCCCCCAGTTGTACGGACGACATTGCTAGCGACTAGACGTACGCAGCCTTCCTCTCATTTGCCGAGAGACAGTTAGAATAGCCTTCAGCTAAGCACATGACTACGACCTAGCAAGGCGCCATTAGCCTTACCTACTTTGAGAGTTATAGTATAAATGTCTCAAGAAGAACGCTGTATTCATCAGAGAATAAAAGTTAAGTATAAAGCAACTACGTACTTTTCTTGCTACCATTCAATAGTTATCCTGTTCCAGAATTCACGCCCGTCTGCATTAAATCGCGTGCCTTTCGGCTACCTCCGAGTGGCGTGGCTCTTGCTACGCCACAACAGTTTGGCGACGAGTCAACGTGTTCTTCCTACTTGTTTTGCTCTGATTTGATTTGCTTGTGTCATGGCTTCGCCACAATCTCCAGATGTACTGTCCGAATTTTATCGCTTGCAGAATCAGCAGACGCAGGCGTTATTGGATGCCCTGGGACAGCTCGTCCAGGGTCAACGTGCGCTGCAAAACGATGCGGCCGCCGCCGCTTCGCCGTTCCCGCAGCCACAACACGCAGTTGCACCCTCTTTTCGTCAATTTCGTCCCGACGACGAAACATGGACGGAGTGGTCACGCCAGTTTGGATTCCATCTCGCCGCCTACAGAATTCAAGGTAACGAGCGGCAGCCTCACTTATTGTCTTGTGTCGGCGTGCAAACGTACCGTGTGATAGTGAAATTGTTTCCCCGACGCGACGTAGCTACTCTGTCCTACGAAGAAATTGTGTCGGCTTTAGATGCCTATTTCAAAGAAACAGTTAATGTGGTTGCAAAAAGGTATACGTTCTTTCGTACGAAACGTACGGCCGGTCAAACTAATAGGGAGTGGGTTGCAACTTTGCAAGGCCTTACTAGGGATTGTGAATTTCAGTGTGACTGTGGCCTTCCTTATGCAGATACAATGGTGCGTGATGCAATAGCACAGAATGTTTCTGATGTTCGCATACGAGAACAGATTTTGAAACTCGTTAATCCCTCCCTTCAACAAGTGATAGACATATTGGATAGGCAAGACACACTTGACTGTGCTCAGGAATCTTTTGAAGCTTCGCCAGCAGTGTGTAACATTAACCGGCCCGCTGGACGCGCTGCGCGGCCCGGTAACCGGCCCTCGCGCACTTCGACGCAGCTGACGCCGCGCTCTAAACCAGGTGTGCCTCGCCAGCACACAAATGCAGTGAAATCATGCCCGCGGTGTGCTACTAGACATTCGCGTGAAAATTGCCCGTCCCGCCAAGCTATTTGCTTTTACTGTCACAAGAAAGGACATGTTCAAAGTGTTTGCCAGAACAGGCTCCGATCAGACAATCACAACCGTTCCAGGCCCTTTGCTTCGCGCCGGAATCGAACCACGGACACTCAGGCTCGGGAACCTTCGCCCATGGACATTCATGTAGTTAATGCCACTCCGCCCAGTGTTCCTCTCTCTAACTGTGACTGTGTTCGTCCCGCAAAAAGTGTGCGTCGACGTAGACGGCAATCCCGTCACGTCGCACGTGATTCTGTACAAGTGTCTGTTCAAGTTGCACAAAACAGTCGCTCTTGTCGTCAGCAGGATAATAAACTTTTTGTAGATTTGGACTTTGCCGGACAAGTGATACCATTCCAGCTCGATACCGGAGCTGCAGTTTCATTGCTCAATCACGCAACGTACAAACAACTGGGCGCACCGCCGTTGCGTGCCGCAAATGTTCAGCTCACTAGTTATTCAGGACAGCATATCCCTGTGTTAGGACAGTGCAGCCTTCTTGCAACATACAAGGGACAAACAAAACTTGTGTCTTTTTACGTTCTTCGTTCTTCTGCTGCAGTGAACTTGTTTGGTTTAGATTTATTTCAATTGTTTAACTTGTCTATTGTGAATCAGGTTCTCTCAGTGAACCAGACTGTGCCTTCAGCCAGTGTTTCTAGTCTATGTGAGGAATTTGCAGACATTTTCGCACCGGGCCTTGGTTGCGCTAAGAACTATGAAGCACATTTGGAACTAAAAGTCAACGCGCAACCGAAATTTTTCAGAGCGCGCAATGTTCCCCACGCATTGCGTGATGAGGTCGCAAGAACATTAAAAGATTTAGAATCGCAAGGTGTCATTGAACGTGTGCAGGCTTCTCTCTGGGCCTCACCCTTAGTAATTTTGCAAAAACCTTCCGGAAAATTGAGACTTTGCGTGGACTTCAAGGCAACAGTGAATCCACAACTAGTGACTGCTACTTTTCCTTTACCCCGCCCGGAAGATCTTTTTGACAAACTGTGCCCGGGAAAATATTTTTCAAAGTTGGACCTAGCAGATGCGTACTTGCAAATACCGGTGGACGAAGAATCCCAGCGCGTATTGGTGGTTAACACGCATCTTGGATTGTACAGATTCAAAAGACTGCCATTCGGGTGTGCATCCGCCCCTGCTTTGTTTCAGCAATATTTACAAACTATTTGTGCGTCGGTCCCTACTGCAGCAAACTATCTGGACGATATAGTGATCTCAGGAAAGACAGAAGCGGAACATTTACAAAATCTCCGAACATTATTGCAGGTCTTGCGACAGAATGGTCTTCGCTTGAGGAAGGACAAATGTGTGTTTTTTGCTCGTGACTTGCCGTATCTGGGACATGTCATAAATGCCCAAGGCATACATCCGAGTCCGGAGCACCTCCGTGCCGTACACGACTTGCCTTCGCCACAAAATGTGAAGCAGCTACAGAGTGTGTTGGGAAAAATTAATTATTATCATAAATTTCTTCCTCATGCCTCTTCCATTTCAGCTCCGCTTCATCGCTTACGCCGTAAAGGTGTTCCGTTCGTCTGGTCGACGGAATGCGAACGCGCCTTTCGCCAGTTGAAATCGGCGTTGCTTTCAAATACTTGCCTTACGCCATTCGATCCCCAGAAACCCCTTTTGTTGATGGTAGATGCATCGGATTTCGGGATCGGTGCTGTGCTTGCTCACAAAGACGGTTCGCATGATCGCCCTATGGCCTTTGCGTCCAAATTGCTCTCGTCAGCGCAAAGAAATTATTCCCCGATAGAGAAAGAAGCTTTGGCTCTCGTGTTTGGTGTTACAAAGTTTCGCGATTTCTTGTATGGTCGTCACTTTACCATCATCACAGACCACAAACCTTTGACATCGCTTTTTCATCCGAACAAGCCTGTACCTCCGCGTACCGCGCAGAAATTCATTCGCTGGTCTATTTTCCTATCGCAGTACCGCTACGATATCTTGTACCGGTCCACTGCTCAGCACGGAAACGCAGATGCGTTGTCCCGTTTGCCTGTTGCCGAGGATAAAGCATTCGATTCTTCCGAACTTGCTTGCATGTTCATTGATGCGGAAACCGATGACGTGGTCGAATCGTTTCCGATTGATTTTCGTCGTGTAGCTACAGCCACAGCTGCTGACCCAGTCCTTGCTACCGTTTTGCGTTTTGTTACTACGCAATGGCCCTTGTCGAAGTCGCGGATCGAGGATCCGATGGTTCGCCGATTTTTTGCTCACAAGGAGACTTTTTGTACGACGTGGTGTTTTGTTGTTGCGTTCTGATAATGATCAGTCTAGGGTCGGGGTCCCACGTTCGTTACAGTCCTCTGTCTTAAAGCTTCTCCACCAAGGCCATTGGGGTATAGTGCGTACGAAACAACTTGCTCGTCAGCACTGTACTTGGTTCGGAATCGATGCTGCGATTACGAATATGTGCTCTTCTTGCATGGCGTGTGCAGAACAACAATCCGCACCGCCGCGGAAATTCTTTCCGTGGCCGAAAGCCACTTCCCCTTGGCAACGCTTACACATAGATTTTGCTGGTCCATTCTGGAATGCTCGTTGGTTGGTTGTTGTCGATTCCTTCAGTAATTTTCCTTTTGTTGTCCGGATGTCTTCCACGACGTCATCTGCCACCATCCAAGCGTTGTCTGCTATCTTTTGCATTGAAGGTCTTCCACAGACTATTGTTTCCGACAATGGTCCACAATTCATGTCCGCAGAATTTCAGTCTTTCTGCCAGGCCAATGGTATTCAACATCTGACATCCGCGCCGTTTTCGCCTCAGTCAAACGGTGCTGCTGAACGTTTGGTCCGGACTTTCAAGTCACAGATGTTGAAATTGAAAGAGTCGCATTCTCGGGAGGACGCGTTGTTGCTCTTTTTGTCTTCGTATCGCTCTCAGCCCCGCGATGGTCGCTCGCCGGCTGAGTTGCTTCACGGTCGTCCTCATCGAACCTTGATGTCTTTGCTGCATCCGCCGCATCAGGTTCCTGTGCAGCGGCAGACTCCTGCTTTTGCTCCTGGCGACGCTGTCTTCTATCGTAACTATCGCGGTTCACGGCGTTGGCTCGCAGGGCGCATTCTTCGCTGCCTCGGCCGCGCGATGTATTTGGTTATGGGGGCCTCTGGTGAGGTGCGTCGGCATCTCCATCAGCTGCGCCTCTGTCGTCGCCTGGTTTCTGCCGCTCCCCGTCTGCTTTCAGCGACGGAGCCGTCCGGTCGGCGCCCTGGGGACCCATCTACTGGCTCGCCTCATCCCCAGGTGTTACCGACGATGCCTTCCATTCTGCCCCATGGCGTCGCGCCGCCGCAGCCGCCGCTGCAGCCGCCGCCGGCGCCGCCCGCCGAGGACGCTTCGCTGCAACCGCCATCCGCCTCCCTGGGTCACGCGCCGCCGATCGCTTCCCGTGACCAGCTGTCCTCCGCCATGGAACTCTTGCCCGCTCCGGACCGCATGGCGTCATCGCGCGTCGGATACCCCGACGCAATGGCGGTCGACCCTTCGGACACTCCTGTCTCATTACGGGCGCATACGCCGCATGTTGACGTGCACCCTGGAGTAGGTTTCCAGGCGTTTCCTAGCTCCCCTCGGACCGAATGGCCGGGTGCGGGTGGCACAGCCTCGCCTGTTGTTAGGCTCCCCACCTCATCGCATACGTCAACATGGGGCCCTCCCCACGGCGGGCGGAAGCCTTATAACACGACCGTTCGCCGATTTGCGGGGGAGGAATGTGGTGTCACCGCCAGCCACCACACTTGCTAGGTGGTAGCTTAAATCGGCCGCGGTCCAGTAGTACATGTCGGACCCGTGTGTCGCCACTGTCAGTACTAGCAGACCTAGCGCCACCACATGGCAGGTCTAGAAAGACGGACCAGCACTCCCCCCAGTTGTACGGACGACATTGCTAGCGACTAGACGTACGCAGCCTTCCTCTCATTTGCCGAGAGACAGTTAGAATAGCCTTCAGCTAAGCACATGACTACGACCTAGCAAGGCGCCATTAGCCTTACCTACTTTGAGAGTTATAGTATAAATGTCTCAAGAAGAACGCTGTATTCATCAGAGAATAAAAGTTAAGTATAAAGCAACTACGTACTTTTCTTGCTACCATTCAATAGTTATCCTGTTCCAGAATTCACGCCCGTCTGCATTAAATCGCGTGCCTTTCGGCTACCTCCGAGAGGCGTGGCTCTTGCTACGCCACAACACCATGTCGTATCGTACGCCTTCCGCATGTCGAAAAAGACAGCGACCAGGTGCTGACGGCGGGCAATGGCAGTAGGGATGGCCGACTCCAGGCTCACCAGATTGTCAGCAGCGGAGCGGCCTTTACGGAACGCACCCTGAGACGGAGCTAGAAGGCCCCGAGACTCCAGTACCCAAGTCAAGCGCTGGCTCACCATCCGTTCGAGAAGCTTGCAAATAGCGTTGGTGAGGCTAATGGGGCGGTAGCTGTCAACCTCCAAAGGGCTCTTGCCCCGTTTCGAAACGGGGATGACAATGCTTTCCCGCCATTGCGACGGAAACTCACCCTCGACCCAGAGACGGTTGTAAAGGTCGAGGAGGCGTCGCTTGCAGTCCACTGAAAGGTGTTTCACCATCTGACAGTGGATGCGATCGGGCCCAGGAGCGGTATCAGGGCAAGCGGCAAGGGCACTGTGAAAATCCCACTCACTGAATGGAGCATTGTAGGATTCAGAAGTGTGGGTGCGAAAAGAAAGCCTCCGACGTTCCATCTGCTCTTTAATGGAGCGGAAGGCCAGGGGGTAATTCGCAGAAGCAGAACTCCTAACAAAATGCTCTGCTAAGCGGTTTGCAATGACGTCGGAGTCAGTGCAAACTGCTCCATTCAGTGAGAGCGCAGGGACGCTGGCAGGGGTCCGATAGCCGTAGACGCGACGAATCTTGGCCCAGACCTGCGATGGAGTGACATGGAGGCCAATGGTGGACACATACCGCACCGAGCACTCCTCCTTGCCTTGGCGGATAAGGAGGCGGGCCCGCGCACGCAGCCGTTTGAAGGCGATAAGGTGATCTATGGAGGGATGTCGCTTGTGACGCTGGAGCGCCCGCCAGCGATCTTTAATCGCTGCACCAAGGCACAGGCGACCACCAAGGCACAGTCCGCCGCCGAGGGGACCCAGAGGAACGGGGAATGGCAGATTCGGCTGCAGTAACGATGCCGGTGGTGACCGATGTAACCACCGCATCAATGTCATCATTTGAGAGAGGCTCAATAGCGGCAGTGGAGGAGAACAACTCCCAGTCAGCCTTATTCATAGCCCATCTGCTAGGGCGCCCAGAAGAGTGACGCTGTGGTAGTGACAGAAAGATCGGAAAGGGGTCACTACCACACAGGTCGTCATGCACACTCCAGTGGACAGACGGTAAGAGGCTAGGACTACAGATTGAAAGGTCAATGGCGGAGTATGTGCCATGCGCCACACTGTAGTGTGTGAAGGCACCATCATTTAAAATCAAGAGATAGAGCTGCGACAATAAATGCTCAATGGTGGCGCCTCGACCTGTTGCCACCGACCCACCCCAGAGAGGGTTATGGGCGTTAAAGTCGCCCAGTAACAAGAAAGGTGGAGACAATTGAGCTATCAGCGCAGCCAGGACATGCTGCGAGACATCACCCTCCGGTGGAAGGTAAAGACTGCAGACGGTAAGAGCCTGCGGCGTCCACACCCTAACAGCGACAGCCTCTAAAGCTGTTTGTAGAGGGACAGACTCGCTGTGAAGTGAGTTAAGGCCATAGATGCAGACGCCACCAGACACCCTTTCATAAGCTGCTCGGTTCTTATAATAACCCCGATAGCCACAGAGGGCGGAGGTGCGCACAGCTGGAAACCAAGTTTCCTGCAGAGCAATGCAGAGGAAAGGGTGAAGGCTGATAAGGTGGCGGAGCTCAGGTAGATGGTGGAAGAAACCGCTGCAGTTCCACTGGAGGATGGTTTTGTCCATGGCTGAGAAAGGCGTGACGGGACTAGGAAGGCAGATTACGCCGCTGGGTCACCTGCTGCCTCCGATTGAGCACCTGTGCTAGTGCTATTCATGGCGTCTGAGAGACTGGCGAGATCAAGGTCCTCAGCGGACGCCAGAATCTCCACCTCGTCCTCAGACGCAGAGCTGGAAGATTGCGGTGGGGTGACTGCCACCGCGAGTTCCTTGTGCTTAGGGCTCTTCTTCTTTGATTTCTCACGCTGTTCCTTGGGTTTAACTGGCTGGGAGGGCTTCACCGATTCAGTCTCCGGGACTGAGGAGGACCGTGAAGCCCTTCGACCAGCTGATTGTGGGCACTTACGCCACTGTCGGTAGTCAGCCTTCCCGCTGGTGGAAACCTGGGAAGGGAGGGACCCAAGGAACCCCTGACGAGCGTGAGGAGCCGAAGAAGTTGGACACTTCTCCGGCGTAGAAGCGGTGACCGACGTCCCCGATGGGGGGGGGGGGGAGATGGTGTTGCTCCTGAGGTAGGTGGCACAGGAGCAATCCGGTGGGTAGAGCCCCCCACCGGCAAGGGGGCAAGAGAAATTGTACCACTCGTCGATCCGGCCGGAAGTCGCGAAACTGATGGGGCGAGCACAGGTGTTGTAGCAGCGGCGTAGGAAGATGTCATTCTCACTGGATGTAATCCGTCGTATTTCCTTTTGGCCTCAGTATAAGTCAGTCTGTCTAGGGTCCTATATTCCATGATTTTGCGCTCTTTCTGGAATATTCTACAGTCTGGCGAGCAAGGTGAATGGTGCTCCCCACTGTTGACGCCGATGGGAGGCGGGGCACATGGAGTATCGGGATGAGATGGGCGTCCGCAATCGCGACATGTGAGGCTGGAAGTGCAGAGGGAAGACATATGGCCGAACTTCCAGCACTTGAAGCACCGCATCGGAGGAGGGATAAAGGGCCTGACGTCACATCGGTAGACCATCACCTTGACCTTTTCCGGTAACGTATCACCCTCGAAGGCCAAGATGAAGGCAACGGTAGCAACCCGATTGTCCCTCGGACCCCGATGAATGCGCCGGACGAAATGAACACCTCTACGTTCTAAGTGTGCGCGCAGCTCGTCATCAGACTGCAAAAGGAGGTCCCTATGGAAAATAACACCCTGGACCATATTTAAACTCTTATGTGGTGTAATAGTAACGTTAACATCCCCCAACTTGTCACAAGCAGGTAACCTGCGTGACTGGGCAGAGGATGCCGTTTTGATCAAAACTGACCCAGAGCGCATTTTGGACACGCCCTCCACCTCACCAAACTTGTCCTCTAAATGCTCTACAAAGAACTGAGGCTTCACGGATAGAAACTAGTCACCATAAGCTCTGGTACAGACGAGATATTTGGGCGAATACACGTCACTGTCATTCATTGCCTTTCGTCCCTCCCATGGTGTGGCCAGGGATGGGAACGATTTGGGGTCATAGACGTTAGCTTTAAAATGAGCCCTCAAACGCTTAGAGACTGCTGGTGGCTGGCCGCCAGCGAGAGATGATGTACCACGCTTCATTGCGGTTCATCCGCCCTGATGCCACCCACTCCGACTAAGGGCCCTCCTCACGGGCGTCACCCAGCCGCAGCAATAGCCACCTGGCAGGATGGCCATTGCCGGGAGTCCCGATACCCCAGGAGGATAGGCATCTACTCCTAGGCATACGTGGGGAGTTAATGGCGCAGGCATCAGTAGAGCGATCCCTGTGTTGTCAGGGGGCTACAACCAACAGGGTACATGGCGGCCCCACCAGAACGGACTGGCTACCGTGCTGGATCTTAGGTGCAAAAATGTCCAAGGTCGTCGTCGCAGTTAAAGGAAACACTGCAGAGTGCAGCGTGGTAATCGCACCCAGGGACGTATCCTCGCCAAAGAGATCGAAAACGAGCGGGACACCATTGCAACGACGAGAAAGCCGGCTAAAGGTCTAATTGCACGACGGATACAGTGCACCATGTAAGGCGCCCTTTCCCAATTGGCTCGCTCTTCGGAATAATTTAGAAAGATGGAGGTCAAACCCGAGCGGGGACCATCACATAAGGCTGAAACATGTGAGACTCCTTTTAGTCGCCTCTTCCGACAGGCAGGAATACCGCGGGCCTATTCTAACCCCTGAACCCGCAGGGGGAAACTCTATTCTGTTGAGTCGGACACGACCTCGACACAGCCACCGCCAACTAGTTGGGCAGACGATACAGAATCCAATGCCGAAGTAGACAGTATGGATACTTCAGAAACGGTGACAGCCATAGCTTCAGTCTCCAAAGACGATGATGTTAATGAGAAAGATAACGCCTCGACAAAACTACCGCGCAAAAAGAACGCACGACTGATTCCTTTTCAAACGGAGACTATTTTTAACTCTGCCTTTAAGGTGACTGTCAGTACATGATGTTGTTATCTGGAATTGCTTCCAAAGTGCTTTTACGACGTGACTTGTTTTTCCAGCGTTATTCATGTTTGATATTGGACTGATTTTAGCCATTGTTCCCGTTTAGTCCACCGCAATTCCGCCACAGGCCTTTCGACTTGCTACTCTCAATATTAATAAGATACGTAGCGCTCTTAAACTACAACATTTAAAAGAGTTTTTATATGCAGCTGAATTAGACATTTTATTTGTACAAGAAGCAACAGAGATCAGACTTGATTGCATACCAGGTTATAATGTGATCACTAATCCTGGGGCCGGTTGCTTTTATAGTGAAGGAAGGTATCATTATTAATGACGTCACAAAATTTCCGAACAGTAGGGGCATTGCGGGCACTTTTTATATCAACAGAATAATTAATGTATACACCCCATCCGGTTCCAGTAATAGACGTCAAAGAGCAGAATTTTTTAAAGAAGAAATAGTTCCTCTCTTTGGCGTCCGCCACAACAGTGTCATCTTCGGAGGCGACTTTAACTGTGTCATCAGTGCAAAGGACCAGCCTCCCAATCTTAACAAATCACTTGAACTGGAACGAATTGTACGAGACTTGCGCTTAGTTGACTCTTGGGAGCTCAAGCATGGGGCAGCACCTGGGTTTACCCATATCACGACCCATTCGGTAAGCCGTCTCGATCGACTTTATGTCACACCCACTTTGAGGAATAACATTCTGCAGCCAGAAGTATGGCCAGTGGCGTTCTCAGATCATGCTGCATACATCTGTACTATCACTCTAGACCGACAACGGACGTGTCGATACAGGGACCTGTGGAAATTAAATGTTTCACATCTACAAGACTCGGCGTGTCAAGAAGCCTTCCTCAATACCTGGCGAGAGTGTGAGCAAAGATTTGCCTCTTATAATTCGGCCATTGATAGGTGGCTCAGGTGCACCAAACCTAAAAGTAGGTGGTGTTTCATGAACTACGCACGGGAAAAGAGCTTTTGGCTTCAAAGGACGATCAATTTCTATTTCCATTGTCTGCGGGAACTGTATATGCTCGGCACTTCGGCTGTCGAGAATTGTCCTAACCCTAAGGAGGACGCAGCTAGAAGGCTACAAAGTCAGGGCGCGGGTCCAGACTACTGTACACCAAGAACTCACCTCAGTCTACCATATGACCCAAGAAAGTAAGAAAGGGTCCCGTAAAATACTGACGGAGTTAATTGCTGAGGATGGCGCAAAGCTGACTACGCACAACGAGATTAAAGCGGCGGTGCTAAACTATTTCACCACCTTGATGTCAAATAAAGAAGTTAACGTGCAAGCGCAGGATGATCTTTTGAATAATTTGAGCAACAGATTCAGTTTCGCGGACGCGGAAAAGCTATTAGACGTGGCAACCGAGGAAGACGTGGAATATGTACTCTGGGAAAGTGCTAAGAATAAATCCCCCGGACCTGACGGAATTCCCGCCGAATTCTATCAAAAATTCTGGAACACCATAAAGGCGAAGATCACTTGCATCTGTAACGAACTTCTAGACCACAACAACGTGATCCCCACCAGCTTCTGTTAAGGCATAATCGTTCTAATTAAAAAAAAACTCAGGCAGTGCAAACGTAAAAAATCTAAGACCGATAACGCTGCTCAACAGCGACTATAAAATCTTTGCGAGACTTTTGGCCCAAAGACTTAAATCTACAATGACCAGTATCATTGGCCCTTACCAGACAAGGATCGGAAAATTCAACAGACTTCGTGCGACTACCGTGATTTAATCTCTATTGCGGAAGTCTGTAAACTGAAATGTGCCATCATGTCTTTGGATTTCGACAAAGCCTTTGACAGGGTAAACCACCAGTATCTCTTTCGTACCATGTATGCGATGGGTTTTCCACCTGGGTTCGTCGCAATTATACAACAGATGGTAGCGACTAATTTATCCAGAGTCATCATCAATGGCCAGCCTACCCGAGCAATAGAGATAGCCAGTTCCGTCAGGCAGGGCTGCCCAATGTCCATGGCGCTTTTTGCGATTGCCATTGAGCCTTTGTTAGCCACCCTGACGCAAAGTTTACAGGGCATCGTCATACATGGATCCCGAGTAGTGTGCAAGGCATATGCAGACGATGTCGGTTTCCTTGTACTAACTAGAACTGAAGTGGAGACCGCACTACAGATAGTCAGGCAATATGAGCAAGCGTCAGGTGCACATCTAAACTGGACAGAGTCTGGAATATTCAATATTGGCCGCGGCCTAGGATCGCACCCTCACAGGCAACTACGTCAGCTGAAGATCTTCAAGTGTCTTGGAAATGATTTTTCAGAGTAATATTCGGCACACAATTGCAACCAACTATAGAAAGCTTCTACGGACTATTCGTGCCAGCATACGGGAACACAGTGTGCGAAAACTAAATGAAATTCAGAAAGTAACGGTCGCAAATGTATACCTCACCTCAAAACTCAATTATATCGCTCAAGTTTTGCCAATGTCTGCACTCACTGCAAAACGAATTATGTCAGCATTAGGACAGCTTGTCACCCATCATCACATTTTTAAAGTTCAGTTTGACACCTTAACGCTTGCCACAAAAAATGTTGGCTTAAATCTTGTCGATGTTGACAAGAAGGCGCAAGCTTTATACATATCAAAAACGTTCCACCATTGGAAACACTCAGCTGATAGTCTCGCTGCTCACCTGCTTACTGAGATAGGTGGACTGAGGTCGGCCGGAGCTATCACGGTGCAACACATTCCAAACGGACTTTACCATTTAAAATGGTTTTTATTGGAGTACAGTTATGTCCAAAAAAGGATCCCCGAACAAGAAATGAAGACAGTGAAACAAGTGTACCAGGAACTCATGAAAGATAAGAAGAAAAATAACATCGAAGAAAAATACAACTTTTACAACTGGAAGGTAATCTGGGACAACATCCATTGTCCGCACTTGCCGTCAACAATGAAAGCCACTTGGTATTTCGCAGTTAACAGAAATTTGGCCACTAACTCCAAACCACATAACATACACCTCGCCGAATCACCTTTGTGCACAACGTGTAATTTAATAGATACTGATGAACACAGGTTTGTGTGCGACAAAGTAAAAGATATATGTGAATATATCACGAACAAGTTAGCACTCATCAGTAGAAAATCGCCAAGATATATAACACCTGCTGCCTTTCAGACGCTGGATGATACTCCGTACCCACGGACGAGAAGGAACGCACTAAACTGGTTAAAAGCCGCAACGTTACACTAATTATTTACAAAAGAAGAAAAAAGTAAAGAAGATTTCTGGCTCTATCTTACAACTCAGCACCATCTGCTAATGAAAACGAAAAACGGTAAGGATAACTTCGCCAACTACCTGCTCAAAACTGTAACGTAAAATAAAGAGACTACCAGATCAATTGATTGAATTTCATGTTAACGACCATTCAGCAGATACTCACTCCACATGAGACGGACCATCTATAAGGCGAATAAAATGTCATGTTGACCGAAACACAAATTACAAACATACTGACGTAATCGATTGGCAAGAGTTCAAGCTTCACTTCCAAGAAGAAGAAAATTCAGTTTTCTGTTTCGAGGAATATTTTAGTTCTCTTTCAAGATCGCAGAGATCAGAACACAGGTTTTTAATTTTAGAAGAAATGGATTTTCATTTTTCTTTTAATTTCTGTTACCACAAGGCAATGGAGCCGCGATAAATTTCAGTTACTATCTCCTTCATATGGAAGATTGTATCGTGCACGACGCATGTAAACCACCACGTTTTCATTTTCCTTAATTCAAGGACTTTGATGCCGCGCCGACGAAGGCGACATAATGGCGAGCTGAAGGACGGGCTATAAGGGGTGGATGGAGGCCCGAAAAATCGAATGAAAAAATGAAAAAATAAAAAAATAAAATAAATTGGTAGAGTGGTGGACTGTAGTGAAGGATTCACAGTTATCCATAGGTCGCTGGTTCAAATCCGGCCCAGAGGACTGTTTTTCTAATCTCACGAGCAAAGAGGCTCCAGAGCATGCCCACTCGGTCAGAACCTCCCTATGTTTTAAACCTATTTTAAAGGAAATTCATTTGCTCAGCTTGTAATAGCTAGTTGATAATCATGGGATTCTTAGCCTCCGTAGGATAATGATAATTCTTCGAATTATCGTAGAATTGCTTTCTCTTACAGGCATTACTCGTTTAAAGTGCTATATTGGTCACATAGTGGCACCAATATTCAGCCGTTTCATAGACGTCTCGTTTTTTAAACAAACGTAGAAACTAAATCCCTGAGCCTATCACTGCTACTTCCTCGGCGAGAAACGCTTATTACAGAAAATTTAGACTAAACGAAGGTTCCCAGGAGATTCGAACTCAGATCGCTGGATTAAGAGTCCAGAGTACTAACCATTAGACCATGGAACCAGACAGGAGCATGGGACTCGTAAATACACTTAGCAGTGCTCTGACATACTTCAGACACTTCCTACTTGTATTTTTTTACCTAATTGACACGATCGAGCATTATAAAACTTAATCTGGGCAATGTTTGCAGTTGCAGCGGATGACTGCATTTTCTGTGGGACTATATGGCCGCGCTGAGTAGCTGTGTGTGGAAACGAAAGACAGGGACGGAGCTAAAGCAATCAGTACGAATAAGAAAGAAAGCAGAGCCTCTGGTAGCTCAGTTGGTAGAGCGGTGGACTGTAGCGGATGATTATGATGATTATTAGTGTTTTAGGGCGCACAACAACGCGGTTATCAGCGCCCGTTCCCAAAAGTTCAATTCAGAGCCGAATTGTGAGAGAATGGGTATTGCTCAAATTGCAAGAAGGGACACAGCACATCAAAACAGGGAGATAAAACTAAAATTAAAATAGCAGCATAAAAAGGTAAAAAAAATTAACGGGGGCTGGGTGACCACTTACAAATAATGGGTGACCAAACCACTGGACAGCACATTAAGACTGCAATCCCAATATTTTGGGAATAAGGCCAGACATCACACAAAAACGTAAAAAACTAGCGACACTCGCCTCATTATTAGTTAAAAGAGAGGGTAGGTCTGGTGGGAAACTAAAATTTCCCTCAAATCCGCATATAAAACACACTCAGTTAAAATATGTCGTATCGACAGCTGTGTCCCACACGTCTCGCACGTTGGTGGCTCCTCACGATGTAACAGAAAACCATGTGTCGAAGGACAATGTCCTATTCGAAGCCGTGTAAGGGCTACTTCCTCAGCGCGTCGTTGTCGGAAGGAGGTGAGCCACGGTCGGAAAGAATCCTTCACCGCTCGCAACTTATTACCCCTCACGTCCAGCCACTGAGCCTCCCACCAACGCAGGACCTTCCGAGTCACGAAAGACGTTACGGCCTGCAGGGGGACGGAACAGCTAGCAGGAGGTGGGATGGAGCAGGCCTCCTTGGCAGCTGCATCTGCAAGATCATTTCCAAAAATCCCTATGTGCCCTGGAACCCAGCAGAAAATCACATCCTTACCCTGCTGTTGCAAGAGCAGGAGTGCGTCCTGCACCTCTTGCACCATCCGATCTGCTGGGTACATCTGTTCAAGAGCGTGTAGAGCACTTCTGGAATCGGAGCAGATGATGAATTTCGTGCCACGATGTCGGCGCATATGCTCTAATGCTTGCAGAATGGCAAACAGTTCTGCATAGTAAACTGAGAACTGCTCTGGGAGCCCTATCCGATGGGCAGTATCGGGAAACACAGCAGAGCAGCCCATAAAATCCCCCTGTTTAGACTTGTGTAAACAGTAATAAAATCGGAATGGCGTTCTAAAATCTCAGTAAGTTTAATTTTAAAAAGGTGGTACGGGGTACAATACTTCCTGTAAGCAGCCAGATCAAGAAGTAATCTTGGCCTTTGTAGTCGCCAGGGAGATCCCCTACGCCATCCCTGGTGGAGTACCTTAATGCCCTCCAGGTGTACTGACTCGAGACTCTCCTTTGCACGGATGCCAAAAGGCTTTGTTGCCGCCGGACGGTGGCGGAAGAGACGTGGCAGTGCCGGCTGGGAAAAAGTGTCGGACGCCAATGAAACAGGAGTGGACTTGGCCCTGTACGCGTGCCGTACCACGAGGTGAAGACGCCGAATGGACAGCGGAGGCTTACCCGCCTCGACACACAGACTAGCAACTGGACTCGTGCGATAACCCCCGTTGAAAGCCTAATACCCTCATGGTGAATCACATCCAACATTTTGAGGTAGGAAGGTCTTGCAGAGCCATAAACTTGACATCCGTATTCCAGTCGAGGTCGAACAAAGGCCTTATAAAGTTGGAGCAGACGTGCCCTGTCAGCGCCCCAGGATCTATGACTGACGCATTTAAGGACGTTTAAAGCCTTGAAACAGCGGAATTTTAGGTCATTTAAGTGTGGCAACCATGTGAGCTTCTCATCAAAAATAAGCCCTAGATACTTCACTTTTTCCATAAAGGTGAGAACAGTGTCCTAGTTTCGAAACACGGAAATTAAAAAGAGAACGGGAACGGTTAAAATCTTCACAAACGGTCTTCTCCAAAGATAAATTAAAGCCTGTGGTCTTAGATCATTCCTCCAATCGCACGAGTGTCAGCTGCAATTGGCGTGTAGCAGCTGTGAGGGAGAAAGACGCACAGAAAATGGAGAAATCGTCCACAAACAAGGAGCACTGCACGGGCCGTCGTACTGTGGACGCAATACTATTAATGGCAACTGCGAAAGCTGTGACACTGAGGATACTTCCTTGAGGGACACCGTTCTCCTGCTTAAAACGGTCAGACAGGACATTCCCAACCTTATACTTAAAATACCTGTCCGACAGAAAGGATCTGATGATTGTGGGTAAACGCCCACGGAAATCCCACTCATAATGCTGCCGCAAAATGTTATGCCTCCAGGTAGTATCGTACGCCTTCTCCAGGTCGAAGAAAACCCCGATAAGGTGTGGCTTACGTAGGAAAGCATTTTGTATCGCTGTTTCGAGTGGGATCGGGTTATCTAGGGTGGAATGATACCTCCTGAACCCACACTGGCAGCGGGTAAGTAAGGGTCTGGATTCGAGAACCCGCACCAGGCGCCTATTGACCATACGCTCAAATGTCTTTCCGACGCAGCTCGTGAGACTAATGCTACGATAGCTACTGGGTTCGGTCCGATCCTTCCCTGGTTTTAAAAGGGGAATTAAAATCGATTCTTCCCACGAACTAGGAAAGTCGCCTGTCTATCAAATTTCATTAAAAAATTGAATGAGGGCTTCCTTTGACCGCAGATCCAACTGCTGCAGCATGCCATACGATATCAGGTCTGGACCAGGTGCGGTATCCCGAGATACGGACAGTGCAGAGTCCAACTCCCACAAAGAGAAAGGCTGGTTGTATTCCTCTGCGTTCTTTGAACGGAAATCAAAAGCAGCCCTCTCCTGTGTACCCCGACAGCGCAGAAATTCTGGGTCCTGGCTAGAATCGGCCGTAATAGTTCGAAAAGATTCTGCCAACGCCCGGGCGATGTCCCTTGGAGATGTTAGGAGACACCCCCGCTCACGTATAGCTGCTATTGGCGGTCGAGAGTATCGCCTTGAGATCCTCCTAATGGCTTCCCATACTTTGCTTGAAGATGTGGACCTATTGATGGAGTTCAGGAACTCACGCCAAGACCTCCGTTTACTCTCTCTAACGATTTGTCTCGCCCGCGCCCGTGCTATTCGGAATGTTGTCAGATGCGCAGCAGTGGGGCACCGACGGAATCTTCTCAAAGCCGCCCGTCTGTCTCTGATGGCGGTACGACAGTCGTCATTCCACCAAGGGACAGGCTGCCTCACAGGAGTTCCCTCTGACTTTGGTATGGATACATCAGTGGCATGGTGCATCACCGCCGTAATGTGATCCACCCAATCCTGGACGCCTTCACACTGTTCAAAAACAGCCAACTGCCGGTAGAGCGTCCAGTTTCCCTTCCGGAACAACCATTTCGGCGGCTGTGCGACACGACCCATTTCAACTGGCAGATGGAGCCAGATAGGATAATGGTCGCTGCCATGAAGGTCGTCGTCTACGACCCACTGAGCTATGTCCGCAAGCACAGGCGAACAAATAGAGAGGTCTATGGCAGAAGACGAACCTGAAGCGGTGCTAAAATGCGTGGCCTGACCTGTGTTCAGCAGTATGATGTCGGAAGTCCTGATCAACTGCTAAACCATCTGGCCTCTGGAGCAAGTTTTGTTGGAACCCCATAATGCATTATGAGCATTAAAGTCTCCTAAAATGAGAAAGGGATGGGGTAGCTGATCAATGAGCTGTGCGAGGGCTTCACTGTCAATGTGCTCAGCGGGTGGTAAATACAAGGAGCACACTGTGACAATAACCTGGGCCAGGATCCGAGCTGCAACCGCTTGTAGCGTTGTGGTTAAGGTCACAGGTGAGGAGTGGAATGTGTCCTTAATGAACACTGCCACCCCACCCTGAGCCCTATTACCAGTCAGGTCGTCTTTCCTGTACATGTGATATCCTTTAAGTACAGGCGTGTCTGTCTCTTTAAAATGTGTCTTTTGCAAAGAGATGCAAAAGGGGTTTTCCTGTACTAACAGCCTTAATTCTGCAAAGCGAGGTCTGACTCCATTCAGATTCCACTGAAGTATGGGAGCCATATCAGCGTTTCGGTTTAGATTTTTCCCCTGTCTTTGCGCCGCGCTGGTGAGGCACTTGTAGAGCGAGTGGCAGCGGAGGGGCTGCCAGGTTCTGGGGAAGAGGTACCAAAATCCATGACGATTTCCTCCTCATGAGTCAGGGATGCCATGACGACATGCGATGGTGCCTTTGGCAGGTTTGACGGCAAACGCCGTGCCCCTTTCCCAGGTCCCGTTTTCTTTGTGGAAGTCGGGGATGGGGGAAGTGGAGAGGCACTCTGTTTCTGGAGGGCCTTCGAAGGCTTCACTGTAGGTTTCTCTGCAATAGCGGTGGGTGCAGGCGGAGCAGCCTGAATAGCTATATCGTTAGTGGGAGTGCTCTAAAAGGTACAAACGCAGGTACAGGTATTGGTGGAGGATACTGCTACGTTGGACATGGTCTGCGTCGAAGCGTCTATTTGCGACGCACGGTTGTGCACCAAGGAGACATAGGTGTGGCAAGGACAGGGGCTTTTGTAGCCCTATACTCTTTTTTGGCTTCCACATAAGGTAGCCTCTTTGTCACCTTGATCTGCTGAATTTTTCGTTCTTCCGAAAAGACGGGGCAGTCTCTGCTCCAGACGGGATGGCTCCCAGAACAGTTGATACACAGCTCTGGAGAAGTGCAGTTGATCCCAGCTTCATGAGCTGCCTTGCCCCATATACCGCAAGTTGGTTCACCCCCACAACTCATTGTCGAATGGCCAAATCGCTGACATTTGAAACAGCGCACAGGGTTAGGTATATAAGGCCGAACCCTAAGTCGGAGGAAAACAGCCAGAACGTATTCAGGTAAGACAGGCAAATTGAAAGTCACAATGAAGGTAGCAGATTTCTCAATAACTCCATTATTCCTACGTGTCCTTTGTTCCACGTCTACAATCCCCTGTGTTGCCCTTTCTTGCTTCAGCTCGTCGACATCAATATTCATTTAATCACGGCAGGTGACAACGCCTTTACTGGAGTTGAGGGAATTGTGCAACTCGACAGTAATATCATACTCGCCTAACTTGGTTGACTTTCGAAGCAGCTCCACTTGCTTTGCCCTAGTAGTCTCAACTAACAGGGTACCATTCCTCAGGCGTTTGATAGATTGCAGTGTACCTGCGAGTCCTTCTAAATCTTGATGTATGTAGAAAGGAGACACTTTTTCAAATGAGCCCTCCTTCCTCTTAATCACGATGAAAACATTGTCATTTACGACTCCATGAGCCCTGTTACTCTTTTCCATCTGCATATCTGGAGGACTAGCCTCCCTCTTGCGCTTGCCTGATTGCGAAGTTGGTGAAGGGAAATACGTGGTTGCCATGTGCGTCCTACGAGCAGCTAGGGAACTAAAGGTACGCTCAGACAGAGCCCCGCGTGCCCGAGTAAGCCTTATACAACTGGGGTGCGGCAGGTGCCCCAGAGGTTGCCCGCTTGCGACTGTTCCACCCCAACAGCCATGCATCTCATAGGCGCGGAGCACACCGGAAGATTGAGGGGTTTTTATAGAGGTTGTCCTTCCTCGCAATCCAGGCGGTCAAGCCAAGATTACCATTCCCCGCAGCACACAACATTCCACCGCCGCGCCATACTGTGGTCGCTGAAGCACGTCCGGGGGTTACGGTGACAGGAAACTGGCGGCGGCGACCAGTCCCCAGCTCAGGACCCCGGGGTCACCAAGCCCGTACTCAGCAAATGAATCCTGAGAACCTGGGGGTGACTGTAGTGGAGGATTCACAGTTATCCATAGGTCACTGGTTCAAATCCGGCCCGGAGGACTGTTTATCTAATCTCAGGAGCAAAGAGGCTCCAGAGCATGCCCACTCGGTCAGAACCTCCCTATATTTTAAACGTATTTTAAAGGAAATTCATTTGCTCAGCTTGTAATAGCTATTTGATAGTCATTGGATTGTTAGCCTTCGTAGGATAATGATATTTCTTCGAATTATCGTAAAATTGCTTGCTCACACAGGCATTACTCGCTTAATGTGCTATATAGGTCACATAGTCGCACCAATATTCAGCCTTTTCATAGACGTCTCGCTTTTTGCGCAAATGTAGAAACTAAATCCCTGAGCTTATCGCTGCTCTTCCTCGGCGAGAAACGCTTATTACAGAAAATGTAGACTAAACGAAGGTTCCACCGAGATTCGAACTGGGGTCGCTGGATTCAGAGTCCAGAGTGCTAACCGTTACACCATGGAACCAGACAGGAGCATGGGACTCGTAAATACACTTAGCAGTGCTCTGACATACTTCAGACACTTCCTACTTGCATTTTTAACCCAATTGACACGATCGAGCATTATAGAACTTAATCTGGGCAATGTTTGCAGTTACAGCCGATGACTGCATTTCCTGTGGGACTATATGGCCGCGCTGAGTTGCAGTGTCTGGAAACGAAAGACAGGGACGGAGGTAAAGCAATCAGTAGGAATAAAGTATGCAGAGCCTCTGGTAGCTAAGTTGGCAGTTCGGTGGACTGTAGTGGAGGATTCACAGTATTCTGGCTCTAGCTGCCGACGCGTGCGGACGTGCCACCGTTTGCTGCGTGTAGTCAGTGCTTCGCCAGTGTTTACATTTGCGTTTCAGTGTCCTTGCTTTTTGAGATTTCCTTCGTGTGTAACTTGTGTTTCTTCTGCCTACTGTTTTCTGTTTTTGTGTTTTCTACCGACGATTATTTATCGTTTGTGGAGTTTTCGGTAATTACCGAAATCTCCCCTTGATTACTGCATACCATGGCTATAACTGAGAGGAAGAATACGCTGGTTTTTGCTTTCGCCAAGGAAACACTGCGTGTTCAGCCGACTGCTCTGGAAATTCATGATTGGCTTGATCAGGTACTTGGCATTAACTCAGATATGGTGCATACCACTCAGCTAGATACTGACAACTACTGTGTTTTCGTACAATTTTTTAGCCCCGTTTCTGTAGATAAAATTATGGGAAAATTCGGGTATCATGTAGAATTTTTGCATAGAGACGGCACTACAAATAAAGTCGCTATCAGGAGAGCTGATGCTATGTATAGATCTGTGCGGGTGTTAAATTTACCTATCGAGATAGATAATGAGAAAATCAAGGTTGCCCTGTCTCAATATGGTGAGGTTAAGGATATAGTGAACGAACGTTGGTCGAAGCAATTTAAAATTCAGAGCTTCAATGGTATTCGTTCGGTAGAGATGGAAGTGAAGACGAATATCCCATCGCATATAACTGTTGACGGGCATAAAGCACACGTGATTTATACTGGTCAAACCCCTACGTGCCATATATGCAATGAATTGGGTCATTTAAGGCAGGACTGTCCCAGTCATGTCTTTGTACTAAAAACGAACTTAGTCCAACGCCGCAAGATGACCTTGAGCGAAGTTTTGGCAACCGATAACAGAGCCAAACAGAGTGAGGGTTCGGATCCTGTACCTAGTTCTGGAAATATTGCTGTTGATGGTAGTGATTTTCCACCCCTGGTACCACGCTTCAATTGTGATTCCTTTGCCCGAGAGTTGGATGTAATAAACAAGAAACTACCACTTGAGCAAACAGATGATCATTCAGATGATGAAACTGCCGACAATCTCCTGCTGTACGTAAACAGAAAGCTAGCGATGAAAATCTGCCTGTGCCCCAAGACGAAATGCAAGTGGAATTAATTACAGTTTCTGATCATCTCGCTCATTGCCAGAAAATGAAACGGCAGCTGCCGACAGCGAGAAAGTAGAAGTCCCCCAAGCGGTGACAACTTGCCCACCTGTAAACAGCGATAATCAGCTGTTTACAGACGGGAAGTTCGCGGAAGCGGTAGAACAACAACACCGCGACCGCACAGAAACCTGCACCAGAGTGTAAACAAGAGGCAGTGTTTACTTCTGAACCGGAAAATAAGCAAACACTGTCGGAAGCATCACAACAAACGAAGGTAACATGTAAACAGCAGGCAGTTTTTACAAACCAGGTCTCTAGACACTGCTGCTGAAGCGGCTGCGCAGAGTGTTGCCCCAACAAAATCATGTCAGGGTTTTCAGGGCGTCCACCGCCGTACGCTGAAAGACATCCAAATCTTACTGTTTCTCGCACCCAAGCCAAACAAAAAGCTGAAAAGTCAGACGTAAAATCACAGAAAAATATAAGATATGAAATTGTCAGAGAAGGTGCTCCAGATGAGCCTCCTGATACACTCAATGTCTAACACCCCTGAATACTAACGTACGGGATGACAATGGAAGACAAACTAACGTTTAGCAACCGTGTTACGACGACTGATGCCGAATTCTGAACGACTGTAGTTCTAAAACGGATTTCAGCATACCAAAGGTACAATAGATTTTGACCAAGGTTGTAGGTGGCCAATAGCAAGTTAGAGATGCAAGCATACTCTATCACAACGATAAATATAAAGAAAATTCGAACCTCATTGAAGCTAGCTGCTCTCAAGGAATTTTTGTATGACTCTGGAACCGATATCGCGTTGCCACAGGAGGTTGTAACGACTGAACTTGTAATACCAGGATACATCGCAATTGTTAACGTATCTTGTGGAACACATACAGGAACAGCGTTTCTGCTCAGGGAAGGAATTCCCGAGTCTCAAGTAGAGCGTTTGGAATCTGGAAGGGCAATTAGTATTAACATTTTAGGTACCACATTGATTAACTTATACGCGCCCTCATGAAATAGTAATAGACAGGACAGGGCAGCATTTTATAAAGAGGAAATTATATATATGTATTACGTAGAAACCCAAACAGTTTTAGTTGGTTGGTTGGTTTAAGGATTAAAGGGACCAAACTGCAGAGGTCATCAGTCCCTTTTTCCAAAATACTAAAAATACCCACAGAGAATAAAAAAATGTTCAACAGAATAGGAAACAGACGACACAGAACAAAAGAAACTTTGACAAGGACCAGACAAAACAAAATAAAATCACAAGGAGTGTGACGGTGGTTGGCCGACCATAGGAACAAAAAAAGGAAAAGCCAACCACCGAAAACACATTAAAAACTTAGTTTAAAACCGTAGGCCAAAGGCCAGAATCAACACAAAACAATAAAATAAAACAGAAACACTCAGATTAAAGAATAAAAACCCCTGCCCAAATAAAACGTAAGACTATGTCAGCCAGAACAGGGTCATCAGATAAAAGGGCAGGGAGCGTATCAGGCAGCGCAAATGTCTGCCTGACCACAGCTAACAGGGGGCAGACCAACAAAATGTGGGCCACTGTCAAAGCCACCCCGCAGCGACATACAGGAGGGTCCTCCCAGTGCAGTAAATAACTGTGTGTCAGCCGGGAGTGGCCAATGCGGAGCAGACAAAGGACGACTGAGTCCCTGCAGTTGGCTCGCATGGATGACTGCCACACAGTCGTCGACTCCTTAATGTCACGGAGTTTATTGGGCGTGATCCGATCGCGCCATTCAGCGTCCCAAAGCGCAAAATCTTTGCGGCGGAGGACTGCCCACAAAGCAGTCTCTGGGAGGCCAACATCCAGAGACTGTTGTCTCGTGGCCTCTTTCGCCAGGCGGTCAACATGTTCATTGCCCGAGATACCGACAAGACCGGGAGTCCACACAAAGACCACAGAGCGGCCGCAACGCGCAAGAGTATGCAGGGACTCATGGATAGCCATCACCAGACGAGAACGAGGGAAACACTGGTCGAGAGCTCGTAAACCGCTCAGTGAATCGCTACAGATAACGAAGGAATCACCTGAGCAGGAGCGGATATACCCTAGGGTACGAAAGATGGCTACCAGCTCAGCAGTGTAAATGCTGCAGCGAGCCGGCAATGAACGTTGTTCACAATGGTCCCCTAGAGTTAGTGGATAACCAACACAACCAGCAACCATCGAACCGTCAGTGTAAACAATGTCAGAGCCCTCATACATTGCGAGGATGGAAAGAAAGCGGCGGCGGAAAGCCTCCGGAGGGACTGAGTCCTTCGGGCCCTGTGCCAATTCCAGCTGAAGGCGAGGGCGAGGCACACACAACGGGGGTGTATGCAGAGGTGCCCGGAAAGGAGGCGGAAGAGGGAAAGCCCCAAGCCCCGAGAGAAGCTCTCAGACACAGACCGCGATCATATATCCAGCCCTTGGCCTGCGTTCTGGAAGATGGACATGCGAAGGTGGGAATAGTAGCAGATAATTAGGATACCCGGGCAAGCTGAAAACACGGGCAGCATTAGAAGCCAGCAAACGTTGGCGGCGTAATCGCAGTGGAGGGACACCCGCCTCCACAAGAATGCTGTCCACTGGGCTGGTCCGGAAAGCACCAGTGGCAAGGCGGATCCCGCTATGGACGATTGGGTCCAGTGCCCGCAGCGCAGATGGGGATGCTGAGCCATAAGCCAGACTCCCATAATCCAGACGAGACTGGAATAACGCCTGGTAGAGCCGTAACAGGGTAGATCGGTCGGCGCCCCATTGGGTGTGGCTCAAGCATCTCAGAGCATTGAGATGCCGCCAACACGCCTGTTTAAGCTGTCGAATATGAGGCATCCAAGTCAGCCGGGCATCGAAAATTACACCCAAAAACCTGTGGGTCTCCACCACAGCAAGGAGTTCGTCGGCAAGATAAAGCCGCTGCTCGGGATGGACTGTTTGGCTCTGGCAGAAATGCATGACGCAGGTCTTGGCAGCCGAAAACTGAAAACCATGCGCTACAGTCCAAGACTGCCGCTGTTGAACGTCAGCTACAGGGCGCCATCCGCAAGGCGCAATGCCAGTAGAGCTGTAGTAAAGGCAGAAGTCGTCAGCATACAGAGAAGCAGAAACAGAAACAGAATTTCCCACCGATGCAGCGAGCCCGTTTATGGCGATTAAAAACAGGCAGACACTGAGGACACATCCCTGTGGTACCCCATTCTCCTGGGCTTGGGAGGAACTATGAGAGGCCGCAACTTGCACGCGGAAGGTACGATACGACAGAAAATTTCTGATAAAGATCGGCAGAGGACCCCGAAGACCCCATCCATGAAGCGTAGAAACGATGTGATGACGCCATGTCGTATCGTACGCCTTCCGCATGTCGAAAAAGACAGCGACCAGGTGCTGACGGCGGGCAAAGGCAGTACGGATGGCCGACTCCAGGCTCACCAGATTGTCGGCGGCGGAGCGGCCTTTCCGGAACCCACCCTGAGACGGAGCCAGAAGGCCTCGAGACTCCAGTACCCAATTCTAGCGCCGGCTCACCATCCGTTCGAGAAGCTTACAAAGAACGTTGGTGAGGCTAATGGGGCTGTAGCTGTCCACCTCCAAAGGGCTCTTGCCCGGTCTCAAAACGGGGATGACAATGCTTTCCCGCCATTGCGACGGAAACTCACCCTCGACCCAGATACTGTTGTAAAGGTCAAGGAGGCGTCGCTTGCAGTCCACTGAAAGGTGTGTCAGCATCTGACAGTGGATGCGATCGGGCCCGGGAGCGGTATCAGGGCAAGCGGCAAGGGCACTGTGAAATTCCCACTCACTGAATGGAGCATTGTAGTACTCAGAAGTGTGGGTGCGAAAAGAAAGACTCCGACGTTCCATCCGCTCTTTAATGGAGCGGAAGGGCAGGGGGTAATTCGCAGAAACGGAACTCAGAGCAAAATGCTCTGCTAAGCGGTTTGAAATGACGTCTGAGTCAATACAAACTTCTCCATTCAGTGAGAGCGCAGGGACGCTGGCAGGTGTCCGATAATCGTAGACGTGTCGAATCTTGGCCCAGACCTGCGATGGAGGTTTTTTTTTTTTTTGTTTTAGGGCGCAAAACTGCTATGGTCATTAGCGCCCGGTCTGTGACTTAGGAAGCAGTAAAAAACCGAAAACGGAAACCTGCAGCAATGGGAACGAAAGTCATAAAATTGGAGAAAGTAAAAGCAGAAGGAAGGCTTAAAAATCCACTACAGAAGGGGGTTGGTTGTCCCAAAAAAAAACTTCAAATGACTGACGTCTTTTCACTGGCACGAATGAACTCTAGAACGTGATCGGCCGATCGCGTGTCATCTGCTAAAATTGACGATATATCAGGCGACAGCTGTAGACGGGCGCGTAACGGATCAAAATAGGGGCACTCAATTAAAAGGTCTTTTACCGTCCACAGCTGAGAGCAGTGGGGACAGAGTGGGGGAGGATCGCCGCTTAAAAGATGTCGATGGCTAAAAAGACAGTGCCCTATCCGGAGTCTAGTTAAAATTACCTCCTCCTGACGACGCGTCGGGAGGAAGAGGTCCAAGCACAACAAAGAGTTTTCACGTCCCGCAATTTATTTTGGGGAAGTGTCGACCGATGCGCATGCCATAAATGAACAACACGACGACATAAAACACTCCGTAGAACGGCGACGGGGATCGATGGAATAGCTGGCCGAAGAAGAGAGACTGCAGCCTTGGCTGCAATATCGGCCGCCTCATTTCCGCAGATACCAACGTGTCCCGGGAGCCAGAGGACCGCCACTGAGACGCCCCCAAGGTGGAGCAAGTGCAGACAGTCCTGAATCCGGTGGACAGAGGGTGCACAGGATAAAGAGCTTGGAGACTGAGGAGAGAGCTGAGAGAATCTGAGCAGATAACGTACTGAATCCGCCGATGGCGGCGGATGTAGTGGACAGCTTGGAGAACAGCGTAAAGCTCCGCAGGATAAACCGAACACTGGTCGGGAAGCCGAAAGTGATTTAGGGTGTCGCCAACAATATAGGCACTCCCTACACCTAACGATGTTTTCGAGCCGTCAGTGTAAATGAATGTGGCGTCCGTCATTTGTGCACATACAGCAGCAAATGCCCGACGATAAACAAGTGAAGGGGTACCATCCTTGGGAAATCGACGAAGGTCACGGAGCAGGCAGATCCGGGGACGGAGGCAAGGCGGTGCTGTACCCCAAGTTGTCGAAAAGGTTTTTGGAAAGCGGAAGGAAAGAGAATGGAGCAGTTGACGAAAGCGGACTCCCAGTGGTAGTAGGGAGGAGGGGCGGCCTGAATACCCTACATCAAAGGAAGCGTCGAAAAAAATGTCATGGGCTGGATTAGCAGGCATGGAAGACAGATGGCTTGCATAACGACTCAGAAGGACTGCTCACCGATTGGACAGTGGAGGTTCAGCAGTCTCAGCATGAAGGCTTTCCACAGGGCTGGTGTAAAAAGCTCCAGACACTAAACGTAATCCACGGTGGTGGATAGAGTCGAGACGCCGAAGAATAGACGGCCGAGCAGAGTAGTAGACTATGCTTCCATAGTCCAATTTCGAGCGCACGAAGGCGCGATAGAGGCGGAGAAGGACCACTCGGTCCGCTCCCCAGGAGGTACCATTCAGGACACGGAGGGTGTTGTGGGATCGCAGACAGCGAGCCGAAAGATAGGAAACGTGGGAGGACCAGCACAGTTTTCGGTGAAACATAAGACCGAAGAATTTAGCGACGTCTGAAAACGGAAGATTGACAGGACCTAGGTGTAAGGAGGGCGGAAGGAACTCCTTACGTCGCCAAAAATTAACACAAACGGTCTTACTGGGAGAAAACGGAAGCCGGTGTCGATGCTCCAAGAGTGGAGGCAATCGAGACATCCTTGTAGACGTCGTTCAAGAAGGCTGGTCCGTTGAGAGCTGTAGTAGATCGCAAAATAGTCCACAAAGAGGGAGCCCGAGACATCAGGAAGGAGACAATCCATAACTGGACTCATGGCAATGGCAAACAGTACAACACTCAGCACGGAGCCCTTGGGTACCCCGTTTTCTTGGGAGAAAGTACGGGAGAGAGTAGTGTTCACCCGCACCCTAAATGTGCGCTCTGCCATAAATTCGCGAAGAAAAAGGGGCAGCCGACCTCGAAAGCCCCATGAGATTCCAGTGTGTGGAGGATGCCTGTCCTCTAACAGGTATCGTAAGCTCTCTCCAGATCAAAAAATATTGCTACTGTTTGGCGTTTCCGGAGAAAATTATTGATGATGTAAGTGGAGAGGGCAACAAGATGGTCAACTGCAGAACGATGCTTTCGGAATCCGCAATGGGCAGGTGTTAAAAGACTGCGGGATTCCAGCCACCAAGCTAAATGGTAATTCACCATACGCTCCAAAACCTTACAGACGCTACTCGTGAGAGAAATGGGGCGATAGCTAGAGGGGAGATGTTTGTCCTTTCCAGGTTTCGGAACAGGAACGACGATAGCTTCCTGCCGTCGTATGGGAAAAGTACTGTCGGTCCAAATTCGATTATAAAGGCGAAGGAGGTAATGCAGACTATGGGTTGAAAATAGCAGCAACATTTGGATGTGGATACCATCCGGTCCTGGGGCGGAGGAGCGAGAAGAAGAGACTGCATGTTGGAGTTCCCGCATGGAGGTAACAGTATTGTAGCTTTCGCGATTGTGAGAGGAGAAAGCAAGAGGTCGCACTTCCGCTGCACGTTTCTTCGGGAGAAACGCTGGCGGGTAATTTGAAGAGCTCGAAATCTCAGCAAAGTGCTGACCCAATGAGTTAGAAATGGCGACGGGGTCCACGAATGTATCATGCGCTACAGTGAGCCCAGAGACCAGGAAGAAACTAGGCGCGCCTGAGAACCGTCGAAGCCGACTCCAAACTTCCGAGGAGGGAGTGAAGGTGTTAAATGAGCTAATAAAGAATTTCCAGCTTGCCTTCTTGCTATCGCGAATGACACGACGGCATCGCGCTCGGAACTGCTTACAGCGGATACAAATGGCCAAAGTACGATGGTAGCAGAAAATGCGGAGAGCACGTCGCCGCTCACGTATTGCGTCACGGCATGCCTCGTTCCACCAAGGAATTGGGGGGCGCTGGGGCAATTCGGAGGTGCGTGGTATTGAACGTTTCGCAGCTGTAAGAATAACGTCGGTAATGTGTGTGACCCCATAGTCGACGCTGGGAAAGCGACGGTCATGGAATGACGCTAGAGACGAAAAAAATGTCCAGTCGCCCTGGGCAATCTTCCAGCGTCTCGGGCGCATACATGGCAGTTGAGGCTGCAGTCTGTGGACACATGGAAAGTGGTCACTCGAGTGTGTATCATCAAGGGCGAACCATTCGAAGCGCCGAGCTAGCGGAACAGTACCGACCACAAGGTCCAAATGAGATAAATTTGTCGTGGAGGCAGACAAAAATGTGGGGACCCCAGTGTTGAGGCAAACTAGATCCACTTGGTTGAAGACGTCTAGCAATAATATGCCACGTGGACAAGGATGTGGAGATCCCCAAAGTGGGTGGTGGCATTGAAGTCCCCAACCAGCAAATAGGGCGGTGGAAGCTGACCAAGAAGATGAAGGAGATCAGCTCGTGCCATTGGTGTGGACGATGGAATGTACACAGTACAAAGAGAGAACGTGTATCCAGAAAGGGAAAGACGGACGGCGACAGCTTGGAAGGAAGTGTTTAAGTGAATTGGGTGATAATGGAAGGTATCATGGAGAAGAATCATGAGGCCTCCATGGGCTGGAGTGCCTTCAACAGAGGGGAGATCATATCGGACGGACTGAAATTGAGGGAGAACAAAGAGGTCATGGGGACGCAGCTTTGTTTCCTGCTGCGATGGAGTGACATGGAGGCCAATGGTGGACACATACCGCTCCCAGCACTCCTTCTTGCCTTGGCGGATAAGGAGGCGGGCCCGCGCACGCAGCCGTTTCAAGGTGATGAGGTTTTCAATGCAGGGATGTCGCTTGTGACGCTGTAGCGCCCGCCGGCGATCTTTAATCGCTGCAGCGATCTCAGGCGACCACCAAGGCACAGTCCGCCGCCGAGGGGACCCAGAGGAACCGGGAATGGCAGATTCGGCGGCAGTAACGATGCCGGTGGTGACAGATGTAACCACCGCATCAATGTCACCATTTGAGAGAGGCTCAATAGCGGCAGTGGAGGAGATAAGGTCCCAGTCAGCCTTATTCATAGCCCATCTGCTAGGGCGCCCAGAAGAGTGACGCTGTGGTAGTGACAGAAAGATCGGAAAGTGGTCACTACCACACAAGTCGTCATGCACACTCCAGTGGACAGACGGTAAGAGGCTAGGACTAAAGATTGTATGATCAATGGCGGAGTATGTGCCATGCGCCACACTGAAGTGTGTGAAGGCACCATCATTCAAAATCGAGAGATCGAGCTGCGACAATAAATGCTCAACGGTGGCGCCTCGACCTGTTGCCACTGACCCACCACACAGAGAGTTATGGGCGTTCAAGTCGCCCAGTAACAAAAAAGGTGGCGGCAATTGGGCTATCAGCACAGCCAGGACATGCTGCACGACATCACCCTCCGGTGGAAGGTAAAGACAGCAAGGGTAATAGCCTGCGGCGTCCACACCCTAACAGCGACAGCCTCTAAAGCTGTTTGTAGAGGGACAGACTCGCTGTGAAGAGAGTTAAGGACATAGATGCAGACGCCACCAGACACCCTTTCTTAAGCTGCTCGGTTCTTATAGCAACCCCGATAGCCACGGAGGGTGGGGGTGCGCATTGCTGGAAACCAAGTTTCCTGAAGAGCAATGCAGAGGAGAGGGTGAAGGCTGATAAGTTCGCTGAGCTCAGCTAGATGATGAAAGAAACCGCTGCAGTTCCACTGGCGGATGGTTTTTTCCATGGCTGTGAAAGGCGTGACAGGACTGGGAAGGCAGATTACGCCGCTGGGTCACCTGCTCCCTCCGATTGAGAATCTGTGCTATTGCTGTTCTTGGCGTCTGATGGACCGGCGAGATCGACGTCCTCAGCGGACGCCAGAATCTCCACCTCGTCCTCAGACGCAGAGTTGGAAGGTTGCGGTGGGGTGGCTGCCACCGCGAGTTCCTTGGGCTTAGAGCTCCTCTTCTTGGATTTCTCATGCTGCTCCTTGGGTTTAACCGGCTGGTAGGGTTTCACTGAGTCAGTCTCCGGGACCGAGGAGGATCGTGAAGCCCTTTGACCAGTTGATTGTGGGCACTTACGCCACTGTCTGTCGTCAGCCTTCCCGCTGGTGGAAACCTGGGATGGGAGGGTCCCAAGGGACCCCTTGCAGCGTGAGTAGCCAAAGAAGTTGGACAGTTCTCCGGCTTAGAAGCGGAGACCGACGTCCCCGATGGGGGAGGGGGGGTGATGTTGCTCCTGAGGTAGGTGGCACAGGAGCATCCCGGTGGGTAGAGCCCCCCACTGGCAAGGGGGCAGGAGGAGTTATACCACTCGTCGATCTGGCCGGAAGTCGCGAAACTGATGGGGCGAGCACAGGTGTTGTAGCAGCGGCGTAGGAAGATGTCATTCTCACTGGATGTAATCGGTCGTATTTCCTTTTGGCCTCAGTATAAGTCAGCCGGTCCAGGGTCTTATATTCCATGAATTTGCGCTCTTTCTGGAATATTCTGCAGTCTGGCGAGCAAGGTGAATGGTGCTCCCCACAGTTGACACAGATGGGAGGCGGGACACATGGAGTATCGGGATGAGATGGGCATCCGCAATCTCGACATGTGAGGCTGGAAGTGCAGTGGGAAGACATATGGCCGAAATTCCAGCACTTGAAGCACCGCATCGGGGTAGACCATCACCTTGACCTTTTCCGGTAACATATCACACTCGAAGGCCAAGATGAAGGCACCGGTAGCAACCTGATTGTCCCTCGGACCCCGATGAATGCGCCGGACAAAATGAACACCTCTACGTTCTAAGTTGGCGCGCAGCTCGTCATCAGACTGCAGAAGGAAGTCTTTATGGAAAATAACACCCTGGACCATATTTAAACTCTTATATGGTGTAATAGTAACGTTAACATCCCCCAACTTTTCACAAGCAAGTAACCTGCGTGACTGGGCGGAGGATGCCATTTGTATCAGTACTGACCCAGAGCGCATTTTAGACAAGCCCTCCACCCCCCCAAGATTGTCCTCTAAATGCTCGACGAAGAACTGAGGATTTGTGGAGAGAAGTGACTCCCCATCAGCTCTCGTGCAAACTAAGAATCGGGGCGATTAACTGTTACCTCCATCTTGAGACTTACGCTCTTCCCACGGCGTGGCCAGGGTGGGGAACGTTTTCGGATCGTACTTCTGAGCATTAAATTGAGCCCGAGAACGCTTAGAGACTGCTGGCGGCTGGCTGCCAGCGAGAGATGATGTACCACGCTTCATTGCGGGTCATCCGCCCTGATGCCACCTACTCCGACCAAGGGCCCTCCCCAAGGGCGCCACCCAGCCACAGCAAAGGCCACCTGGCAGGATGGCCGTTGCCGGGAGTCCTGATACCCCAGGAGGATAGGCATCTACTCCTTGGCATACGTCGGGAGTTAACGGCGCAGGCATCAGTAGAGCGATCCCTGTGTTGTCAGGGGGCTACAACGAACAGGGTACATGGCGGCCCCACCACAACAGACTGGCTACCGTGCTGGATCTTAGGTGCAAAAATGTCCAAGGTCGTCGTCGCAGTTAAAAGAAACACTGCAGGGTGCAGCGTGGTAATCGCACCCAGGGACGTATCCTCGCCCAAGAGATCGAAAACGAACGGGACACCATTGCAACGACGAGAAAGCCGGCTAAAGGTCTAATTGCACGACGGATACAGTGCACCATGTAAGGCGCCCTTCCCGAATTGGCTCGCTCTTCGGAATAATTTAGAAAGATGGAGGTCAAACCCGAGAGGGGACCATCACATAAGGCCGAAACATGTGAGTCTCCTTTTAGTCGCCTCTTACGACAGGCAGGAATACCGCGGGCCTATTCTAACCCCCGAACCCGCAGGGGGGTGGACCATGTGTCTGCGATCGATCGACAGGCACCCCCTCCCCCATATTAGACTGGTGGATTAAGGTTACAAAGCCGAGACTGAGAGAAGTGTGTATCAGATACAGCAGAGAAAGAGCGCTGGAGTTAAAAAACAGTATGGAATTTTATTACAGATTGTTGCAGGACCTATATGAACAGGCAAACGTGGCAACCATTAGATTACAAGACATCAAACACACCAAAGTGAAATTACTCGCCATTAAAAGACAACAGATGGACGGCTTAAAACTGAAGTCAAAGGCGAAGTCGGTGGTAGATGATGAAACAACATCCTTATATCATCTGCTTCGGCATGCAAAGAATAGGCGACGTACTGTAAATAGTGAAATTAAAACATCCAATGGGACAACACTAACGTCTCAGAAGGAGTTTATAATGCATAGTAGTATTGGTATACTGCATTTAGATTCTTCCAGCCCACCTCACGAGGTGTCTCTGCAAGAGTTTCTCAGTGTTTTATCCCCACAATTGACAAGTTCTGAAAACGACGAAGTCCTTTCTGAAGTCAGTAACGAAGAGGTTCGTGAGATAATAACCAAGTCCCCGTTAAATAAATCTGCTGGACCCGACGGACTGCCTGTAGAATTTGACATAAAATTCTGGTTTTTAATTGGTGACACGTTTACATGCATTGTCAATGAGATTTTTAACGAGCAGACGATACCTGAAGATTTTAAAGACAGCAAAATTGTACTTATACCGAAAACCAAAGGGACGAAAAGTTTAAACAATTACCGCCCTATTTCACTTTTAAACTCTGACTACATAATAGTATGCAGGATTTTAAAAAAGAGACTTTCCCCTCTGACCGACAAATTAATTAATCAACATCAGTCATGTGCAGCAAATAGAAGTATTTTTAATACAATTTCTGAATATAGAGATACCATAGCCTTCGCCTCAGTTTCCAATATCAAATGTGCTCTACTTTTTATAGATTTTAATAAGGCTTTCGACTCGGTGAATCACCGTTTCCTCTTTGAGGTATTGACAAGAATGGGATTCGTCCGCAAAACTGTTAATGTTATAAAAAACATTGCTACTGGTCTGAACTCTAAATTAGCCGTCAACTGTCAGCTGACGCGGCAAATCCAAATAAACCGCGGCATCCCACAGAGAAGTCCCTTATCTATGTTTTTGTTTGTTGTGCCGTTAGAGCCCTTTTTAAAAAGTGTTCATGACAGGTTAAAGGGTGTAACTATAATTGGCAGGAGGACTGTAGTGAGAGCCTATGCTGACGATGTTGGTGTCGTCATAAGAGGGCAAAATGATGTAATTCGACTAGGGGCCATTCTTCAAAACTACTGCCGCGCACCGGGTGCGACAAAGAACGAAAATAAAAGTACAATCCTGGGAATGCGGGGTCTTGAACGGATACACATCGATTGGGCGAAGTCAGTTACCACCCATAAAACCCTGGGGACAATCCTGAAGGCATGTCCAATGAGGATGACAGCCCTGAACTGGAAAGAGGTTTCAACAAAGATTCAAGGGGAACTCATTGAGAACTCACAACGACTTATGAACCAGGTTCAGAGGGTCAAGTTCATTAACTTATGAATTCTCTCAAAGGCATTCTATATGGCACAAGTTTTTCCATTGCCGAAGTTGATAGCTCAGAAAATGATGTCCAGGGTTGCAAATTTCTTATGGAAGGGGGAAATCTTCAGGGTTAACATAAGAACTGCGACATTACACCCTAGAAATGGAGGCCTCGGACTGGTGGACATACGCAATTAAGTTTCTGCGCTTTTCATAAAAGGGTCTTTAAACATATTTCACTCAAACCCAGGCAGTATTACTACACAATTGTTTAAATGTGTCCAACCAGAAAGCCTTCAGCCACCGGCAGACGTACAAAAAATTAACCCCCGACTGCGATACGTTAGAATCTTGTAGACAGAACTGAGCTATGTTGACGAGAAACTCAGAACTTCACTGTACATTACAGCCAGAGATATCATGAGAGAAAGACAACAATATGAAGGCCAAAATAAAATAGCCACGAAATATATGAGTTACAACTGGGATGCAATTTGGGAGAATTTTAGTTTTAAAGGGCTCAATTCACATGTGGTAACGGCATGGTACAAAGCCGTCAATAATATTGTCAGCACCAACGAACGGCTTTATAAAATTGGGAAAGCTGAAACCTCCTTATGTCAGAAATGTGAACTGGTTGACACCGTGATCCATAGATTCACGTGTGGTGGATATTTCAACAATTGGAATTGGCTCAGGAAAAGTCTTGCACTACTGCAACGAACGTCACCCAATTCCATTACACCTATGATGCTTTTCAGACCTGAAATTAAGTATTACGCCAAATCCAAAAATAATGCAATACACTGGTTAATGGGACAGTTTGTCTATTACATCATGTAACCTCCCCACAAAGTTTATGTAAATAATGTGAATATGATTCTAATTTACTGTAACCTCAGAACAAAATTTCTTTCCCGTTTAACGCGCCCATAAAATTCTTTTCTCATTTAATGTATACTCAAAACAGAAAAATTCCTAAATCTCTCTCAACAGTAAAAAATTATAATTATGTCGTTAAGATTCAGTGTAACGTTCCAACAAAAAAATTAATTCAGTAACCTGGTAATAATACAATGTAACTAACCTCTCAATTAAATTGGCACTCACATATGACTTTTCAATAATTGACTATGAATTTAACCTGGAAAATTTTGGACGTCAGCAGTGCTGAGTCATGGACATGATAGATCATTCTGAATAAAACAAAAGAAAAATTGTTACCTCAATGTAGTCGCCGGATAACGCATATATATCTGCTCTTAAATCTATCGGCCAGCATTGCACAGGGCTGTGCCAGAAAGCATTATTTTGTCATTTATGAAAGGAAGCAACTGAGTTTTCTTTTGCAACAATCGGGATGATCATGGATGGGAGAAATTAGTAAATTCTTTAAATTGAAATGAATGGTTGTTAAAAGTTACTTTTTATGAGAAAGATTATTTTTACGAGATTTTAAAAACATTTACATGGGACTTGAGATGACATTACTAAACATGCGCGAGGCTGCTTTTTACCTTATACAATAATACTCAGGCTCCGGCATCGCTGCTCCGCGACCGGCCACCCAACATGATACACCAGACCAAACGAGAGCAAACTGCAGACTAGCGCAGACTAGAAACAACTTACTGCTACAGCTACACAGTTCGTACTGCAGTCAACACTGCTCTCTGGTCAGAGATTCTCTTATACCTTGCATATCGCAGGCAGCGCATGAGCAATACATCGAAATTACATCTGCCCGGACCTCTTACATAACCCTCCACGGGGGGGCAAAAATTTGGCAGCGATGGTAAGTCAATTGGACTTGCCATGAGCAACAAATTTTTCTTAATTAACTAAGTTTACAGTCGCAGAATATATACATGTATACAAGTGCAGAACATAAAATGAAATAGAGTGCACATGCACTGAGTACAGAACATATCAAGCAAAGACAAAATGTATGCACAATGAGTACAAAACATATTAACAAATGACAAAGTGTACACGCACTGTATATATTTTTACCATTTTACAAGAACTACGATAGGAAAGGGAAGGATTGTATCATGGTTGTAGCACAGTAGGTTGCACATAGCTGCACTGAAAGTCCTTATCTTTCTAAAGAAGCAGAGCACCAAGTGAGACAATCTGAAGTTCTCCTCCCTGAAGTATTAATCAGTGTAGCCAAGACACTGAAATGTCGCATTAATATTCAATGTTATCATTTTGGTAGTACATTAGGTACACCAAACAGTAGGACCATAATAACATCTCTATCGTTCAAGGTGGTGGACAGCATGATGGGTCAATACCACACCCTTGCAGAATCCATACTCTTTCACCAACGTAGAATTAGTGCAAAAACCAAATACAGTGCTCCATGATCATGGACAGGGCAAACGGATATTGCCGTAATATCTGGTAATTAGGTCAGAAGGTGAAGGACATTAAGTCTTACGGTAGTCATCATTAAGAATTACCCTAGTCTAATCAACCGGTTTGAGTAATTGTTGACACTCATTGCCTAGTTACTAAACATTTCTGTACTATGTATGGAGTATTACAGAACATTATTCATAAGTCATCTAATTACAGTAAACATTGGCACTCATTGGCCAGTTACAAAACATTTTTATGCATTGTTCAGTATTATTCAGAAGTCATCAGTCAAGTGACATAACAAAAATATTATTTACAGAAATTATTGGCATAGTACTTATGCATTATTACAAAACATCATTAAGTATTACTCAGAACTCATCATTCAAGTGACATAGGACATATTTAAAATGTAACACACTGTAACTATTACTCAAGGTCTGTGGTCCAATAATACATCGATATAATGGATTCAATACATCTGACAAATTTGCATTATATTTAGAACTAGAAATATCTCAGACTAGTAGCATTATTTGGTTGTACACTGGTAATAGCTTGGACTGGTAAAAAAAAATTTTTTTTCTTTTTAGTGGTAGCAATGCATTGAGTTGGGATCGATAATTAATTGCTGGGACATGAAAATATTTGCTTTTGACTTATTGCTGGAAATAAGTTTTAGTAACGTCATTCGTCATTAGTCAGCTGTAGCAAGGTTATGAAACAAGTAGAGTATATGTGAGCTCATTCATGAATGACACACACAAATGGATAAAAACAACGCAAGTACTAGAACAGGTATAATGACTAACTGCTTATAGCACATTAATTTCATGAATAGCTTCTCCTGGTTGGTTGGTTGGTTGAAAGATTAAAGGGCCCAAACTGCAAAGGTCATCGGTCCCTTGTGTCATAAAAACACAGAGCACAGTGAAACCATCCACCAGTCAGGCGAAGCACTAAAATAAAAATGCCGGGGGAAGAAAAGCCCCAAGGTCAATGGGAAGACAACATCGAAAATGGAGCACAGAATCAAAAACAACATAGAGAACAAAGGCAGAAGGAATTAAAACTGCACAGCAGAGGACTGTGGCTGGCTGATCACGAAAATAATAGGATGAGCCAGACACTCTGCAACACGTTATAACCTCCAGTCTAAAAGAATAGGAGGGAGTCGAATTAAAACACAAAACTAAGTAAAAGATACAGCTCAAAAAGAGGGTGATGTAATAAAATTAAATGGACCTATAAAAGCCGCTTGCGCGAATAAAACTTGAAACTCGATCTGCCATAGAGACATTGTCACCTAAAAGGGATGATAAATCACGCTGGAGATTAAAAGCACGCCTCAGAGCGGTTAAAAGAGGACATTCCAACAACAGATGGGCCACTGTCATGGTTGCACCACAGCGACAATGAGGGGGGTCCTCTCGACGCAGCAGATGACCATGCGTCAGCCAAGAGTGACCAATGCGGAGCCTACAGAGAATAACAGAATCCCTACGAGAGGCCCGCATGGAGGAACCCCACACGGTCGTGGTCTCCTTTACACGCCGCAACTTGTTGGGTACAGACAGAGTGCGCCATTCGTCTGCCCACATCCCAAAGACCCGACGGCGTAACACCAATCAGAGATCAGTGTCCGGGAGGCCGATCTCCAACGGCAGTTTGCGGGTGGCTTCTTTAGCAAACTTGTCGGCGTGTTCGTTTCCCGCTATCCCAACGTGTCCCGGGGTCCATATGAACACCACTAAACGTCCACGCTGGTCAAGAGCGTGAACGGACTCCTGGATGGCAACAATAATGGGATGGCGTGGGTAGCACTGGTCAAGAGCCGGCTGACTACTGAGAGAGTCACTGCAAATGACAAAAGACTTTCCAGTGCTGGTACGAATAGGCTCAGGGGCACGAAAAATGGCTGTTAGCTCTGCAGTGAGAACACTGCAGCCTTCCGGCAAGGAGCGCTGGTCTACATAGTATGCATGAGCATAAGCGTACCCCACACGGCCATCAACCATCGAGCCATCTGTTTTTTTTTTTTTTGTGGTTTTAGGGCGCACAACTTCAATGGTCATTAGCGCCCTGACTACTCTAAGAATGCACCGCGAGCCACAAGTTGACAACAACAACTAAAAGGGAAAACACGATAAAAGACAGACTGACAGGCATTGGATTAAAAAACAGCATGATCAAATGTCCTTAGAAAGGTTTGTCAAATTGATAAAACGAAGAACACGAGCAGCTGCTCGTGGGTCATCCGCTAAAATGGCATCGAAAGTACTTGGCTGGTTAAGATGTAGGCGCAGTGTGTTAAAATCTGGACAGGACATTAAAATGTGTCGAAACGTCAGCAAGTGCCCACATGGGCAGAACGGCACCGGCGCAGCCGTCAGCAGATGGCGATGGCTGAACCGGCGGTGCCCAATTCCTAACCGGGCCAAAACTACCTCCTCCCGCCGAGAAGGGCGTGAGAAGGACGTCCAAGCCACGGGAAGAGGTTTTAAGGCCCGAAGCTTGTTGTCTGCAAGTGCAGCCCAATCGGCATGCCACAGCGATAAAATGCGCCGACAGATGACCCTGCTAAAATCGGACGAAGGGACACAACAAGAAGCTGTCCGAGGCTGGAGGACCGCAGCCTTGGCCGCGGCATCTGCAGCTTCGTTCCCAGGGATACCGACATGGCCAGGAACCCACATAAAGCTAACCGGAGAACCGACGTCCACCAGCTGCTGAAGAGAGCGTTGGATCCGGTGTACGAAAGGGTGAACCGGGTACGGATCACTGAGGCTCTGGATGGCGCTCAGGGAATCTGAGCAGATGACATAAGCAGAATGTCGGTGGCGGCAGATGTAAAGAACAGCCTGGTAGAGTGCAAAGAGCTCAGCTGTGAAGACCGAAGAATGGCCATGGAGCCGGTATTTGAAACTCTGTGCCCCGACAATAAAGGAACACCCGACCACGTCATTGGTCTTAGAGCCATCTGTATAAATGGAAGTCATGTTGATGAACTTCGAACGCAGTTCCAAAAAACGGGAGTGGTAGACCGAACCGGGGGTGACCTCTTTTGGGAGCGAGCTGAGGTCAAGGTGAACGCGGACCTGAGCCTGGAGCCAAGGTGGCGTGCGGCTCTCGCCCACTCGAAAGGTTGCAGGGAGTGAAAAATTAAGGTGTTGAAGGAGGCGACGAAAGCCAACTCCAGGGGGTAGCAGGGCAGAGACATACAACCCGTACTGACGGTCAAGAGAGTCGTCAAAAAAGGAACGATAAGACGGATGGTCGGGCATTGACAGTAGCCGACAGGCATACCGACAAAGCAGTATATCGCGCCGGTAAGTGAGTGGCAATTCGCCAGCGTCAGCATGAAGACTCTCTCCGGGACTGGTATAAAATGCTCCGATGGCAAGTCGTAAACCCCGATGTTGTATGGAGTTGAGGCGGCGTAAGATGGATGGCCGTGCAGAGGAGTATACGAAGCTCCCATAATCCAGGTTGGAGCGGACGATCGACCGATATAGACGAAGTAGGACGGTTCGCTCCGCTCCCCACGACATACCACTGAGAACACGGAGGACATTTAAAGAACGGGTACAACGGGCGGCCAAATATGACACTCCAGGAGTAAAGACGGTCAAGAGAACGCTGAAGACAGCGCTCCAGGACACGTGTACACTGCGCGCTGCAACAGATGGTAAAATCGTCCACGAAAAGGGAGCCTGATACATCAGCTGGGAGGCAATCCATTATTGGATTGATCGCGATGGCGAAGAGAGCGACGCTCAAAACTGAGCCCTGTGGCACCCCATTCTCCTGGCGAAAGGTGTCGGACAGGACAGAACCCACACGTACCCTGAACTGTCGATCCATTAAAAAGGAACGAACAAAAAGAGGGAGGCGACCGCGAAGGCCCCATGTATGCATGGTGCGGAGAATGCCCGCCCTCCAACAGGTGTCGTAAGCCTTCTCCAAATCAAAGAACACAGCCGCGGTCGGGCGCTTCCGCAAGAAGTTATTCATAATAAAGGTCGACAAGGTAACCAGATGGTCAACAGCAGATCGGCGCCTACGAAATCCACATTGTACATTGGTAAGTAGGCGTCGAGACTCGAGCAGCCAAACCAATCGAGGGTTAACCATTCTCTCCATCACTTTACAGACACAGCTGGTAAGCGAGATAGGTCGATAACTGGAAGGCAAGTGCTTGTCCTTCCCCGGCTTAGGAATCGGGACAACAATAGACTCGCGCCAGCATGCGGGAACATGTCCCTCAATCCAGATGCGATTGTATGTACGAAGAAGAAAACCTTTACCCGCAGGAGAAAGGTTCTTCAGCATCTGAATATGAATATGAATATGAATAGAATCAGGCCCTGGAGCGGAGGACCGTGATCGGCCAAGTGCGTTTTCGAGTTCCCGCATGGTGAATGGGGCATTATAACTTTCACAATTCGAGGAGCGGAAGTTAGGTGACCTAGCCTCCTCTGCCTGTTTCCGGGGGAGGAAGGCAGGGTGGTAATGAGCGGAGCTCGAAACCTCTGCGAAAAAGCGGCCGAAGGCATTGGAGACAGCCTCAGGGGCCACAAGGACGTCATTCGCGACCTTCAAGCCAGAAACTGGTGAGTGGACCTTAGTGCCAGATAGCCGGCGCAGGCTACCCCAGACAACAGAAGGAGTAAAACTGTTGAAGGTGCTTGTGAAAGCAGCTCAGCTGGCTTTCTTGCTGTCTTTGATAATACGACGACACTGAGCACGTAATCGTTTATAATTGATACAATTCGCCACTGTAGGGTGGCGTTTAAATGTGCGTAAAGCACGTCGACGAGCACGTAAAGCGTCTCTACATGCTGCGGTCCACCAGGGGACCGGTACGCGACGTGGAGAAGGAGGAGGGTGAGGGATGGAATATTCAGCAGCAGCGAGAATGACTTCCGTGAGGTGTGCGACCTGACGATCGCAGCTTGTGAAGGTTAGATACTGAAAGGTCGCCCTGGAAGAGAAAAGCCCCCAGTCTGCCTTGGAGATGGTCCAATTAGATAAGCACGGAGAGGGGGTATGCTGCACGAGATGGATAACACACGGGAAGTGGTCGCTCGAATATGTATCAGCAAGTGCATACCACTCAAACCGGCGTGCAAGTTGGGGAGTACATATAGAGAGGTCTAAATGGGAATAGGTGTGAGATGTGTCCGAAAGAAAAGTAGGGGCGCCAGTATTGAGGCAGACAAGATTGAGCTGGTTGAAAAGGTCTGCTAACAAGGAGCCCCTCGGGCAGGATGCTGGAGAGCCCCAAAGGGGATGGTGTGCATTGAAGTCTCCAGTTAACAAAAATGGTGCAGGTAGCTGAGCAATAAGTTGCATCATGTCTGCCCTGGTAACGGCAGATGACGATGGAGTGTAAACGGTACAAAAGGAAAACGTAAAAGTGGGGAGAGTAATGCGGACGGCATCTGCCTGCAGGCCCGTGTGCAACGTGATGGGATCGTAGTAAATATCATCCCGGACCAGCAACATAACCCCTCCATGAGCTGGGATACCTACCACAGGGGGTAGGTCAAAACGCACAGAGGTGTAGTGTGCCAAGGCAGTTTGATCGCATGGGCGTAGCTTCGTTTCCTGGAGGGCTACGACGGGCGGACGGTGCAAGCGGAGCAGCAACGTCAAGTCCTCTCGGTTGGAGCGAATGCTGCGAATATTCCAGTGAATAAGTGCCATCGTAAGAAAAGGAAGATGAGAGAAGGGGTCACCTCGAAGGCCGATTAGGGCCTGGCTTCGAGCGAGCACTGCCGCCGCTATCAGTAGGCGGACAGTCATCGTCCATTGGGTCTATAGGGTCATAGGCCATCTCGGGAGGATGGCCGGGAGGGGGAGCTTCCTCCGCCGGTGAACGGCCAGATGTACGGCTACCAGCGGTGCGGCCAGGCGAAACGGATGACGGCCTGGGGGGGCAACCGCTGGGTGGCGCAGGAGAAGAAATGCGCCGTGGCGGAGAAGGAGAACTGTGCTTCCTATGCGCCTTTTTGGAAGGACGTTTGGTGGAAGTACCGGTCGAAGGCTGGGAGGTCGAGGTACAGAGGAAGTCTGCACGGGATGGTTCCTTCTTGAAGGCCCGTGCATCTGACTTCGGGGTCTTCGTCTTAGCAGAAGCTGAGGAGGGGTCTGGTGTCTGTGGGGTGATGGGAGGAAGAGGAGACGTCGACCGCGCGATCTTAGCACTGGCCGAACGGACGACCGTGGTGCTGAAGGTCAGATCGCATGTCTGGGTTGCTACCTCCCGGGTAGTCCGAGGAGAGGCGAGGACAGTACTGTATTTCCCCGCTGGGAGCAGCGTGGGCTTCCTACTAGCCAATAGCTTGCGAGCAGCCGAGGTGGACACTTTCTCTTTGACCCAAATTTCTTGGATACAGCGTTCTTCCTTATAGACAGGACAGTCGCGGGAGGATGCGGCATGGTCACCCTGACAGTTCACACAACGAGGAGACGGAGGTGGACAGTCACCCTCATGGGCATCCCTGCCACAAGTGACACATTTAGCCGCATTGGAACAAGACTGTCGAGTGTGATTGAAACGCTGACACTGGTAGCAGCGCGTAGGTGTCGGGACATAGGGGCGAACAGAAATAACCTCGTAGCCCGCCTTGATGCGCGATGGCAGCTTAACACTATCGAAGGTCAAGAAAAGTGTCCGGGTCGGTACAAGGTCATTGTTGACCTTTTTCATGACCCTATGGACAGCCGTCACGCCCTGCTCAGCGAGGAAAGATTGAAGCTCCTCGTCAGTCAATCCGTCGAGGGAGCTAGTATAGACTACACCACGAGACGAATTCAAAGTTCGGTGGGCCTCCACCCGGACAGGGAACGTGTACAGGAGGGTGGCCCGAAGCAGTTTTTGTGCCTGAAAGGCACTCTCAGTTTCTAGTAATAAGGTGCCGTTACGCAACCTGGTACAAGATTTGACAGATCCGGCTATGGCATCTACGCCCTTCTGAATAACGAAAGGGTTGACAGAGGAAAAATCCTCTCCGTCCTCAGATCGAGAAACTACGAGGAACTGTGGGGCAGGCGGTAGTACTTTTGTCACTGTTGGCTGGTCACGTTTCCGTTTTTGGGTCGAAGTCGAGAGAGATGGAGTAGAATCCATTGCGGAGGAATCCCCCATGATTGCCAGCGTCTGCGATGGCGCGCTACTTCCTTGTGGGGGCCCTCTCAGAGGGCACTCCCGCCTTAGGTGAATGTTTACACCTCAGGTCACACCTCCCGAGAAACAGACGGAGGGACCAATTGGCATGGTCAGAAGGTATCAGCTCAGGCAATCACCCCTCCCCGGGCCTGGCCTTTACCAGGGGGTACGCGCGTGCCTTACATGTCTACCCAGGGCGGGGACTTACGCGTTACCCCGTCACCGGCTACGCATGCGAACGCGTGGGTCGGCCTTCAGGCACGCACAGGGAGGAAGGAAGAAGAGGAAAAAGAAGAGAGAGAGGGAGAAAGAGGACAGACTGTCTCAAACGCCGAGGCGGAGACCAGAGAAGGCAAGGAGAAGAAGGCAATAAGAAAGCAAGGAGAAGAAGGCAATGAGAAGGCAAGGAGAAGGCAAGGAGAAGAAGGCAATGAGAAGGCAAGGAGAAAAAGGCAATGAGAAGGCAAGGAGAAAAAGGCAATGAGAAGGCAAGGAGAAGTCAAGGGAAAGAGTAAGGAAGACAGTGAGGTGGAGAAGAGCAAAGAAAGGAACCAACAAAAGGAAGGAAGAAACGAGAAGTGAAAAACCAAAAAGACCACGATTATAGGTCGTGGAACCGTCCGTCTCCGGACGCAGGCGCTAACAACCCCCGTGAGGGGGATGGACTCCTTTTAGTCGCCTCTTACGACAGGCAGGAATACCTCGGGCCTATTCTAATCCCCGGACCCGCAGGGGGGCGAGCCATCTGTGTAGATAGCTTCCGAGTCAGGGGATGCGTCGAGGAGAGCAAGGAATTGGTGGCCCAAGACTGCAGGAGGAACTGAATACTTCTGCCATCGTGAGAGGTCCAGCCGAAGCTGCGGCCGACGAATACACCAAGGTGGTGTATGGGGGTGGACCTGAAAAGCCGATGGAAGAGGCAAAGACTCGAGGTCACTAAGGAGTGACCGAACACGGGTCCCAATGGTATGGCCCGATCGAGGCCGCCGGTGTGTGGTATGGACTGCCGCATTAGCGAAATGGAGACGGTAGTAAGGGTGACGAGGCGAACAACGAATGTGGGCAGCATAGTTGGCTAACAATTGTTTACGCAGAATACGAAGCGGAGGAACCCCAGCCTCAGCAAGGAGGCTATTAATAGGGCTTGTGCGGAATGCTCCTGTCGCCTGTCGAACCCCACAGTGGTGAACGGGGTCCAGGAGTTGCAACGCCGAGGGCGACGCTGAGCCATACGCCACACTCCCATAATCCAGTCGGGTTAGCACAAGGGCTTTGTAGAGCTGCAGCAGCGTGTTACGATCTGCACCCCAAGTTGTGTTGCTGAGGCAGCGGAGAGCATTCAGATGCTGCCAGCACTGACACTTGAGCTGACGAATCTGTGGAAGCCAAGTAAGCCGGGCATCGAACAGCAATCCCAGAAAACGGTAAGTGTCAACAACCGTGATCATGGCATCCTGAAGATAGAGCTCAGGGTGGGGATGGACAGTTCGACGTCGACAAAAGTGCGTAACACAAGTTTTCGCAGTAGAAAATTGTAACTTTCCGTATGGCTCCCTGCAGCCTACGTTCTGCAACGGTAATGGTGGAAGAGCTGAAAAAGATGCAGAAATCGTCAGCATATAACGTGGGTGAGACAGACGAACCTACTGCTGCTGCAAGGCCATTAATGGCCACAAGGAAAAGGGGCATGCTCAATACAGAGCCCTGTGGAACGCCGTTGTAGCGCGCGGAACGAGGGCGGGTAATTCCCCGACGCAGAGGCCTGAACATATTGCTGGGCGAAATGCTCGGCGATTGCATCGGCATCGGTGTAATCCGCCCCGTAGATGGTAATCCCTGCGACACCTGTAGAGTGCTGCAATCCAAAGATGCGCCGAATCTTCATCCACACCTGGGAGGGGAAGTACGGGAACCAATGTTGGAAACGTACCTCTCCCAGCACTCCTGTTTCCGCCTTTTGATGAGCCGCCGTACCTGAGCACGGAGACGTTTGAAAAAAATTTGGTTCTCCAAAGACGGGTGCCACTTATTTCGCTGAAGAGCCCGCCGTCGTTCTTTAATGGCTTCAGCGACCTCTGGAGACCACCAAGGCACTGACTTTCGCCAGGGCATCCTAATGAACGAGGAATGGTACGTTCCGTAGCGGAAGCAATCGCTGCAGTCAGTGTCTCAACCGCCACATCGATGGTACCGTGGGGGAGAGTGTCAACAGTGGCAGCAGAGGAGAACGTTTCCCAGTTTGCCTTGCTAAATGCCCATCTAGGCAAGCGTTCATGGGAGCGACGCTGGGGTAGTGAAAGGAAGATGGGAAAATTGTCACTACCACACAAGTCGTCATGGACTCTCCAGTGGACCGATGGTACAAGCCCTGGACTGCACAACGACAGATCTATGGCCGAGAACGTGCCATGCGCCCCACTGAAATGTGTGGCGGCGCACGTGTTTAACAGGCAGAGGTCGAGTTGGGAGATGAGATTCTCGACATCTCTGCCTTGGCCAGTAATCTTCGTTCCACAGGCATTGTGGGCGTTAAAATCCCCCAGGAGAAGAAAAGGCGTGAGAAGTTGGGTGACAAGTGCAGCCAATTCGGTCAGGGAGACTGTACCACCTGGAGGGAGACAGACATTGCAGACGGTTATGTCCTGGGTAGTCCTTACGCGGACAGCCACAGCTTGCAATGATGTTTGAAGGGGCACAGGAGCACTATATACAGAGGTAAGTACATACACGCAGGCTCCACCTGACACCTAATTGTAAGTGCTACGGTTGCAGTAATAACCGCTGTATCTACGAAGGACAGGGGTCCGCATTGCCGGGAACCAGGTTTCCTGGAGTGCAATGCATAAATCAGGTGTAATGCTTAGAAGCTGACGTAGCTCAGGTAGATGGCTAAAATTACCGCCACAGTTCCACTGGAGGATGGTATTTTCCATGTCTGTGAGAGGCGTGACAGGAATGGGAATGCAGATTATGCCGCTGGGTCACCTGCTGCCTCCAATGGACACTCGTGCAAATGCTATCCATCGTGTCCGAGGGATCGGCGAGAGCGAGGTCCTCAGCGGACGCCAGAATCTCCACCTCGTCCTCAGACGCAGAGTGGTGGGACAGGTGCCACCGCAGTATCGTTGGTCTTGGGGGCTTTCTTCTTTTCCTGCTTGTCGCGCTGTGCCTTCGGTGGTTCAGGCTTCATGGGCTTCACTGGGTCTCAGGGACAGACGATGAAAGTGAGGCCCTACGACCAGGGACGGGTGGTTGTTTCAGCCACTTTCGTGTGTCCGCTTTTCCACTGGTCGGAACTTGCGAAGGGAGGTCCCCAAGGGATGCCTTCCTGGTGAGAGTAGCCGAAGGAGTCTTACGCTTCTCCAGCTGGGAAGGGGGAGCTGATGTCCCTGATGGTTGGGAGGGTGTTGTCCCTGAAGAAGATGGAGCAGGAGCAACAGGGTGTGAAGTGCCCCCCCCCCCTCAAAATAGAGGGGGGCTGTTGGATTCTGACCAATCATAGAACCAACCGTACAGGACGACACAGGAGATGGTATAACCGTCGTTACAGTAGCGGTGTACGTTGACGTCATTGGCACAGGATGGAGCCTCTCATATTTCCGCCTAGCCTCAGAGTAGGTCAGGCGGTGCAGGGTCTTATATTCAATAATCATCCTTTATTTCTGGAATATCCTGCAGTCCGGCGAGCGTGGTGTTCTCCGCAGTTAACACAGATAGGAGGTGGGGCACATGGAGTATTGGCATGCGAAGGACGTCCACAATCTCTACATGTGATGCTGGAAGTACAGCAGGATGACATGTGTCCGAACTTCTAGCATTTAAAACACAGCATTGGAGGAGGGATATATGGTTTCACATCACAGCAGTAAACCATCACCTTGACATTTTCTGGTAAGACATCACCCTCAAAGGCCAAGATTAAGGCACCGGTGGCCACCTGATTATCCCTCGGACCCCGATGGACGCGCCGGCCGAAGAGAACACCTCGTCGTTCTAGTTTGGCGCTTAGTTCAAAAAATGGTTCAAATGGCTCTGAGCACTATGGGACTTAACATCTATGGTCATCAGTCCCCTAGAACTTAGAACTACTTAAACCTAACTAACCTAAGGACAGCACACAGCACCCAGCCATCTCGAGGCAGAGAAAATCCCTGACCCCGCCGGGAATAGAACCCGGGTACGCGGGTGTGGGAAGCGAGAACGCTACTGCACGACCACGAGATGCGGGCTTGGCGCTTAGTTCATCGTCGGACTGTAGAAGAAGATCCCTGTGGAAGATAATACCCTGGACCATGTATAAACTTTTATGGGGAGTGATGGTGACAGCAACATCCCCCAACTTGTCGCAAGTGAGCAACCTCTGTGACTGGGCAGAGGATGCTGTTTTGATGAGAACTGACCCAGAGTGCATTTTGGAGAAGCCCTCCACCTCCCCGAACTTGTCCTCTAAATGCTCCACAAAAAATTGAGGCTTGGTTGGCATAAAAGATTCACCATCAACCTGCGCACAGACAAGGTACCGGGGTGAATAATCTCCGCTGCCGTCTTTTGTGATGCGTTCCTCCCATGGAGTGGCCAGGGACAGATATGATCTCTGATCGTATTTCTGCCTGTTGAGGTTAGACCTCGATCGCTTAGAGACTACTGGTGGAGTCCCACCAGCGTGAGATGATGTACCACACTTCATTGCGGGTCATCTGTCCTGATGCCACCCACTCCGACCAGGGGCTCTCCCCACAGGCGCCACCCAGCCGCAGCAAAAACCACCTGGCAGGATGGCGTTTGCTGGGAGTCCCAATGCCCCAGAGGGATAGGCATCTACTCCTCGGCATACGTGGGGAGGTCTCAGCTCAGGCATCAGCAGTGCGATCCCTGTGTAGTCAGGGTGCTACCACCAAGAGGGTTCATGACAATCCCACCACAATGGACTGGCTACCGTGCTGGATATCGGGTGTCGAAATATCCATGTACGTCACGAGGGCAACGGTGGAAGTGCACAATGGAGGGAACGTATGCCATCCGGAGCACACTGCAGCTGATGCCAGAAGCTCGATGTACATCCAACTTCATGTCAATACTGGGTGTGCCAGATCTTGGGGCAAGATGGATGTAAGATGCACCACGTAAGGCGTCCTTCCCCAAATGGTACGCACTAACGGAAAATTTTGAAATGTAGTGGTCAAACCCCTTAGGGGACCATCATATTAAAGGCCGAAACGGTTGAGACTCCTTTTAGTTGCCTCTTACGACAGGCAGGAATACTGCGTGCCTATTCTTACCCCCAAACCCGCAGGGGGATCTCCAGTGGAGGGATGGGACAAGTCCGGGGCTGCAAAGAGAGAGATCGATGGCCGAGAACGAGCCATGGGCCACAGTGAAATGCGAGAGAGCACCGGTGTTCAAGAGGCTAAGGTCTAGCTGAGCGAACACATGCTCCACAGTACGACCGCAGTCATCGGAGACAGTTCCACCCCATAGAGGTTGGTTGGTTGGTTGGTTGGTTGGTTGGTTGGTTTAAGGATTAAAGGGACCAAACTGCAGAGATCATCGGTCGCTTTTTCCACAATACTACAAATACCCACAGAGAATAAATAAGGTTTAACAGAATAGGAGACAGACGACACAGAACAAAAGAAACAGACAAGGACGAGACAAAACGAAATAAAATCACACAGAGTGTGACAGTGATTGGCTGACCATAGGAACAAGAAAAAGGAAAAGCCAACCACCGAAAACACATTAAAAACTTGGGTTAAAACCGTAGGCCAAAGGCCAGAATTAACACAAAACAATAAAATAAAACAGAAACACTCAGCTTAAATAATAAAAACACCCTGCCCAAATAAAACTTGAAACTAAGTCAGCCATTGCGTAGTCATCGGCTAAAAGGGCAGGGAGCGAGTCAGGCAGTGTGAACGACTGCCTGAGCACAGCTAAAAGTGGACAGTCCAATAAAATGTGAACCACTGTCAAAACGGAGCCGCAGCGACATAAAGGTGGTGCCTCACGTCGCAATAGGTGGCCGTGCGCCATCCATGTGTGCCCAATGCACAGCCGGCACAGGACAACAAACTCCTTGCGAGAGACCCGCAAGGAGGACCGCCACAAATCGGTCGTCTCCTTAACAGCCCGCAGTTTATTCGGAGATGTCATGCCACGCCACTCATCAGTTCACATCCCAAGCACCTGACGGCGCAACACCAACCGCTGATCACGAGCTGGGAGGCCGAACTCCAAAGCTGGAGCGTCGATCGCCCCTTTGGCCAGCCTGTCGACACGTTCGTTTCCCGGGATGCCAACGTGACCTGGCGTCCAAATAAAGACCACCGAACGACCAGAGCGGGTAATGGAGGAAACAGACTCCTGAATAGAGGACACCAGACGAGAAGAGGTATAGCAGCGGTCGATGGCCTGGAGGCTGCTCAGGGAGTCACTGCAGATGACGATGGACGTACCTGAGCAGGAACGCATATGCTCAAGAGCGCGCAATATGGCCACCAGCTCTTCAGTAAAAATACTGCAACCTGACGGCAAGGAGCGCTGTTCAACATGGGCAGCGTGAGCAAAAGCGTAGGCAGTGCGACCATCAACCAGGGAACCATCAGTGTAGACAGTCTCACAGCCCGAAAATGAGGCGAGGAGCACAAGGAAACGGCGACGGAGGGCCACAGGTGGAACCGAGTCCTTGGGTCCCAGTGCCAAGTCCAGACGGACGGACGGCCGGGGCAAACACCAAGGTGGCGAAGGCGCACGGACCCGGAAGGGAAGCAGATGAGGGAATGACCCCACTTCTGACAGTAGGGACTGGACGCGGACAGCGACGGAAAGCCCAGACCTAGGTCGCCATTCGGGCAGATGGGGGACCATGGCAGGGAAAAGCTGGCGATGATTGGGATGGCCCGGCGAGCGATGCACGTGGCCAGCATAGTCGGCGAGCAGTCGGTGGCGGCGAATCCACAGCGGGGGAACCCCGGCCTCCACCGGTAGACTATTCACGGGGCTTGTACGGAAAGCGCCAGTTGCAAGCCGAACCCCAAAGTGGTGTATGGGGTCCAACAACATCAACGCTGAGGGTGATGCAGACCCATAGGCCAGGCTCCCATAATCAAGCCGGGACTGCACAAGGGCTCTGTACAATCGCAACAGCATGCAGCGATCTGCACCCCAAGACGTGTGGCTCAGGCAGCGGAGGGCGTTGAGGTGCCGCCAGCACTTTTGTTTCATCTGGGTAATATGAGGAACCCATGTGAGCCGGGAATCAAAGACTAGTCCTAAGAAGTGGAAGTGTCCACCACTTCAAGCAGGTGGCCGTCGAGATCAAGTTCTGGATGAGGGTGGACCGTCCGACGCATGCAGAAGTGCATAACTCGAGTCTTGGCTGCAGAGAACTGAAAATCATGAGTCAGACCCAATGTTGACCCCACTCATGCAAAGTAGCAAGGATGTGATGCCTCCATGTGGTGTCATACGCATTCCGCATATCAAAAAATACAGCAAAGAGATGCTGACGTCGGGCAAAGGCCGTACGGATACCAGATTTCAGCCGCACCAAATTGTCCGCAGCAGACTGGCCCCGACGGAAGCCACCCTGGGATGGAGCGAGGAGACCAACACAAACGCCGCCCCGCCATACGTTCGAGCAATTTGCACAAAACGTTGGTGAGGGTAATGGGACGATAGCTGTCCACCACCAGTGGGTCCGCACTGGGCTTCAAGATGGGGAGAATGACACCCTCTCGCCATTGAGACGGGAACATGCCCTCGCTCCAAATGCGGTTAAACATGGTGAGGATGTGTCACTGGCAGTCCCTGGAGTGATGCTTCTGCATCTGTGCGTGGATGCAGTCTTTTCCTGGTGCTGTATCAGGGCAATCGGCGAGGGCAGCGAGGAATTCCGCCTCGCTGAAAGGAGCATTGTATTTTTCAGAAAGACGCGTGTGGAATGATAATGGCGTCTGCTCGGCTCGCTCCTTAAGAGAGCGAGAGGCGGGGGGGGGGGGGTGTAAGTACCAGTCGCAGAGCTCTTAGCAAAGTGCGCGGCAAAGTGTTCAACAATGGCGGCAGCGTCCGTGCAGACTGCGCCGTCCAAGGAGATCCCAGGGACACCCAAAGGGGTCTGGTATCCATAAATCCCCTGATCCTGGACCACACGAGCGAGGGGGAGACACGGGAGTCCAAGGGTGAGACATACCTCTCCCAGCACTCCTGCTTACGCCGTGCAATAAGACGACGGGCCAAGGCACGGAGCCTCTTAAAGGCGATGAGAGTCTCTAGAGACTGGGGCCGCCTATGACGCTGGAGAGCCCACCTATGGTCGCGAATAGCTTCAGCAATCTCCGGCGACCACCAGGGTATACCCTTCCTCCAAGGGAGTCTAGAAGAGCGGTGGATGGCAGCCTCGGCCGCCGAAATGATTGACGTGGTTAAGACACGGACCACTTCGTCAATGTCACCCTTTGGGGGAGTCTCAATGGTTGCAGCAGAAGTAAAAGCCGGCCAGTCAGCCCTGTTCAGAGCCCAGCGGGTCAGGCGCCCAGAAGAATGACACTGGGGCAGTAGTAGTAGAGTAGTAGAAGGGTTTTGTGGGCGCACGACAGCAAGGTCTTCAGCGCCCGTTCAGTATCATAGTGAGACGGGTGTCAAGAAAAAACTCAGAACATTTACATCTAACGCAACATAAAACGGAACATAAAACACGGGGAACAATCATTGAAAAATATGTGCTCACCCACACCGAAGCGTGGGATGAAGCAGGGCGTCAGCAGTAAAACATGGACAACACAGGAAGAAAAAGGTAGAGGGAGCTAAAACAATGGAGCAGATGGAAGTGGCTGGCTGACCGCAAGGAAAAAAGGGAGGAGTCAGCCACTCTGCAATACACTAAAACCGCCAGCCTAAAAGCTTAGGCCAGAGTCCAGACACATCACAAAACTTAAAAACCCTAGACACACACGTCTCATCATTAGCTAAAACATAGGGCAGATCCCCATCAACTTGTGCTTCTGCCCTTGCATCACGGTATAAAACGCAGTCTGTCAAAATGTGCCGGACAGTGATGGGCACACCACAAGCATCACAAAACGGAGGATCCTCCCGCCGTAATAAATAGCTATGTGTCAGAGGACAGTGCCCGATCCGAAGACGTGTGAGCGCCACCTCTTCCCGCCTGAGCAGCCGGCAGGAGGAACGCCATGGCCGAGTGGTTGACTTTACTAACCGCAGTTTACTGGCCGTCACCGCCAGCCATTCAGCCTCCCACAACTCCATGCACTTCCTGTGGAGTGCAGCGATGACTGACTGCAAGGGGATAGGACACTGGACCACATCCTGCTCTCTGCAGGCCTCCTTGGCAGCCCGATCAGCCTGTTCGTTGCCCCATATGCCGACATGACCAGGCACCCAGCAGAAGGATACCTCTTTACCCCGCCGTTGGAGCAAGTACAGTTTGTCATGTATCAGCTGTACCATCTCTTCAGTCGGGTACAGGTTCTGCAGTGATTGTAAGGCACTAAGAAAATCGGAGCAGAGAAGAAATCGATCGACCCGAACACGATTCATCTGCTCCAGTGCCGTCAGGATCGCGTGGAGCTCCGCTGCGAAAACCGTATATTCAGCAGGGAGGCGAATCCGAGTAACATGAGCAGGGAACACCACAGAACAGCCAAGGAAAGTCTCCTGTTTGGAGCCATCAGTATAAACGACAGTGAAACCGTGATGCACATCTAAAAGGTTAAAAAACAGAGATTGGAACGTAAAATCTGGTGTGCCATCTTTCTTAAAATTAGTCAAATCTAAAATAAGTTTGGGTCTCCGGAGGAGCCAAGGTGGAGATCTGCTCCAACCGCGACGTAAAACACGAAGACCAGCCATAGACATCGCACTGAGGCAATCCTGTGCGCGAATCCCATAGGGCTGCGTCGCACGTTGCCGGTTATGAAACAATCGTGCCAGAGGAGGCTGAGCAACGGTATGGTATGCAGGGGTGTAGGGTGTGGACAAAGTTTTATACGCCTGGCGCACTGTAAGTAGCCGTCGCCGCATATGAAGTGGCGGTTCACCAGCCTCTGCACAGAGGCTGGGGATGGGGCTAGTTCGGAATGCCCCAGTGGCCAACCGAAGCCCTTCATGGTGCACAACGTCCAACATTTTTAAGTAAGAAGGCCTCGCCGACCCATACACCGTGCACAAATAATCGAGCCGAGACCGCACAAACGCCCTGTAAAACTGGAGCAGACAAGTCCTGTCAGCTCCCCATGTACTGTGGCTAAGACATTTTAAAATACTTAAAGCCTGAAGCGACCGCCGTTTCAGGTCTTTAAGATGAGGTAACCACGTGAGCCTCGAGTCAAAAATGAGCCCCAGAAATCTCACCGTGTCTTTAAAAGTAAGAATAGTATCCCTCAAGCGCAACTCAGGAAAGGTTAAAAGCGAACGAGAACGGTTAAGCAGAACACATACAGACTTCTCGGTGGAAAACTGAAAACCACTCTTCTTCGCCCAATCATCCAAACGCCTAATCGTAAGTTGCAACTGACGGGTTGTCGTTGCAAGGCTCGAAGAAGAGCAGAACAAAGAGAAATCATCCACAAACAAAGAACACTGGACAGGACTTTTCACTATGGACGTGATGCTATTAATAGCGATGGCAAAGAGAGTCACACTTAAAACGCTACCCTGAGGGACACCATTCTCCTGCTCAAAGCGATCAGACAGGACGTCACCAATTCGGTATCTAAAATATCGTGGCGAGAGGAAAGACTGAAGAAAAAGAGGAAGACAACCACGAAAACCCCATTCATGAAGCTGCTCCAGGATGAGACGCCTCCAAGTAGTATCGTAGGCCTTCTCGATGTCGAAAAATACACCTAGAAGGTGATGACGGCGTAGGAAAGCCTGTTGGATAGCCGCCTCCAGGAGGGCAAGGTTATCGAAGGTGGAACGAAACCTCCTGAACCCACACTGAAAGCGACTAAGGAGTTGCCGGGATTCTAACATCCAGACAAGGCGGCGGTTGACCATCCGCTCCAAGGTCTTCCCTATGCAACTAGTGAGGGCAATGCTACGGTAGCTACTTGGGCTCGAACGGTCTTTCCCGGGTTTTAAAAAAGGGATTAAAACCGCCTCACGCCACGCGTCAGGAAAGTGACCCGACGCCCAAATGGCATTAAAAAGTGCGAGGAGGATGTCTGTGTTGCGCATTGTGAGGTGCCACAGCATACTGTAATGGATCCTGTCGTGGCCAGGGGATGTGTCACGAGCGCCAGACAATGCAGAATCCAGCTCCCACATAGAAAATGGGCAGTTGTAAACTTCATGAGAGGTGGAATGGAAGTCCAGACTACATCTCTCAGCAACGGCTCTACGGCGCTGGAAACCTGGATCCTGACTGGTTGTTGCAGTAACTGTGGCGAAATACGCTGCCATAGTCTGGGCAATGTCTCGCGGATCCGTGTGGAGAGTGCCATTATTCATTACAGCAGCTATGGGGCACCGCCCTCCTCTACCAGAAATTCTCCTGATGGTCTCCCACACAATGGAACTTTTGGTGGAACGATTAATGGTGTTCAGGAACGTTTGCCATGACCTCTTCTTGCTCTCACGAATAATGCTGCGACATCTTGCCCTCGCCACCCGAAAGGCTGCAAGATTCTCAGCAGTCGGCCGACACCTGAACCGACGCAGAGCCGCACGCCGGGTCCTGAGCGCAGAGCGGCATTCGGCACTCCACCAAGGCACAGGTGGCCTCTTCCGGTGGCCTGTGGACTGTGGAATGGATGCTGCAGCGGCGTGATGGACCGTTTTGGTAATATGATCCACCCACATCTCAACATTCGCACAGTGGTCGAATTGGGCCAACTGGCTATAAAGTGTCCAGTCAGCTCCACTGAGCACCCATCGTGGTGGTCTCCTTTCGGGGCCCACGCCATCAGGCAGGTGAATCCAGATTGGGAAATGATCACTGCCGTGCAAGTCAGCGACCACTTCCCAGTGAGCACTGGCGGCAAGAGCCGGAGAGCAAAGCGAGAGATCAATGGCAGAGAACGACCCAGTCGCTGTGGAGAAATGAGTACTCTGTCCTCCATTGAGCAAGTAGGAACAGGATGACAGGAGAAGCCTCTGAATTGCTCTACCCCTGGGGCAGGTAATTGCAGAGCCCCAAAGCACATTGTGGGCATTAAAATCACCACAAATAATGAATGGCTGGGGGAGCTGAGTAAGAAGGTCGGTGAGGGCTGCTTCATCAAGAGCATCATGTGGGGGCAAGTAAAGTGAACATACCGTCAATGGATGACGCACGTGCACGGACACAGCGACGGCCTGTAGAGTCGTTGGAAGTGAGAGAGGCGAGGAGTGGTACTCCGTCCTGACGAAAATACCTACGCCTCCTCTAGCTCACTCTCCACGCAGGTCGTCCTTTTTATGGAGTGTGTAGCCTCGTAGCTCAGGGGAGTAAGATGGATGGAAATACGTCTCCTGGAGACAGAGACACAGTGGTCTACCCTGAGACAGTAGACGAAGTTCCTTCACATGCGTCCTGAACCCTTGCAAGTTCCACTGGAGTATGGGAGCCATCTATGTTGGGGGTAGCACCTTCATCCTGTCTCTCCGACGGGGCGGGGAGACCGCAGCAGGTGTAGGGGCAGGCGTGGGACGAGATGATTGCCCCACACATACATCGTACTCCATCAACTCTGGGGAAGAGTCAGATGAAGCCTCACGTAAAACAACAGCCGCATGGTCCGATGGTTTACCACGGGATTTGACGCGCTGTTGCTGCTGTACGGTAGCTTTCTGTGGTTTGGTGGACTTTGGGGGAGCTGATGTGGGAGTGGGAAGTGGCGCACTGGGTTTGGGAACAGCCTCAGCTGTTGGAGGAGCTAGGGGCTGGCCCAAGTTCGCCACTGTACCTTTGTCTGCCGTTCGAGTAGGGGCTACTGGCTCTGAAACACTGGGTGCGTTGCAAGTGCACTGACAGCTACAGGTGTTAGTGCCAACACTCACCACCTCGGTCTGCGTTGAGGCATCGACTTTTGGAGTAGGCTTCTGAACCAGGGAGGCAAAAGATGTAGCAAATGTGGGAGGTTGCATCGACTTAAAGATCTTCTTGGCCTCACCATAGGGGATACGCTGGGTTGTTTTTATTTCCTGGACCTTGCGTTCCTCTAAAAATATGCGGCAGTCCCTACTCCAAACAGGGTGGGTCCCAGAGCAATTAAGACATTTTGCCGGACGCGAGCAACCAACTCCTTCATGAGCAGCCAGACCACAGTTTCCACAAGTCGCTTCGCCTTTACAGCCTAAGGTGGTATGCCCAAAACGCTGGCATTTGAAACAGCGCATTGGGGCCGGGAAATAAGGCCTCACACTAAGGCGAAGGTGGTGGTGGTTGTTGGGATGTTTAAGGGGGACTAAACAGCGAAGGTCATCAGTCCCCCATTCCAAAATCAGGCGAGCCGAAAGTCTACGGAGTAGGTAAAAACCAAAGGGGGAGGAGACGTCCCCCCCGGCGCTAAAAGAACACAAATGGAGCAACAAACATTACAGACAAGAACAGGACAGAGGAACACCAGACAGAAAGAAACAGAAGAAAGGAAGACGGCCGGAGACTGGTTGACTGACCACGAGAACAAAAAAGGGAAAGAGCCAACCATCTCACGGCACACCAGAACAGCAACAGACACAAGGACAAAAGACACAGAAAAGGAAAGGTGCAGGACCTCCCTAAATCGAACCATAAAACGGACTACCACGGATAAAATTTAAAACGGCATCAGCCATGGAGGCATCGTCAGATAAAATCAAAGCCAAAGTGCCCGGGAGATTGAAAGATTGCCGGAGTGTGCGCAGTCGAGGACACTCCAGCAAAATGTGGCCGACCGTCAGCCGGGACCCACACCGACACAAGGGGGGATCCTCCTGACGCAACAGATGGCCGTGCGTCAGGTATGTATGGCCGATGCGCAGCCGACACAGGACTACCGAGTCCCTGCGAGAAGCCCGCAGGGAGGAACGCCACACATCGGTCGTCCCCTTGACAGCCCGCAGTTTATTCGAGGCTGTCATGCCACGCCACTCAGCAGCCCACATCCCAATCAGCTTACGGCGCAACACCATCTGCTGGTCGCGAGCCGTAAGGCCGACCTCCAAAGCCGGGGCGTCGATCGCCCCTTTGGCCAGCCTGTCTACACGTTCGTTCCCTGGGATGCCAACATGACCGGGCGTCCAAACCAGGACCACCGAACGACCAGAACAGGCAATGGCGGAGACAGTCTCCTGAATGGAGGACACCAGAGGAGAGGAGGGATAACAGCGGTCGATGGCCTGAAGGCTGCTCAGGGAGTCACTGCAGATGACGACGGACCTACCTGAACAGAAACGCATATGCTCAAGAGCGCGCAATATGGCCACCAGCTCTGCAGTAAAAACACTGCAGCCAGCCGGCAAGGAGCGTTGCTCAACATGGGCAGCGTGAGCAAATGAGTAGGCAGTGCGACCATCAACCAGGGAACCATCAGTGTAGACAGTCTCACAGTCCGAAAATGAGGCGAGGAGAGCAAGAAAACGGCGACGGAGGGCCACAGGCGGAACCGAGTCCTTGGGTCCCTGTGCCAAGTCCAGACGGACGGACGGCCGGGACAAACACCAGGGAGGCGTAGGTGCACAGACCCGGAAGGGAGGCGGAAGAGGGAATGACCCCAGTTCGGACAGCAGGGACTGGACACGGACAGCGACGGAAAGCCCAGACCTAGGTCGCCGTTCGGGCAGATGGAGGACCATGGCAGGGAAAAGCAGGCGATGATTGGGATGACCTGGCGAGCAATGAACGTGGACAGCATAGTCGACGAGCAGACGATGGCGGCGAATTCGCAGCGGGGGAACCCCGGCCTCCACCAGTAGACTATCCACGGTGCTGGTGCGAAAAGCGCCAGTGGCAAGCCTAACCCCACAGTGGTGTATGGGGTCTAACAACTTCAACACTGAGGGGGACGCAGACCCATAGGCCAGGCTCCCATAATCAAGCCGGGACTGCACAAGGGCCCTGTACAACCGCAGCAGCGTGCAGCGATCTGCACCCCAAGACGTGTGGCTAAGGCAGCGGAGGGCGTTGAGGTGCCGCCAGCATTTTTGCTTCAGCTGGGTAACATGAGGAACCCATGTGAGTCGGGCATCAAACACGAGTCCCAAGAAGCGGCAAGTGTCCACCACTTCAAGCAGGTGGCCGTCGAGGTAAAGTTCAGGATGAGGGTGGACCGTCCGACGCCTGCAGAAGTGCATAACTCGAGTCTTGGGTGCAGAGAACTGAAAACCGTGAGTCAGAGCCCATGATGCTGCCTTGCGAACGGCGACTTGCAGCCTGCGTTCGGCGACTCCCGTAGTCGTGGAGCTAAATGAGATGCAGAAGTCGTCGGCATACAAAGAAGGAGACACCGACGACCCCACTGCTGCAGCCAGACCATTAATGGCCACTAAAAATAAGGAGACACTCAACACCAAGCCCTGTGGGACCCCATTTTCCTGTATGTAAGAGGGACTAGAGGTGGCACCGACTTGCACCCGGAAAGAGCGGCGCAATAAAAAGCTTTGAAGAAAAGCCGGGAGCCGACCACGAAGACCCCACTCATGCAATGTGGCGAGGATGTGATGCCTCCATGTGGTGTCATACGCCTTCCGCAGATCGAAAAACACAGCAACGAGATGCTGACGTCGGGCAAAGGCCATACGGACAGCAGATTCCAGCCGCACCAAATTGTCCACTGCAGACCGGCCCCGACGGAAGCCACCCTGGGATGGAGCGAGGAGACCGCGCGACTCAAGGACCCAACACAAACGCCGCCCCACCATACGTTCGAGCAATTTGCACAAAACGTTGGTGAGGGTAATGGGACGATAGCTGTCCACCGCCAGTGGGTCCGCACCGGGCTTCAAGATGGGGACAATAACACCCTCTCGCCATTGCGACGGGAACACGCCTTCGCTCCAAATGCGATTAAATATCGCGAGAATGTGTCTCTGGCAGTCCCTGGAGAGATGCTTCAGCATCTGTGCGTGGATGCAGTCCGGTCCTGGTGCTGTATCAGGGCAATCGGCGAGGGCAGCGAGGAACTCCCTCTCGCTGAAAGGAGCATTGTAAGTTTCAGAACGACGCGTGTGGAACGATAATGGCGTCTGCTCGGCCCGCTCCTTGAGAGAGCGAAAGGCGGGGGGATAAGTTGCAGTCGCAGAGCTCGTAGCGAAGTGCGCAGCAAGGTGTTCAGCAATGGCGGCAGCGTCCGTGCACACAGCGCCGTCCAAAGAGATCCCAGGGACACCCGTAGGGGTCTGGTGTCCATAAATCCGCCGTATCCGGGACCACACGAGCGAGGGGGAAACACGGGAGCCCAAGGAGGAAACATACCGCTCCCAGCACTCCTGCTTGCGCCGTGCAATAAGACGGCGGGCGAAGGCACGGAGCCTCTTAAAGGCGATGAGGGTCTCCAGAGACGGGTGCCGCCTATGACGCTGGAGAGCCCGCCTACGGTCTCGAATAGCCTCAGCAATCTCCGGCGACCACCAGGGGACAGCCTTCCTCCGAGGGAGGCCAGAAGAACGGGGGATGGAAGCCTCGGCCGCTGAAATGATGGACGTGGTTAAAACACGAACCACCTCGTCAATGTCACCCTGTGGGGGAGACTCAATGGTTGCAGCGGAAGTAAAAGCTGGCCAGTCAGCCCTGTGGAGAGCCCAGCGGGGCAAGCGCCCAGAAGAATGACACTGGGGCAGTGACAAATAGATGGGAAAATGGTCACTACCACACAGGTCAGGGTGCACTCTCCAGTGGAGGGATGGGACAAGGCCAGGGCTGCAAATAGAGAGATCGATGGCCGAGAACGAGCCATGGGCCACACTGAAATGCGTGGGAGCACCGGTGTTGAAGAGGCTAAGGTCGAGCTGAGCCAACACGTGCTCCACGGCCCGACCGCGAACATCGGAGACAGTCCCACCCCATAGAGGGTTGTGGCCATTGAAATCACCCAGCAGCAAAAAAGGTGGCGGCAGTTCAGCTATCAGAGCAGCCAGGACATGCTGTGCAACAACACCATCAGGTGGAAGGTAAATACTGCAGACGGTGATAGCCTGTGGCGTCCACACCCGAACAGTGACAGCCTCTAAAGCTGTTTGTAGAGGTACAAACTCGCTGTGAAGAGAGTTAAGGACATAGATGCAGACGCCACCAGACACCCTTTCATAAGCTGCTCGGTTCTTAAAATAACCCCGATAGCCACGGAGGGCGGGGGTTCGCATTGCTGGAAACCAAGTTTCCTGCAGAGCAATGCAAAGGAAAGGATGACGGCTGAGAAGTTGGCGGAGCTCAGCTAGATGGTGGAAAAAACCGCTGCAGTTCCACTGGAGGATGGTATTAGCCATGGATGGGAAAGGCGTGAAGGGACTGGGGAGGCAGATTACGCCTCCGGGGCCCCTGCTGCTACTGAGTCACCACCTGGACAACAGCTATCTATTGCATCCGAGGGACTGGCGAGATCCATGTCCTCAGCGGACGCAGAGGGAGAAGGTTGCGGTGGGACAGGTGCCACCGCAATTTCAGGATGCTTGGGAGCCTTTTTCTTTGACTGCTTTGCGCGCTGAGCCTTAGGTGGTTCTGGCTGGGAGGGCCTCACTGGGTCAGTCTCTGGGACTGAAGACGACCGTGACGCCCTACGACCAGCGACCGGTGGCTGTTTGACAACCTTGCGGGTGTCCGCTTTGGCACTGGGCAAAGCCTGGGATGGGAGGGCCCCAAGGGACCCCTTCCGAGCGAGAGGAGCCGAAGAAGGCTCACGCTTCTCCGGCTGTGAAGGGGGAACAGATGTCCCCGGTGGTTGGGGTGGTGTTGCTCCTGAAGTAGATGGAGCAGGAGCAACAGGGAGTGAAGTGCCCCCCACAACCAAGGGGGCCGGTGAATGCTGACCGAGCTGAGATCGAACTGGTGTTGCAGCAGCGGCATAACTAGTTGGCATTGGCACAGGATGTAGCCGCTCAAATTTCCGCCTTGCCTCGGTGTAGGACAGGCGGTCCAGGGTCTTATATTCCATTATCTTCCTTTCTTTCTGGAAGATCCTACAGTCCGGCGAGCAGGGGGAATGGTGTTCTCCGCAGTTAACACAGATAGGAGGCGGGGCACATGGAGTATCAGGATGCGAAGGACGTCCACAATCCCGACACGTGATGCTGGAAGTACAGCGAGATGACATGTGCCCGAACTTCCAGCATTTAAAACACCGCATCGGAGGAGGGATATATGGCTTCACATCACAACGGTAAACCATCACCTTAACCTTTTCGGGTAAGACATCACCCTCAAAGGCCAAGATGAAGGCACCGGTGGCTACCTGATTATCCCTCGGACCCCGATGGACGCGCCGGACGAAGTGAACACCTCGTCGTTCGAGGTTGGCGCGTAATTCATCGTCGGACTGCAGAAGAAGATCCCTGTGGAATATAATACCCTGGACCATGTTGAGACTCTTATGCGGCGTGATGTTAACTGAAACATCCCCCAACTTGTCACAATTGAGCAACCTCCGTGACTGGGCAGAGGATGCCGTTTTGATGAACACAGAACCAGAGCGCATCTTGGACAAGCCCTCCATCTCCCCGAACTTGTCCTCTAAATGCTCCACAAAAAACTGGGGCTTGGTTGACATAAACGATTCCCCATCAACTCGCGTACACACAAGGAACCGGGGTGAATAGTCTCCACTGCCTTCTTTTGCCATACGTTCCTCCCATGGAGTGGCCAGGGAGGGAAATGATCGTGGATCGTATTTCCTGCCGTTGAGGTTAGACCTCGATCGCTTAGAGACTGCTGGTGGTGGCCCACCAGCGAGAGATGATGTACCACGCTTCATTGCGGGTCATCCGCCGTGATGCCACCTACTCCGACCAAGGGCCCTCCCCACGGGCGCCACCCAGCCGCAGCAATAGCCACCTGGCAGGATGTCCATTGCCGGGAGTCCTGATGCCCCAGGGAGATGGGCATCTACTCCTTGGCATACGTGGGGAGTGAACGTCGCAGGCATCAGTAGAGCGATCCCTGTGTTGTCAGGGGGCTACAACCAAGAGGGTACATGGCGGCCCCACCACAACGGACTGGCTACCGTGCTGGATCTTAGGTGCAAAAATGGCCAAGGTCGTCGTCGCAGTTAAAAGAAACACTGCAGAGTGCAGTGTGGTAATCGCCCAAGAGATCGAAAACGAGCGGGACACCATTGCAACGACGAGAAAGACGGCTAAAGGTCTAATTGCACGACGGATACAGTGCACCATGTAAGGCGCCCTTCCCCAATTGGCTCGCTCTTCGGAATAATTTAGAAAGATGGAGGTCAAACCCGAGAGGGGACCATCACATAAGGCCGAAACATGTGAGACTCCTTTTAGTCGCCTCTTACGACAGGCAGGAATACCGCGGGCCTATTCTAACCCCTGAACCCGCAGGGGGGTAAGGCGAAGGAAGCCAGCTTTAACATGTTCAGGAAGTTTTGTGCTACTGAAGGTCAGAATAAAGGAGTCGGATTTGACAAGAGTGCCATCAACCCTCTTCATGATGTGTTGGACATCAACGATACCTTCTGGAGCCCACTCACGTTGCAGTTCTTCCTTGGGAATATCAGCTAGATCTCGGCATGTCACAACACCTTTGCTGTAGTTCAAGGTGCTGTGCAGTTCTGTGTCTATGGCAAACTCTCCAAGGCATTTAGCAGACTGAAGTTTATTGGCTTGCTGGGAAGTGGAAGTTTCCACTAGCAAGGTTCCATTACGTAAGCGCTTTACCGATTTTAAGGAGCCACAGATTCCCTCCAATCCCTTTTGTATATAGAAGGGCGAAACCTCGAAACTACCCTCCTTCCGTTTCACAATGAGAAACACATTCGGATTACCAGAATGTATTCTGTTACCTAAGACTGGACTTTGTAAAGAAGCGCCGGAGTCAGGGGGACTGACTGCACGGGCCCTCTTAAGAGACTGGGTGTTAGAACCTTCCAGCGGCCCACCCTTTCCGCTGGGAGGATTTCGAAGGATCCATCTCGGTCCCACGAGCAGCTAGGGAACTAGAAGTCCACCTAGACAAAGCCCCGCGTGCCTAGGTAAGCCTTATACAACTGAGGTGCGGCAGGTTCCCCAGAGGTTGCCCGCTAACGACTGTTCCACCTCAACAGCCATGCATCTCATCAGCGCGCAGCACACCTTGAGATTGAGGGTTTTTTTATAGAGGTTTGTTCCATCCTCGCGATCCGGGCGGTCAAGCCAAGATCCCCATTCCCTGAGACACACAACGTTCCACCGCCGCGCCGCACGGTGGTCGCTGAAGTACGCTCAGAGCTTACGGTGACGGGGGACTGGTGGCGCCTACCAGTCTCCAGCTCAGGAACCCCGGGGTCGCCAAGCCCGTACCCAGCAAATAAATGCTGAGCCCCTGGGGGCACTGGGGCAGTGACAAATAGATGGGAAAATGGTCACTACCCCACAGGTCAGGATGCACTCTCCAGTGGAGGGATGGGACAAGTCCGGGCCTGCCAAGAGATCGATGGCCAAGAACGAGCCATGGGCCACACTGAAATGCGTGGGAGCACCGGCATTCAAGAGGCTAAGGTCGAGCTGAGCCAACACATGCTCCACGGCACGACCGCGGTCATTGGAGGCAGTCATACCCCATAGAGGGTTGTGGGCATTGAAATCGCCCAGAAGCAGCAATGGTGGCGGGAGTTGAGCCAGCAGCGCAGCCAAGACATGTCGGGGAAGCTCCCCATCCGGAGGAATGTAAACTGAGCAAACAGTAATACCCGGCAAGAGCTCAACCCTGGCAGCAACTGCCTCTAAAGGCGTCAGAAGGGGTACTGGCGAGCTACAGACAGAGTGGTGAACAAAGGGCAAACCCCACCTGACGCTCTTTGACAGGCAGCGCGGTTCTTATAGTATCCCCGATAACCGCGAAGGGCGGGGGTCCGCATTGCTGGAAACCAAGTTTCCTGAAGAGCAATGAAGAGAAAAGGGGAAACACTCAGAAGCATCTGGAGCTCAAGCAGGTGGCGGAAATAACCGCCGCAATTACACTGGAGAATTGAAGCAGTTAGGGACTGGGAGGGCGTGAAGGCGACTAAGAGGCAGACGTCGCCTCAGAGCCAACTGCCGCCACCGGAGGAGAGTGAACTATGGCCATATAAAGGCCCCCGAGGGTTCCGTGAGGGCGAGATCCTCGGCAGAGGCGAGGTTCTCCACCTCATTCCCAGAGCCAGGACTATGTACAGCAGGCGGCACTGAAACCGCCGGAACGTCCTTCTTCTTAGACACATTCCGTTCCATCTTCTCGCCTCTGCCCTTAGGGTGAGAGGGCTGGGAGAGCTTCTCTGAAGTAGCGTCGGAGGCTGACGACGACGCAGAAGCCCTATGACCAGCAGGTGGCGGAGCCTTCAGCCACTGGCCGACATCCGGCTGGGTAGGAGAAGAAAAGGAATAAGGGAGAGCCCCGAGGGACCCCTTCCGCGAGAGAGGAACCGGCAGAGGCAACGCCGGTGGAGAAGGAGGGGGAGGGATCGAGCCTCCCTGTTGTGGAGCAGATGTCTCTCCCAAAGTAAGCGTGGGGGGAGCGACAGAAGAGGGTTAGCCCCCAACGGCTAAGGGGGCAACAGACGAAGGCTTGCCCCCAAACATGAAGGGGGCAGACAGAGATGCACGGCCCCGAGGGCCCACTGAAGGCTGCACAGATGAGGGGACAAACGCCGCTCACGAGGGCGACGGTAACATGGCTGCAGCATAAGATCTTCGAAGGGAAACAGGATACAAACTTTCAAATTTCAGTTTTGCCTCTCGATAAGTAAGCCGGTCCAGGGTCTTCAATTCCATTATCTTCCGCTCATTATGAAGATCGGGGCAATCCGGCGAGCATGGAGAGTGGTTGGTTGGTTTGTGGGATTAATGGGACCAGACAGCTACAGTCGTCGGTCCCTTTATTCCATGTACTAAAATACACCCACAGAGAATAAAAACGATTAACAGAATAGAGCACAGTCGACACAGAACAAGGGAAACTGAGATAAAGACCAGACAAAAAGAACTATAATCACACAGAGGGTGACGGTGGTTGGCCGACCATAGAAATAAAAAGGAAAAGCAAACCACTTAAAACACATTAAAAATCATTTTAAAACCGGAGGCCAAAGGCCAGAATCAACACAAAACAATAAGATAAAACAGAAACACTTAGATTAAATGATAAAAAACCCCTGCCCGAATAAAACATAAAACTAAGTCAGCCGTAGCAGAGTCATCTGTTAAAAGGGCAGGGAGCGTGTCAATCAGTGCGAACGAGGAACAAACCATGGTGGTATACACAAAAGTGCCCGGAAAGGAGGTGGAACAGGGAAAAACCCAACCCCAGAGAGAAGCTCCTTGACGCATACTGTGATCGGACAACCCGACCGAGGCCGATGTTCTGGCAGATGGACGACTACTGCGGGAACAGGACACGGTAATTTGGATGCCCGGGTAAACTAAAAACATGGACAGCTTAAGATGCCAGTAATTGTTGGCGTCGTAACCGCAGTGGAGGGACACCTGCCTCCACTAGTATGCTGCCCACAGGGCTAGTGCGGAAAGCAGCAGCGGCAAGGCGTATCCCGCTATGGAGGTTTGGGTCCAGCACCCGCAACGCAGATGGGGAAGCTGAGCCATAAGCCAGGCTCCCATAATCCAGACGAGACTGGATTAACGCCTGGTAGACCCGGAACAGGGTAGATCGGTCGGCGCCCCAGCGGATATGGCTCAAACATCGCAGAGCATTGAGATGATGCCAACACGCCTGTTGGAGTTGCCGGATATGAGGCAGCCAAGTCAACCGGGCATCGAAAACCAACCCCAAAAACCTGTGTGATACCACCACTGAAAGAAGTTCGCCATTAAGAGAAAGCTGTGGCTCCGGGTGGACAGTACGTCGCCGGCAGAAATGCATAACGCAGGTCTTGGCTGCGGAAAACTGGAACCCATGAGTTACAGTCCAAGACTGCGACTTGCGGATTGCGCCCTGTAGTTGAGGTTCAGCAGCTGCAATGCCAATAGAGCTGTAGTAAAGGGAGAAGTCGTCAGCATACAGGGAAGTGGAGACAACTTCCCACGGCCGCAGCGAGCCCGTTAATGGCTATTAAAAACAGGCAGACACTTAAAACAGGACCCTGCAGCACGCCGTCCTCCTGGACGTGGGAGGAACTATATGAGGCTGCGACTTGCACGCGGAAGGTACGATACGGCAGGAAATTGCGGATAAAGATCGGCAGAGGGCCACGAAGACCCCATCCATGAAGCGTAGAAACGATGTGATGACACCATGTCGTATCGTACGCCTTCGGCATGTCGAAACAGACAGCGACCAGGTGCTGACGGCGGGCAAAGGCAGTACGGATGGCCGACTCCAGGCTCACCAGATTGTCGGCGGCGGAGCGGCCTTTACGGAACCCACCCTGAGACGGAGCCAGAAGGCCCCGAGACTCCAGTACCCAATGCAAGCGCCGGCTCACCATCCGTTCGAGAAGCTTACAAAGAACGTTGGTGAGGCTAATGGGGCGGTAGCTGTCCACCTCCAAAGGGCTCTTGCCCGGTTTCAAAACGTGGATGACAATGCTTTCCCGCCATTGCGACGGAAACTCACCCTCGACACAGAGACGGTTGTAAAGGTCGAGGAGGCGTCGCTTGCAGTCCACTGAAAGGTGTTTCAGCATCTAACAGTGGATGCGATTGGTCTCGGGAGCGGTATCTGGGCAAGCGGCAAGGGCACTGTGAAATTCCCACTCACTGAATGGAGCATTGTGGGATTCAGAAGTGTGGCTGCGAAAAGAAAGGCTCCGACGTTCCATCCGCTCTTTAATGAAGCGGAAGGCCTGGGGGCAATTCGAAGAAGCGGAACTCAGAGCAAAATTCTCTGCCAAGCGGTTGGCAATTACGTCGGTGTCAGTACAATCTTCTCCATTCAGTGAGAGCGCAGGGACGCTGGCAGGTGTCCGATAGCAGTAGACGCGTCGAATCTTGGCCCAGACCCGCGATGGAGTGACATGGAGGCCTATGGTGGACACATACCGCTCCCAGCACTCCTCCTTCCCTTGGCGGATAAGGAGGCGGGCCTGCGCACACAGCCATTTGAAGGTGATAAGGTGGTCTATGGAGGGATGTCGCTTGTGATGCTGGAGCGCCCGCCGGCGATCTTTAATCGCTTCAGCGATCTCAGGCGACCACCAAGGCACAGCCCCCCGCCTAGGGGACCCAGAAGAACGGGGAATGGCAGATTCGGCGGCAGTAACGATGCCTGTGGTGACCGATTGAACCACCGCATCAATGTCATCACTAGAGAGAGGCTCAATAGCGGCAGTGGAGGAGAACAAGTCCCAGTCAGCCTTATTCATGGCCCACTTGCAAGGCCGCCCAGAAGACCGACACTGTGGCAGTGACAGACAGATCGGAATGTGGTCACTACCACACAGGTCGTCATGCACACTCCAGTCGACAGACGGTAATAGGCTAGGGTTGCAGATCAAAAGGTCGATGGCGGAGTACGTGCCATGCGCCACGCTGAAGTGTGTGAAGGAATCATCATATAAAAGCGAAAGATCGAGCTGTGCCAAGAAATGCTCAATGGTGGCGCCTCGACCTGTCACCACCGACCCACCACACAGAGGGTTATGGGCGTTGAAGGCGCCCAGTAACAAGAAAGGTGGAGGCAATTGGGCGATAAGCACAGCCAGGACATGCTGCGCGACTTCACCATCCGGGGTCATATAAAGGCTGCCGATGGTAACAACCTGTGGCGTCCACACCCTAACAGCGACAGCCTCTGAAGCTGTTTGTAGAGGGACAGACTCGCTGTGAATAGAGTTAAGGACATAGATGCAGACGCCACCAGACACCCTTTCATAAGCTGCTCGGCTCTTATAATAACCCCGATAGCCTCGGAGGGCAGGAGTTCGCATTGCGGGAAACCAAGTATCCTGAAGAGCAATGCAGAAGAAAGGATGATGGCTCATTAGTTGTCGGAGCTCAGCTAGATGACAGAAGAAACCGCTGCAGTTCCACTGGAGGATGATATGGTCCATGTCTGAGAGAGGCGTGACGGTAATGGGAAGGAAGATTATGCCGCTGGGTCACCTGCTGCCTCCGATTATGCACCTGTGCTAGTGCTATCAATTTTGTCTGAGGGGCCGGCGAGATCGAGGTCCTCAGGAGACGCCACAACTTCCACCTCATCCTCAGACGCAGAGTTGGAAGGTTGAGGTGGGACAGGTGCTCCCACTTTGTCAGGATGCTTGGGAGCCTTTTTCTTCGACTTCTTTGCATGCTGTGTCTTTGGTGGCTCTGGCTGGGAGGGCCCGACTGGGTCAGTCTCAGGGCAGACGACGACCGTGAAGCCCTACAACAAGCGTCCAGTGGTTTTTTTCTAAAATTTGCGGGTGTCTGCTTTGGCACTGCGCAAAGCCTGGGATGGGAGGGCCCCAAGGGACCCCCTCCCAGTCTAGAGTAGCCGAAGAAGTTTCACGCTTCTCCGGCTGGGAAGGGGGAACTAATGTCCCCGATGGTTGCGGTGGTGTTTCTCTTGAAGTAGATGGAGCAGGAGCAACAGAGGGGAAGTGCCCCCCTCAACCAAGGTGGCCAGTGCATTCTGACGTACCCGAGAGGCAACAGTACGTGACGACACGTGGGAGGTTCGGATTAGTGTTGCAGCAGCGGCATAGGTGGATGTCATTGGCACAGGATGTAGCTGCTCCTATTTCCGCCTTGCTTCGGTGCAGGGCAGGCGGTCCAGTGTCTCATATTCCATTATCTTCCTTTCTTTCTAGGATATCCTACAGTCTGGTGAGCAGAGGGCATGGTGTTCTCCGGAGTTAATACAGATAGGATGCGGGGCACATGGAGTATGGGGATGCGATGGGATGGGATGGGCGTCCACAATCTCGACACATTATGCCGGAAGTGCAGCGGAATGATATATGCACGAACTTCCAGCATTTAGAACACCGCATCAGTGGAGGGATATATGGCTTCACATCACAACGCAAAACCATCACCTTAACCTGTTCGGTTAAGACATCACTCTCGAAGGCCAAGATGAAGGCACCAGTGGCTACCTGATTACCCCTCAGACCCCGATGGACGCGCCAGACGAAGTGAACACCTCGTCGTTCTAGATTGGCGCGTAATTCATCGTCAGACTGGAGAAGAAGATCCCTGTGGAAAATAATGCCCTGGACCATGTTGTGACTCTTATGCGGCGTGACGTTAACAGAAACATCCCCCAACTTGTCACAATTGATCAACCTCCGTGACTGGGCAGAGGATGCTGTTTCGGCGAGTACTGAACCAGAGCGCATTTTGGACAAGCCCTCCACCTCCCCGAACTTGGCCTCTAAATGCTCCACAAAAAACTGGGGCTTGGTCGACATAAACGATTCCCCATCAACTCGCATACACTCGAGGTACAGGGGTCAATATTCTCCACTGCCTCCTTTAGCCATACGTTCCTCCCATGGAGTAGCCAGGAAGGGATATGATCTTGGTCCGCATTTCTGCCGCTGAGGTTAGATCTCGATCGCTTAGAGACTGCTGGTGGAGGTACACCACCGAGAGATGATGTACCACGCTTCACTGTGGGTCATCCTCCCTGATCCCACCCACTCTGACCAGGGGCTCTTCCTGCGGGCGCCACCCAGCCGCAGCAATGTCCACCTGGCAGGATGGCCGTTGCCGGGAGTCCCGATGCCCCAGAGAGACGGGCATCTACCCCTGGGCTTACGTGGGGAGGTACGATCCCTGTGTTGTCAGGGGGCTACAACCTAGAGGGTACATGACGACCCCACCACAACGGGCTGGCTACTGTGCAGGATTTTGGGTGCCATGGGTAGTCCATACTGATCGTGGGTGCAGATGGTGACGCACTAAGGGCGTAACTTACGCGCAATCCATCAGGTGTGCATGCTCAAAATGAGGGATGGAGGGTGCAGTTACGACGCAAAGACGATGGAGAGTGCCAAGGCCTTAGGACAAAGAGGACTGATGGTGCACCAAGTAAGGTGTCCTTCCCCAAAAGGCTCGTACTTCTGTTGAATGTCGAAAAAAATTTATGTCAAACCCCAATGAGGACCATGACATTAAAGGCCGAAACAGTTGAGACTCCATTTAGTTGCCTCTTACGACAGGCAGGAATAGCGCGGGCCTATTCTTACCCCCGAACCCGCAGGGGGGGCATGGCCTGCGACTTGCATTCTCTTTCAGAGTAACGAATACTGCAAGAAGTATTACAACTTGTCCAAAGATGAAGATGTAGAGCCTCATGATAACACACAGGAGGTACCGAAACCTGTCGACCAGAGGGTTTCATTGGCATACTCAGGTGTAGATGTGAAACGTAACTACCACACGGAAACTGGGCAGACAGTGCAAGAAATCAGCAGCTAACCAACAGGGACCCCAGTACCAGGTGTTCTCTTCTGAAGCTACCAGTCCTGAAGATTAGCAGCGCAACACAAACGTAGCTGGAGCTGCAGCTGGTGGCCCATGTATGACCCAATCTCCAGCTATGAGCCCACAGTCCAATGGAAGCGTGAGTCCCATAGAGCTTAATATGCGATAACGAGAGGCTAACTTGCTACAGTGCTATAAAGGAAAACAACGTTAATTGTCACACTTCAAACCAAAGAAAGCAGAAATTTCCCTGTTGACTGCTGAAAGTAATCCTCCAGTGGCTACAACATCTCCGTCAGAAATGGGTTTCAGTCCAGCTTGTGCAATTACAAATTCCAGTGCCAATGTACAGCAAAGTCAAGTCAGGAAAGGGCCAGGAAGACCATGGAAAGGCTGCAACAGACAGACACACCAAATTCACCTCAAAGAAATACAGGCAGAGTCTCTGCTTCGAAGACAGATACTTACCACCTGTATTGGAGAAAGTAACAGGCCCATCTCGTTGTAAAGCATCAAAGCTCGACATTTTGAAGCCATCAACACTCAGGGCAAATCGTCCATGACTGTGGCCAAGAGGTGTATTGCCTTAAAAACAGATGCTACAATGGAATGCCAGTGTAATGACTCAAATTTAACGGTGACTTTTCTGCCACAGTCCCTGAACTTAAAAAATAATGTGGTTCAGATGCTCAGAAATACAGTGCCTTTTTCTTGTGGAGCCTCCCGTGTCTCTCATTTGGTTAGAAACCTTCCTTGCGCCTACCAAATTCAGCAGACAGTGACGTGGAGTCCTCATTTAGGAGGTCTGAGAAGCCACCTGTAGTCCTCACACAGCAAAAAGAGGAAATACCACTTGGGGGCACAGATTTTTTTTTTTGTGGTTTTAGGGCCCACAACTTCAATGATCATTAGCGCACAGACTACGTTAGGAATGCACCGCGAGGCACAAGTTTAAAACAGCAACTAAAAGGGAAAACACGATAAAAGACAGACTGACAGGCATAGGATTAAAAAGCTGCATAATCAAATGTCCTTAAAGAGGTTTGTCAAGTTGATAAAACGAAGAACGCGAGCAGCTGCTCGTGGGTCATCCGCTAAAATGGCATCTAGAGTACATGGCAGGCTAAGATCAAGACGCAGTGTGTTAAAATCCGGACAGGACGTTAAAATGTGGCGGACCGTCAGCAATTGCCCACATGGGCGGAACGGCGCCGGCGCAGCCGTCAGCAGATGGCGATGGCTGAACCGGCAGTGTCCAATTCGTAACTGGGCCAAAACGACCTCCTCCCGCCGAGAAAGGCGTGAGGAGGACGTCCAAGCCGCGGGAAAAGGTTTCAAGGCCCGAAGCTTGTTGTCCGTAAGTGCAGCCCAATCGGCATGCCACAGCGATAAAATGCGCCGACAAACGACCCTGCTACAATCTGATGAAGGGACACAGCAAGAGGCTGTCCGAGGCTGGAGGACCGCAGCCTTGACCGCAGCATCTGCAGCTTCGTTCCCAGGGATAGCGACATGGCCAGGAACCCACGTAAAGCTAACCGGGGAACCGTCGTCCACCAGCTGCTGAAGAGAGCGTTGGATCCAGTGCACGAAAGGGTGAACCGGATACGGATCACTTAGGCTCTGAAGTGCGCTCAGGGAATCGGAGCAGATGACATAAGCAGCATGTCGGTGGTGGCAGATGTAAAGAACAGCCTGGTAGAGGGCAAAGAGCTCAGCTGTGAAGACCGAACAATGGCCATGGAGCCGGTATTTGAAACTTTGTGCCCTGACAATAAAGGAACACCCGACCACGTCATTAGTCTTAGAGCCATCTGTATAAATGAACGTCATATTAATGAACTTTGAACGAAGTTCGACAAAACGGGAGTGGTATACCGAACTGGGGGGTAACCTCCTTTGGGAGCGAGCTGAGATCAAGGTGAACGCGAACCTGAGCCTGGAGCCAAGGTGGCGTGTGGCACTCACCCACTCGAAAGGTTGCAGGGAGTGAAAAGTCATAGTGTTGAAGGAGGCGACGAAAGCGAACTCCAGGGGGTTGCAGGGCAGAGACATACAACCCGTATTTATGGTCGAGAGAGTCGTCAAAAAAGGAACGATAAGACGGGTGGTCAGGCATTGACAGTAGCCGACAGGCATACCGACAAAGCAGTATATCGCGCTGGTAAGTGAGTGGCAATTCCCCGGCTTCAGCATGAAGACTCTCGACGGGACTAGTATAAAACGGTCCGATCACAAGACGTAAACCCCGTTGTTGTATGGAGTTCACTCGGAGTAAGATGGATGGCCGTGCAGAGGAGTATACGAAGCTCCCATAATCCAGCTTTGAGCGGACGATCGACCGATATAGGCGAAGTAGGACGGTTCGATCCGCTCCCCACGACATACCACTGAGAACACGGAGGACATTTAGAGAACGGGTACAACGGGCAGCCAAATATGACACATGTGGAGACCAGCTAAGTTTCCTGTCAAATGTAAGACCTAAAAATTTTGTTGTCTCCACGAATGGGTGAGCAACGGGACCGAGTCGCAAGGACTGGGGGCGAAACTCTTTGTTGCGCCAGTAGTTAATACAGACCGTCTTCTCGGCAGAAAAATGGAAGCCATTGGCGACACTCCAGGAGTAAAGACGGTCAAGAGAACGCTGAAGATAGCGCTCCAGGAAACATGTACGCTGCGCGCTGCAATAGATGGTACAATCGTCCACGAAAAGGGAGCCTGATACATCAGCTGGGAGGAAATCCGTTATCGGATTGATCGCTATGGCGAAGAGAGCGACGCTCAAAACTGAGCCCTGTGGCACCCCATTCACCTGGCGAAAGGTTTCTGACAGGACAGAACCCACACGTACCCTGAACTGTGGGTCCATTAAAAAGCAGCGAATAAAAAGAGGGAGGCGACCGCGAAGGCCCCATGTATGCAAGGTCCTTTAGCATCTGAATATGAATAGAATCAGGCCCTGGAGCGGAGGACCGTGACCGGCAATTGCATTTTCGAGTTCCTGCATGGTGAAAGGGGCATTATAACTTTCACGATTCGAGGAACGGAAGTTAGGTGGCCTAGCCTCCTCTGCCTGTTTTCAGGGGAGGAAGGCTGGGTGGTAAAGAGCGGAGCTCGAAACCTCTGCGAAAAAGCGGCCGAAGGTTTGGAGACATCCTCAAGGGCCACAAGGACGTCATTCGCGACCGTCAAGCCAGAAACTGGTGAGTGCCAGATAGCCGGCGCAGGCTACCCCAGACAACAGAAGGAGTAAAACCGTTGAAGGTGCTTGTGAAAGCAGCCCAGCTGGCTTTCTTTCTTTCTTTCTTTAATAATACGACGACACTGAGCACGTAATCGTTTATAATTGATACAATTCGCCACTGTAGGGTGGCGTTTAAATGTGCGTAAAGCACGTCGACGAGCACGTAAAGCGTCTCTACATGCTGCGGTCCACCAGGGGGCCGGTACGCGACGTGGAGAAGAAGTGGTGTGAGATATGGAATATTCAGCAGCAGTGAGAATGACTTCCGTGAGGTGTGCGACCTGACTATCGCAGCTTGTGAAGGTTTGATCCTGAAAGGTCTCCCTGGAAGAGCCCCAGTCTTATTTGGAGATGTTCCAACTAGATGAGCACAGAGAGGGGGGTATGCTGCAGGAGATGGATAACACACGGGAAGTGGTCGCTCGAATATGTATCAGAAATGGCATACCACTGAAACCGGCGTCAAGTTGGGGAGTACATATAGAGAGGTCGAAATGGGAATAGGTGTGAGATGTGTCCGAAAGAAAAGTAGGGGCGCCAGTATTGAGGCAGACAAGATTGAGCTGGTAGAAAAGGTCTGCTAACAGGGAGCCCCTCGGGCAGGATGCTGGAGAGCTCCAAAGGGGATGGTGGGCATTGAAGTCTCCAGTTAACAAAAATGGTGCAGATAGCTGAGCAATAATTTGCATCATGTCTGCCCTGGTAACGGCACACGACGATGGAGTGTAAACAGTACAAATGGAAAATGTAAAAGTGGTGAGAGTTATTCGGATGGCAACTGCCTACAGGCCGATGTGCAATGTGATGGGATCGTAGTAAATATCATCCCGGACCAGCAACATAACCCCTCCATGAGCTGGGATACCTACCGCAGGGGGTAGGTCAAAACGCACAGAGGTGTAGTGTGCCAAGGCAATTTGATCGCATGGGCGTATCTTCATTTCCTGGAGGGCTACGACGAGCGGACGGTGCAAGCGGAGCAGCAACTTCAAGTCCTCTCGGTTGGAGCGAATGCTGCGAATATTCCAGTGAATTAGTGCCATCGTGAGAAAAAAAGGAAGATGAAAGAAGGGGTCACCTCGAAGGCCGCGGAGGGCCTGGCTTCGAGCGAGCACTGCCGCCACTATCAGTAGGCGGACAGTCATCGTCCACTGGTTCTATAGGTTCATCGGCCATCTTGTTAAGATGGCCGGGATGGGGAGCTGCCTCCGCCGGTGAACGGCCAGATGTTCGGCTACCAGCGGTACGGCTAGGCGTAACCGTTGACGACCTGGGGCGGCAACCGCTGGGTGGCGCAGGAGAAGAAATGCGCCGTGGCGGAGGAGGAGAACTGTGCTTCCTATGAGCCTTCTTGTAAGGTCGTTTGGTGGAAGTACTGGTCGATGGCTGGGAGTTCGAGGTACGTAGGAAGTCTTCACGGGACGTTTCCTTCATGTAGGCCCGTGCATCTGACTTCTGGGTCTTCGTCTTGGCAGATGCTGATGAAGGTGCTGGTATCTGAGGGGTGACGGGAGGAAGAGGAGACGTCGACCGTGCGATCTTAGCACTGGCCGAACGGACGACCGTGGTGCTGAAGGTCAGATCGCATGTCTGGTTTGCCGCCTCCCTGGTTGTCCGAGGAGAGGCGAGGACAGTACTTTTTTTTTGTTGTTGTGGTTTTAGGGCGCAAAACTGATACGGTCATTAGCGCCCGGTCCGGGACTTAAGAAACAGTAAAAAACCTAAAATAGAAACCAGCAGCAGTGGGAACGAAAGGCATAAAATTGGAGAAACTAAAAGCAGAAGGTAGGCTTAAAAATCCACTACAGAAAGGGGTTGGTTATCCAAAAAAAAAAAAAAAACTTCAAATGACTGACGTCATTTCACTGGCACGAATGAACTCTAGAACGCGATCGGCCGATCGCGTGTCATCTGCTAAAATTGACGATATATCAAGCGACAGCTGTAGACGGGTGCGTAACGGAGTAAAATAGGGTCACTCAATTAAAAGGTGTCTTACTGTCCACAACTGAGGGCAGTGGGGACACAGCGGGGGAGGATCGCCGCTTAAAAGATGTCGATGGCTAAAAAGACAGTGCCCTATCCGGAGTCTAGTTAAAATGACCTCCTCCCGACGACGCGTTCGGGAGGAAGAGGTCCAAGCACAAGGAAGAGTTTTTACATCCCGCAATTTATTTTGGGGAAGTGTCGCATGCCATAAATGAACAACACGACGACATAAAACACTCCGTAGAACGGCGACGGGAATCGATGGAATAGCTGGCCGAAGAAGAGAGACTGCAGCCTTGGCTGCAATATCGGCCGCCTCATTTCCGCAGATACCAACGTGTCCCGGCAGCCAGAGGAACGCCACCGAGACGCCCCCCCCCCCAGGTGGAGCAAGCGCAGACAGTCCTGAATCCGGTGGACCATAGGGTGCACAGGGTAAAGAGCTTGGAGACTGAGGAGAGAGCTGAGAGAATCTGAGCAGATAACGTACTGTATCCGCTGATGGCGGCGGATGTAGTGGACAGCCTGGAGAACAGCGTAAAGCTCCGCAGTATAGACCGAACACTGGTCGGGAAGCAGAAAGTGATTTGGGCTGTCGCCAACAACATAGGCACTCCCTACACCTAACGATGTTTTCGAGCCGTCGGTGTGAATAAATGTGGCGTCCGTCATTTGTGCACATACAGCAGCAAATGCCCGACGATAAACAAGTGAAGGGGTACCATCCTTGGGAAATCGACAAAGGTCACGGAGCAGGCAGATCCGGGGACGGAGCCAAGGCGGTGCTGTACCCCAAGTTGTCAAGAAGGTTTTTGGAAAGCGGTAGGAAAGAGAATGGAGCAGTTGACGGAAACGGACTCCCGGTGGTAGTAGGGAGGAGTGGCGGCCTGCATACCCTACATCAAAGGAGGCGTCGAAAAATACGTCATGGGCTGGATTAGCAGGCATGGAAGACAGATGGCTGGCATAACGACTCAGAAGGACTGCTCGCCGATTGGACAGCGGAGGTTCAGCAGTCTCAGCATAAAGGCTTTCCACAGGGCTGGTGTAAAAAGCTCCAGACACTAAACGTAATCCACGGTGGTGGATGGAGTCGAGACGCCGAAGAATAGACGGCCGAGCAGAGGAGTAGACTATTCTTCCATAGTCCAATTTCGAGCGCACTAAGGCGCGATAGAGGCGGAGAAGGACCACTCGGTGTGCTCCCCAGGAGGTACCATTCAGGACACGGAGGGTGTTGAGGGATCGCAGACAGCGAGCCGAAAGTTACGAAATGTGGGAGGACCAGCATAGTTTCCTATCAAACGTAAGACCCAAGAATTTAGCGACGTCTGAAAACGGAAGGTTGACAGGTCCTAGATGTAAGGAGGGTGGAAGAAACTCCTTACGTCGCCAAAAATTAACACAAACGGTCGTACTGGGAGAGAAACGGAAGCCGGTTTCGATGCTCCAGGAGTGGAGGCGATCGAGACATCCTTGAAGACGCCGTTCAAGAAGGCTGGTCCGTTGAGAGCTGTAGTAGATCGCAAAATCGTCCACAAAGAGGGAGCCCGAGACATCAGGAAGGAGACAATCCATAATTGGATTGATGGCAATGGCAAACAGTACAACACTCAGCACGGAGCCCAGGGGGACCCCGTTTTCTCGGGAGAAAGTAAGGGAGAGAGTAGTGTTCACCCGCACCCTAAATGTGCGCTCTGCCATAAATTCGCGAAGAAAAAGGGGGCAGCCGACCTCGAAAGCCCCAAGAGAACAGTGTGTGGAGGATGCCTGTCCTCCAACAGGTATCGTAAGCTCTCTCCAGATCAAAAAATATTGCTACTGTTTGGCGTTTCCGGAGAAAATTGTTCATGATATAAGTGGAGAGGGCAACAAGATGGTCAACTGCAGAACGATGCTTTCGGAATCCGCATTGGGGAGGTGTTAAAAGACTGCGGGACTCCAGCCACCACGCTAGACGGTAATTCGCCATACGCTCCAAAACCTTACAGACACTACTCGTGAGAGAAATGGGGCGATAGCTAGAGGGGAGAAGTTTGTCCTTTCCAGGTTTCGGAACGGGAACGACGATAGCTTCCCGCCATCGTCTGGGAAAAGTACTGTCGGTCCAAATTCGATTATAAAGGCGAAGGAGGTAATGCAGACTATGGGTTGATAAATGCAGCAACATTTGGACGTGGATACCATCCGGTCCTGGGGCGGAGGAGCGAGAAGAAGAGACTGCATGTTGGAGTTCCCGCATGGGGAAAACAGTATTATAGCTTTCGCGATTTTGAGAGGAGAAAGCAAGAGGTCGCACTTCCGCTGCTCGTTTCTTCGGGAGAAACGCTAGCGGGTAATTGGAAGAGCTCGAAATCTCAGCAAAGTGCTGTCCCAACGAGTTAGAAATGGCGACGGGGTCCACGAATGTATCATGCGCGACAGTGAGCCCAGAGACCGGGGAGAAACTAGGCGCGCCTGAGAACCGTCGAAGCCGACTCCAAACTTCCGAGGAGGGAGTGAAGGTGTTAAATGAGCTAATAAAGGATTTCCAGCTTGCCTTCTTGCTATCGCGGATGACGCGACGGCATCGCGCACGGAGCTGCTTATAGCGGATATAGTTGGCCAAAGTAGGATGGTGCCGGAAAATGCGAAGAGCACGTCGCCGCTCACGTAGTGCGTCACGGCATGCCTCGTTCCACCAAGGAACTGGGGGGCGCCGGGGCAATTCGGAGGTGCGTGGTATTGAACGTTCCGCAGCTGTAAGAATAACGTCGGTAATATGTGTGACCTCATCGTCGACGCTGGGAAAGCGACGGTCATCGAATGTCGCGAGAGACGAAAAAAGTGTCCAATCGGCTTGGGCAAACTTCCAGCGTCGCGGGCGCATATATGGCAGTTGAGGCTGCAGTCTGAGGACACATGGAAAGTGGTCACTCGAGTGTGTATCATCAAGGGCGAACCATTCGAAGCGCCGAGCTAGCGGAACAGTACCGACCGCAAGGTCCAAATGAGATAAATTTGTCGGGGAGGGAGACAAAAATGTGGGGACCCCAGTGTTGAGGCAAACTAAATCTGCTTGGTGGAAGACGTCTAGCAATATGGAGCCACGTGGACAAGAATGTGGAGATCCCCAAAGCGGGTGGTGGGCATTGAAGTCCCCAACCAGCAAATAGGGGGGTGGAAGCTGACCAAGAAGATGAAAGAGATCAGCTCGTGCCATTGGTGTGGACGATGGAATGTATACAGTACAAAGAGAGAACGTGTATCCGGAAAGGGAAAGACGGTCGGCGACAGCTTGGAAGGAAGTTTTTCCTGATGACAGAAGATGACCGGCGAGTAGGATCGTAAGAGAATCGACAATTCATCCCTATTGGCTTGAATGCCGCGGATATTCCAGTGGATAATGGACATGGGGTGAACAGAAAATGGAGGAATGTGACCAAAGTTGCTGTCAACTCAAAGACTGCTCGGAGCTAGCGACCGACAGCATGGAATGGCATTCAGCCGAAGGCAGAAGATCCTGATCCATAGGTTGGTCAGGAGCAGCTCCTGCCACCAGCGATCGGCCGGTTGACCGGCCACCAGCAGTGCGCATCGGACACACAGAAGACGGCCGAGGGCGATTTCCGCCAGGTGGTGCTGTAGATGGGACACGCCTTGGCGGAGAAGGAGAGGAACTGGGTTTCTTTGTAGCCTTCTTGGAAGTATGATGTATAGATGAAGGAGGAACCGATGGTTGTGAAGTTGCGGTACGTAAAAGCTCTTCACTAGTATGCTCTCTTTTCGAAGACTTGGCGTCTGACTTTTGGGCTCGAGATTTAGCAGAACCCGACGAAGGGTGATCCATAGAGTGGGCGGGCGAAAGTGGTGAGGTTGAACGGGCAATCTTGGCGCTGGCCGATCGGACGACCGTGGTACTAAAGGTGAGGTCACAAGTCTGCGTGGCAGCCTCCTTTGTTGGCCGAGGAGAAGCCAGGACAGTGCTGTATTTTCCTGTCTGAGGCACGGTGGGCTGTCGACTGGCGAATAATTTTCGAGCAGCAAAGGTCGACACCTTTTCCTTCACTCTTATTTCCTGGATGAGCTTTTCGTCCTTAAAAACGGGGCAATCTCGAGAGGAAGCAGGGTGGTCACCCATACAGTTGATGCAGCGAGGGGATGGAGGTGGACAAGCACCCTCATGGGCATCCTTGCCACACGTAACACATTTGGCCGGATTGCAACAGGACTGGCTGGTGTGATTGAAGCGCTGACACCGATAGCAACGCGTAGGGTTTGGGACATAAGGGCGAACGGATATTATCTCATAGCCGGCTTTGATTTTCGATGGGAGTTGAACTTAGTCAAATGTCAAGAAGACAGTGCGGTTTGGAATGATGTTCGTGTCAACCCTTTTCATAACTCTATGAACAGCTGTTACGCCCTGGTCAGACAGGTAGTGCTGAATTTCTTCGTCAGACAATCCATCGAGGGAGCGTGTATAAACGACTCCACGCGCGGAATTTAAGGTATGGTGCGGTTCCACCCGGACAGGGAAGGTGTGGAGCAGAGAAGTACGCAGCAATTTTTGTGCCTGGAGGGCACTGACTGTTTCTAACAACAGGGTGCCATTCCGTAATCTGGAACAAGACTTTACAGGACCTGCATTTTGTCGACACCTTTCTGAATAATGAAAGGATTGACCGTGGAGAAGTCGTGACCTTCGTCAGACCGAGAAACAACAAGGAACTGTGGCAACGACGGAAGAACTGTCTGTGGCTGAGACTCAGTAAACTTACGTTTGTGAGCAGACATAGTGGAAGGTGAGGGAACCATTGCGGAAGAATCCCCCATGATTACCAGCGTCTCCGATGGTGCGCTCCTCCCTTGTGGGGGCCCTCACTGAGGGCACTCCCGCCTTCCCGCCTTAGGTGTTTGTTCACACCTCAGGTCACACCTCCCGACAAACGGACGGAGGGACCAATCGGCACTTTCGGAAGGTATCAGCTCAGGTAATCATCCCTCCCTGGGCCTGGCCGTTACCAGGGGGTACGTACGTGTCCTACCTGTCTACCCGGGGCGGGGAATTACGCGTTACCCCGTCACCGGCTACACATGGAAGTGCGTGGGTCGGCCTTCAGACACGCACAGGGAGGAAAAAAGAGAAAGGGGGAGGAAAGAAGAGGGGTCTCAAACGCCGCAGCGGAGAAAAGTGCAGAGAGAAGCGGGACGGGAAAGAGAAGGACAGAGGAATGACGAAGACTTCCAAGTATAGAAAGCAAGGAATTTGTAACAGTTAAGAGCGTCCGTCTCCGGACGTAGGCACAAACCATACTCCCAGACGGGGAGAAAGGGAAGGAAAGAGCCAGAGGTGAGGGGGGGCGAAGATTGGGGATGTAGAAGGATGAGGAAAGGGAAGGTATGCAGCCCGGAAAGGAAGGAGGGCCACATTAGCTCAGGGTCCCGTGCTCGCTACGCACGTGTCCACAAAAGAGTTGTGAACCCCCTGGGGTGGAGAACAGTACTGTATTTCCCCGCTGGGAGCAGCGTGGGCTTCCTACTAGCAAACAGCTTGCGAGCAGCCGAGGTGGACACTTTCCCTTTGACCCGAATTTCTTGGATACAGCTTTCTTCCTTATAGATGGGACAGTCGTGGGAGGACGCTGCATGGTCACCCTGCCAGTTCACACAACGAGGAGATGGAGGTGGACAGTCACCCTCATGGACATCCTTGCCACAAGTGACACATATAGTCGCATTGGAACAAGACTGGCGAGTGTGATTAAAACGCTGACACTGGTAGCAGCGCGTAGGTGTCGGGACATCGGGGCGAACAGAAATAACCTCGTAGCCCGCTTTGATGCGCGATGGCAGCTGAACAGTATCGAAAGTCAAGAAAAGTGTCCGGATCGGTACAAGGTCATTGTTGACCATTCTCATGACCCTATAGACAGTCGTCACGCCCTGCTCAGCGAGGAAAGACAATCTCTTCGCCAGTCAATCCGTCGAGTGATCTAGTATATACCACACCACGAGACGAATTCAAAGTGCGGTGAGCCTCCACCCGGACAGGGAACGTATACAGGAGTGTGGCTCGAAGCAGTTTTTGTTCCTGAAAGGCGCTCTCAGTTTCTAGTAACAAGGTACCATTACGCAACCTGGTACAAGACTTAACAGTTCCGGCTATGGGATCTACGCCCTTCTGGGTGACGAAAGCGTTGACAGAGGAAAAATCCTTTCCGTCCTCAGATCGAGAAGCGGCGAGGAACTGTGGGGCTGGCGGTAGTACTTTTGTCACTGGTGGTTGGTCACGCTTCCGTTTGTGGGCAGAAGTCGAGAGAGATGGAATGGAATCCATTGCGGAGGAATCCCCCATGATTGCCAGCGTCTCCGATGGCGCGCTCCTTCCTTGTGGGGACCTTCTCAGAGGGCCCTCCCGCCCTAGGTGAACGTTTACACCTCCCGAGAAACAGACGGAGGGACCAATCGGCATGGTCAGAAGGTATCAGCTCATGCAATCACTCCTCCCCGGGCATGGCATTTACCAAGGGGTACATGCGTGCCTTACTTGTCTACCCAGGGCGGGGAATTACGCGTTACCCCGTCACAGGCTACACGTGCGAACACGTGGGTCGGCCTTCAGGCGCGCACAGGGAGGAAGGAAGAAGAGGAAAAAGAGAGAGAGGACAGACTGTCTCAAACGCCGAGGCGGAGACCATAGAAGGCGAGGAGGAGAAGAAGGCGAGGAGGAGAAGAAGGCGAGGAGGAGAAGAAGGCGAGGAGGAGAAGAAGGCGAGGAGGAGAAGAAGGCGAGGAGGAGAAGAAGGCGAGGAGGAGAAGAAGGCGAGGAGGAGAAGAAGGCGAGGAGGAGAAGAAGAAGGCGAGGAGGAGAAGAAGGCGAGGAGGAGGAGAAGGCGAGGAGGAGGAGAAGGCGAGGAGGAGGAGAAGGCGAGGAGGAGGAGAAGGCGAGGAGGAGGAGAAGGCGAGGAGGAGGAGAAGGCGAGGAGGAGAAGAAGGCGAGGAGGAGAAGAAGGCGAGGAGGAGAAGAAGGCGAGGAGGAGAAGAAGGCGAGGAGGAGAAGAAGGCGAGGAGGAGAAGAAGGCGAGGAGGAGAAGAAGGCGAGGAGGAGAAGAAGGCGAGGAGAAGAAGGCGAGGAGAAGAAGGCGAGGAGAAGAAGGCGAGGAGAAGAAGGCGAGGAGAAGAAGGCGAGGAGAAGAAGGCGAGGAGAAGAAGGCGAGGAGAAGAAGGCGAGGAGAAGAAGGCGAGGAGAAGAAGGCGAGGAGAAGAAGGCGAGGAGAAGAAGGCCGGGAGAAGAAGGCCGGGAGAAGAAGGCCAGGAGAAGAAGGCCAGGAGAAGAAGGCGAGGAGAAGAAGGCCAGGGAAAGAGTAAGGAAGGCTGTGAGATGAAGAAGAACAAAGAAAGGAACCAACCAAAGGGAGGGAGGAAGAAACAAGAAGTGAAAAACCAAAATGATCACAAATATAGGTCGTGGAACCTAACTACCCTTTTGAGGGGGAGGGACTCCTTTTAGTCGCCTCTTACGACAGGCAGGAACACCTCTGGCCTATTCTAACCCCCGTACCCGAAGGGGGGGGGGGGGGGGAGCACAGATGTTGGAGTTTCATCAGTTTCTACTACTGCAACAACTACTTCTGCAGTTTCTATGGATTGTATTACTGCTTCTACAGCAACTACAGCTGCTGCTACCACTACTACTCCAGTTTTACCTTCATCAAAGAAGCGGAAAGTTGGTAGGCCAAAATAAACATTTGCTTGTTCATGGGAAAGTTGAGACCACACAAATGATAGTAGCAAAGAAACAAGAAACAAAGAATGGGCTTTCCATTGTCACACCCATGGCTTGATAGTGCCTTAGTTCCAAAGAACAAAACAGAACTGCTGCACATATGGCTTCGACAATCACAAAACTGCCTATAACTGACCAGAAGACAAAGGTAAGACCAAATCTGTAGGCTGAAGCTGAAATGGAAACCTGGCTGTGGGCAGATGATAATGGCGAAGAGAATAACGATAATGGTAACGAAAATGATTAACAGTGGGAATCAGAAAACATGAGGTCAGCAATGAGCAAACAAGAAGTGAAATAAATTCAATGGGTGAACGAAAGTGAGAAGAATGACAAATTGCCTGTCAAAACAGTTCAAAATGGAAGTTCTGGAGGGACATCAGCCAAAAGGAAATTAAGTAGTGGTGATGCAAAGGGTACAAAAACAGCAAAACGTGTAGCTCACGGTACTAGTTAAAACGAAAGTCCAAATGGAATGATTACAAAACGGCAGGAAAGGAACAGATCTACAATAGGAACAGAAAAGTTCACTCGACAGGTTCCTGATCTTCCTGCAACTAACGCTGCTAGCGAGACAGAATAAAATTTACCACTCAGTGTTTACAGCAGCACATCTTCACCACCATCCAGTTTGCTGACAGCTTCACACTTAAGTGCACACAAGCAGCGGGTTCTCAATGCATCAGGAAATTCTTTTAATGCTGGCACTGAGTGCATTCCATCCACTTAACGCATACGGTGTGGTTTTGAACGGAGAACGTGGGAACCGCCAGTAGATCCAGAGCTGGGAGAAAGAGCTGAAGGATGCGATACTAGAGGTGCGGCTGTCCAAAACCGCGGACCTGCCTCCTGATACAACTCGACTTTGTGCCTATTGGTGCCAGCATCATCTTTTTCTATACCCAGGTACTGTGGCACCACCATGCATTCCAGACTTAGCTTCACTGACAATTTGGCAGCGTTGTATTTGACGATGATGAGAATTGTTGTATCAACATGGATGATACACAATTACTGCCACCTGACTACCCCATTGTTGTGAGCTTAGGAAAAAGACGTCAACGTCATTCTGGAACATGCTGTGAGAGTCATTCAAAAGACTGTCGAATAAGTAACGACAGAACATCTGTTACTAGTACAAATATGGTGACAATAGTTACACCAAAAACTGATCTGTCTAGCAGAATTATTGGAACAGCTAAAGGAAATGATCCTCAACCGTGGGCACATAGTAGGTCAACACACAATTGAAGGAGCAGCGAGAAATTATATCACAGGTTGCTGATGTTCGAACTACTACAGATGAAACAGCCACTTCTCAACAACGATCTACATCCACGTTTCTTTATGTTGGTGGACAGTCTTAGAGAATGCCGAAGGTTCAAGAAAAGACGTCGAGATAAAGTTAAGCGTTTATTGTTGTGCAGTGGTGGTGTTTTTATGGCCAAAGGAGAGGCACAGAAGAAACGGAGGAATCATCACTGGTGCGAAGAACACTGACGACATAAGAGGCATCACCGCTGATATAAACGGACAAGACACCGACACAGAAGGGACTTAGGCAGTCACTGGACCTCAAAATCAAGCCACACCATTACAGATCGTGCAACTCAGTCCTTGGTGGCCAGTATCTAGATAAATGTCAAGAAACAAATGTTGCTACACCTGGTGATGCATGTGAAGGTGGTGTTTTTATGGCCAAAGGAGAGGCACAGAAGAAACGGAGGCAGTGGAAATACCACTGGTGACCGCAACAGTGTCAGAACAAGTTAGGACAGCCATCAGTCGAGAGCTGAAGCAAAATGGCAGCAATCCTGCCAGCCAGACAGTTACTGCGTTGGTCAGGAACATGTGTCAAGCGACCTGGAGATAGGGAACGAGGACAAAGAATTCTACATAGCTATTCTATGGGGCAAAGACGGTCAGGGTTGGTGACTGCAGCACTTCTGTCAAGCTGAAGACCTGTTCGTCCACACATTTTACATTGGTCGCATAGAATCAGTGTGGGAAGGTTGGGGCACTAACATGGTAGTATGTGACATCTTGGGTTGTCGGGTGTTCTGCCGGATATCAGCGTCGTACTTGCACGATATTTCGGTCACGTAGCTCGAGACCTTCATCAGGTGCGACCTGAGACTGCTCCTCGAGTGGACCTGGTCCAGTATTTATGCCTATGGCCTTCCCCATCCACCAACGGCTGCAAGCGCTTCCTCTGTGGTCCGCGCCCTTTCCCTGCGACCTGCTGGAGCGTTGCTGCTCCGTTTTCCGTCCGCTGCGGTTCTAGGTGTTCCCTCTGCGGTCCGCGCCCACCAAACCCGCTCCTGGGGGTTTCATCTACGGTATGGGGTACCAAGCGTTCCCCCTGCGGTCCGCGCCCGCTCACCACGACCTGTTGGAACGTTGCCGCTCCGTTTTTCGTCCGCTGCGGCATACAGTTTGATGATACAACCATAAAGGTACTCAGCAAGGGTCTCAACTTTGCTACGACCCCTAGAAACGTACCCATTTCAGGTTTCGTCAGTGCAGTAGAGCAAGTTGCAGCCACACTTCCACCTAATGTGGCAGAGGAAGTCCGCCGAGAGACCTGCAGGGCCCTCACCAAGGCCAGGCCGCCGAAATCGAACATCACAACCGAGGAGAGGCTTGCACTCAAGAAACTACGGGAAGACAACAGCATTGTGGTACTGCCAGCAGACAAAGGGAACTCCACTGTCATCTTGCAGCGGGTGGATTATGATGAGAAAGTACGCCAACTTCTGGAGGACCCTGCATACAGAATTCTGGAGTGTGACCCCACGGACAAGGTGGCCAAGAAGACTAGTGCTCTCTTGAAGGAAACAGGGATGCCCGACGAGATGATCAGACAACTACGGGAAAAAGCGCCAGTGCCACCTACACTGTATGGTCTGCCTAAAATACACAAGGAGGGCGTGCCCCTACGTCCTATTGTCAGTAATATTGGGGCACCTACGTACACAACAGCCAAGTACTTGAAAGGTCTCCTGTCTCCATATGTGGGGAAATGTATTCACCACATCCGCAACTCAGAAGATTTCCTGCAACGCCCCAAGCAACTGCACGTCACAGATACGGACATCATGGTTAGTTTTGATGTGGTATCGTTGTTCACCAGGGTCCCACTGAAGGACTCACTAGAACTGATTGCAGAGAAATTTGACGGTGCTCTGTTGGACCTGTTCAGTCATACACTGACATCCACGTATTTCCTGTACAGAAACCAATATTATGAGCAAACTGAAGGTGTAGCTATGGGCAGCCCACTGTCTCCTGTGGTTGCCAACATGTTTATGGAGAGTTTTGAGGAGAGGGCATTGGAGACAGCCACATTTAAACCCACATGCTTCTTTAGGTATGTGGATGACACATTCGTGATCTGGCCACATGGGATGGACAGGCTCAATGAGTTTCTTGAACATCTTAACTCATGCCACCCTAATATCAAGTTCACCATGGAACTGGAGAAGAATGGCCAGCTGCCATTTCTGGATGAACTAGTCCAGAGGATAGCAGATGGATCAATTGGCCACAGTGTCCACCGAAAACCAGCACACACAGATTTATATCTGCAGGCCAGCAGTTGTCACCACCCTGCACAGAAGAATGGGGTTCTGAAGACTTTGGTCCACAGAGCACGTGCCCTGTCAGACCAAGAGAATCTACCCATAGAGATAGAACGTCTCAAAACAGTTTTCTCCAAGAATGGATACACGGACAGACAAATTGAGAGGGCACTCCAACCAGCCACTATACCACAGGTTCCTGAAGAAGACTAAGATGAAGCAAAGAAGGTGGCATATCTGCCCTATGCTGGCTCTATTTCTGCCAGAATCAGTAGGATCCTCCGTAAACACAATATCAAGTGTGTTTTCTGTCCATCCAACAAGATCGGGGGACTGCTGGCGAGTGTCAAAGACGACCTGGGGTTACGAAAACCAGGGATTTACAATATACCTTCTCAATGTGGCATGTCCTACATTGGCCAGACGACAAGAACTGTGGAGATCAGGTGCAAAGAACATCAGAGGCGCACTAGATTAAGACAGGTGACTAAGTCAGCCATTGTTGAACACTGTCTAGAACTAGATCATGCCATGAAGTATGATGATACCAAGATTCTAGCACAAACACCCAGATTTTGGGACAGTGTTGTAAGAGAATCGATAGAGATTAACATGGCTGACGATCTTATAAATCGTGACACAGGGTACCAGCTAAGAAGAGCCTGGGATCCGGCTCTGGAATTGTTAAAGGAGCAACGGGGCCAGCTGCAACACTACACAAACAGAAGAGCCAGAGACATGGAGATGGTAAACGAGCCCCTGACGGACTGCCAGGCGCACCAGACCGAAGATAGAACACCCAGAAGTGGGACTGGTGGGCGCGGACCGCAGAGGGAACGCCTAGGACCGCAGCGGACGGAAAACGGAGCAGCAACGCTCCAGCAGGTCGCAGGGAATGGGCGCGGGCCACAGAAGAAGCGCCTGCAGCCGTTGGTGGATGGGGAAGGCCATAGGCATAAATACTGGACCAGGTCCACTCGAGAAGCAGTCTCAGGTCGCACCTGATGAAGGTCTCGAGCTACGTGACCGAAATATCGTGCAAGTACGACGCTGATATCCGGCAGAACACCCGACAACCCAAGATGTCATTAGATTGCCGGGAAAGCCTGAAGAGTTACATGGTAGTATGTGTCAAACGGGTTTACCAGCCAGAGGAGACTAACGGATGTGCACCTCTATAGTATCCAGATCCATTGTTTGAGTCACCACACAGTGACGAAAATGATGTTTGCACAATATCCCATAAATGTGAAGAGCTGCCACAAGAAACATTCAACACCTGAGGACTTACACTCATAGGCTCTCCACTATTTATGATAATGATACATATACAACTGAGCAGGCTAATATGATCCCGGAAGCAAACATTTTAGAGTCTTAATCTCTTTCAGAATATCTGATCTGTGTTGTTTAGTTAAATACTTACGATGATCATTTAGCAGAAGATTTGTAAATCTAGACTGTGCCCTCCAAATTTAAAATCTTGCATACAAAGAAACTTTTCAAATGTATTTATCGTACTGGGATGGCTCAGTGCCATTAGTTTTAAAAGCTGAGGTTAGGTATGCAAGAAGAGAATTTCAATAGCAAAATGTTGTGGATACTATTGCAACCGTGATACTTACCATCGTGTGCAATATGATCAGAATGTAGAGTAAGTGAAATGCTGTTTCTTGTATTTGATTCAGATTATGCTTGTCAGCCGTCTTTATATATAAACTCTATTTTAATTGAGCACGGAAGATTATTGTATATAACAGAACAAGCCAGTAAACGATTGCATGTGCCTTGAATCACATAGTCATTTTTTTTTCAAGACTACTAGTGTGCAAAGTTTAGATTGATTGGGTTCATGTACTACGTTCTGTTACAGAGTTGAGACTGAGGTGTCAGTAAGCTAAAGATTGGTAAGCGTTTAAACAAAGATATTGTATATTTAAGAATAGATTATGTTTTTTTTTTCCGGCCCTTGTTAGCGTATTGTAGATTTCCTACAACAGTCTCTGATGAAACTTCACCATCACAATTTAAGCATCAGAAATGTTGATACAAGTATAAATTTTCATTCTAATGGGAATCAGCTAGTAGTGCAAATTAAGAAAGCTACTAATTCTCACTGAATGCCTCCAGTGTTTACCCTGTTTAAATAAATTACTGTGAGTTGTTGCTGTAGTATGTCAATGATCTTCAAAATATCTGCAGACTGCATTTCAAGCAACTGTTTCCGAAGATAAAAAGTGAGAACGATGGAAAGAAATTAATGAAGTACTTTTAAGGGCACTTTAGTTTTATAATGATGAGATCTATTACGTTGAACTATATTTCTAAGTTACTTTTTATCCTGATTTCTTATGGACCTGGGTGATTTCCAATAGATTTTATAATTATTTCCAGTAAAAACTTGGGGAGAATAACTTAACTGGTTACATAGGAACGGTCTTCATTTTGTCACATATTCCTTAAAAATATGGGATAAATGAGTTAAGAGCAGGTGCCATTCCTAATGTTTGCTCAGATTTGAAACTTCTTTCCATGCAAGTAGACCCACCCTGTGCGTTTGTGTTTGTCTCTCTCTTAGTACACTTTTGGTCACAAATAAATGAGGATGTGCTCTCGATGATCAGAAACTACTAGTCAAACGTATTGGTAAGGAATCACAACTACTTCAACCTTATTTACAGACAAACAGAAGAATCATAATAAAATCAAAGCAGGCTGTATGTAGTAAGTTTCCACCCAGCTTAGCAAACTGTTCTGTGGATTTAGAAGGAGTTATAAAAATTAGCTGTTTCTCTTCTAAGTTGCCTCTTTATGTAACAGTTGTGTAATAGTCAGGAATAACTAAATTAGAGCTTACATTGACTATCAGAAATTAATTTCCAAATTTTTGCTACTACCACTAACCCCACAAGGAGGAAAAACAAGCAGCTGACATGCGAACAGACGAAGAAGAACAAGAAAGACAGAGACAAGGACCAGAAAAGAGGAATTAAAAACACAGAGGGTTACATTGGTTGGCCAACCATGGAAACGAAAAAAAAGGAAAATTCCACCACCAAGAGAGACACAAAAAAATCCGAAAAATAAACTTGGACGCCAAAGGCCAGGCTAAACATAAAAAAAGAGACTAATTGTTGGTTGGTTTGAAGTATAAAAGGATAAGGCTACGGCGTCATCCGTCCATTGTTCCACTGAACTAAGGCCATGGGATAAAATGGAAAACATAGAAACGACACCACAGGAGTTTGAGAGGGACAAAAAGAAAAAACACAACTGAACACACCAGGGACAGCGGAAGCCAAGAAAAAAAGACAGACATACAACAAACAGGCAGAAGAGCTTAAAATAGAGCACATGACCTGGGCTTCCTGATCACAGGGATAAAAAGAAGGATAATGCAGACACTCTGCAACAAGTTATAATCTCCAACCTAAATGGAATGTGGTAGAAAGCACGGGGAGACAAAAGACAGGAAATAAAACTTTAACCAAATAATAGAAACCAGCGTCACGTCGAAAAAGTAAAACCAAGTTATCTGTGGAGGCATCGTCTCCTAAAATAGATGGAAGGGCGTGTCAAAGCGTTGAGATGTGGACAGTCCACCAAAAGGTGGGCCACTGTCAAAAGGGAACTGCAGCCACAAAATGGTGGGACCTCAAACCGTAGAAGAGAGCCATGCGTCCGCCAAGTGCAGCCGATGTGAAGGCGGCAAAGGACAAGTGTCCCTGCGAGAAGCCTGCAGAGAAGTCTTCCAATTATTTGCGCTCTCCTTGATGGCGCGGGGTTTATTGAGCGTAACCAAGCTGCGCCAATCAGCATCCCAAATCCCGAGAACTATGTGGGGTAACACCGACTGGAGGTCAGGTTATGGTATTCCAATCTCCAGAAGCGGCTTACGAGTGGCCTGTTCGGCCAATCTGTCAATGACCTCATTTCCCAGGATTCTGTTATGTCCCGGAGTGCATACCAACTCCACTGATCGACCAGATCGTTCGGGGGCATAAACTGACTCCTGAATAGAAGCCACTAGATGATGGCGTAGGTAGCACTGAACAATGGCCTGTAAACCACCCTCGAATCACTGCATACCATGTAGTACACAACAGGGTTGAATGAATATCCTCTAGTGCATGAAGGATGGCGATCAGCTCGGCAGTGAATACGCTGCAGCCAGCTGGCAGTGAGTGTTAATCATAATGGTCCCCTAGAGTAAGAGCATAACCGACATGAGCAGCAACATCGAACTGTCAGAGTAGACAACGTCAAAGCCTTCGAATGCGGCAAGGATTGAAAGAGAGTGGCACCGAGTGCTTAAGGAGGAACTGAGTAGTTCGGTCCATGTGCCATATCAAAGTGATGGCGGAGGGGGGGGGGGGGAGGGGGGGGGGCGGCACACACCCAGAAATGAGTTGAAGACGGGAAAACGTCAAGCCCAGGGAGAAAAGCTCTGACGTGAACCGCGATCGTCCACCCCGACCGATGCGCCGTTCCGGAAGATGGACTACTCACTGAGGGAAGAGGAGACGATAATTGGAATGCCCGGGCAAGCTAAAACATGGGCAGCATAAGCGGCCAATAAACGTTAGCGCCGTAACTGCAGTGGAGGGACACCTGCCTCAACAAGTAAGCTGTTCACAGGGCTAGTCCGGAAAGTTCCAGTGACAAGTCGGATCCTGCTGGGAAGATTAGGGTCCAGCAATGCTGAAGTGCCCAAATTTAGTGGTGGTCATAAGGAGTGTATGTATGGGGTACACCGAACAAAAACTCCTCTGAGGTGCAAAATAATCGAGGTCAAGATCCGTAACAAAGGTAACACCAAATCTGCTTCCCCCTCCTTCCTATGAATGTCACCAATAAGCAGTGGAGCTTTCTATGCCATTTTCTTACCATTGACAATGGCAGCAGAGGACACACAGCACACCCACATGAAGAGAGATTTGAGAACAGGCTGCGGAGCGACGGGGGTGCCCAGCTCAACAGTGAAAACACTGCAGCCAACCAGCACTGAGTGTTGCTCGTAATGGTCCCCTGTAGTGAGAGCATAACTTACATGACCAGCTACCATCTAACCCTCAGTGTAAACAACACTACAGCCCTGATACATGGCAAGGTTGGAAATAAAGTGGTGGCAGAAGGCTTACGGAGGGATTGAGTCCTTCGGGCCCTGTGCCAATTCGATTCGAAGGCATGGGAGGACACACACCACAGGGGGGAGCAGCGGGCATGGAAACGAGGTGGAAGAGGGAAAACCCCAAGCCTGGAGGGAAGCCCTCTGATGCGTACCACGATCGTACAACCTGACTGGTCAATACGTTCTGGTAGATGGACTAGCAACTGATGGAACAGGAGACGACAATCAGGAAACGCGGGCAAGATACAAATGTGTGTAGAATCAGCGGCTATAACCGCAGTGGACGAACACCTGGTTCCAGAAGTATGCTGTTCACAGGGCTACTCCGGAAAGCTCCAGTGACAAGTCTGATCCCGCTAGGAAGGATGGGGTCCAGCACCTGCGACACAGAAGGGCATGCTGAAGCATAAACCAGGCTCCCATAACCAAGACACTACTGCATTAACGCTTGGTAGAACCATGAGATTGGTTGGTTTGTGGGATTAAAGGGACCATACTACTACGGTCTTTGGTCCCTTTTTCAAAACTGAAACACACCCTCACAGAATAAAATTTAACAAAGGAAAAGACGACAGACGACACAGGACATGAAAGACAGAGACGAGACAAAAGGAATTAAAATCACACAGAGTATGACAATGGTTGACTGACCATAGAGACAAAGAAAGAAAAGCCAGCCACCGACAAACACATTAAAAACTCTTTCAACAATCGTAGGCCAAAGGCAAACAATTAGATTATGTGATAAAAGCCCCCTGCCCGAATACAATGCAAAACTAAGCCTGTCATGGCAGTGTATCTGGGTAGGGAGCACATCAGGCAGCGCAAATGTCTACCTGAGCACAGCTGAAAGGGGACAGGCCAACAAAATGTGGGCCACTGTCAAAGCTTCCGCACAGCGATATAGTGGTGGGTCCCCACGACGCAGCAAATAACTGTGCGTCAGCTGGGTGTGGCCAAGGCAGAGCCGACAAAGGACAACTGAGTCCCTGCGAGGGGCTCACATGGTTGGGACATTGTATGATTGAGGATGGCCTGTGTAAACTGTGTGGTGTCACCGCCAGACACCACACTTGCTAGGTGGTAGCATTTAAATCGGCCGCAGTCCGCTAGTATACGACAGACCCGTGTGTCGTCACTGTCAGTAATTGCAGACCGAGCGCCACCACAAGGCAGGTCTAGAGCGACGCACTAGCACTCGCCCCACTTGTACAGCCGACTTTGCAAGGAACGGTTCACTGAAAACTACGCTCTCATTTGCCGAGACGATAGTTAGCATAGCCTTCATCTACATTTGCTACGACCTAGCAAGGCGCCGTATTCTATTGATATTGAGATTGTATTAATGTATCATCAAGAGCGATGTTCTACAAATGTGGATTAAAGTTAAGTATTCCAGAAGCTACGTACTTTTTTTATAGCATTCATTACGTATCCTGTTTCAGCCCTCACGCCAGCCTGCGTGAGTTTAAGCGCGTGCCTTTCGGCTTCCTCTCATTGTGTCTAGGCTGTCTTGTCTAGACACAACAAACTGAAAGGCTCCAATGTTTCTACCGCTCTTTAATGTAGCAGAAAGCCAGTGGGTAACACACAGAAGCGTACCTGAGAGCAAAATAGTCTACTAAGCGGTTAGCAATTACGTCGGAGTCAGTGCAGACTACCCCATTCAGTGAGAGGGCAGGGACACTGACAGGGGGTCTGATAGCCATAGAGGCGCCTAATCTTGGCCTGACCTGCAATGGAGAGATGCCAATGGTGGAGACATACCGTTCTCAGCACTCCTGCTTGTATTGGCGAATGATGCAGCGGGCCCACATGCGGAGCCGTTTAAAGGTGATGAAGTTTTCTAAGGAAGGATGCCGCTTTTGACGCTGGAGCGGCCGCCTTCGATCTTTAATCGCCTCGGCGATCGTAGGCGACCACCAAGAAACATTCCTCCGCCGAGGGGACCCAGAAGAACAGGGAATGGCAGATTCTGCGGCAGTAACGGTGCTGGTGGTAACAGAGTGAACTGCAGGATCAGTAGCGTCATTGGAAAGAGCCTCATTTGTGACAATGCAGGTGGTCAAGTCCCAGTCAGCCTTATTCATAGCCCATCTACAGAGGCGCGCAGAAGATTGACACAGTGGCAGTGGCAGAGAGACTGGAAAGTGGTCACTACCACACAGGTCGTCATGCACACCCCACTGGACAGATGGTAAGAGACTAGGGCTGCAGATCGAAAGGTCGATTGCCTAGTACGTGCCATGCACCACACTGAAGTGTGTGAAGGCATCATCATTTTAAATGGAAAGGTCGAACTGTGTCAATACATTTTCAACAGTGGCGCCTCGACCTGTTGCCACTGACGCACCCTACAGAGGGTTATGGGCGTTGAATCCTCGTTAGTTAGGGGGAGGTTGCCGAACCCATTAAAGAACGTCAGCGGGCTCTTCAGCGAGAAAAGCGGCACCCGCCTTTGGAGAACCTCATTTTATTCAAACGTCTCCGTGCTCAGGCACGGCGGCTCATCAAAAGGCGGAAACAGGAGTGCTGGTAGAGGTACGTTTCCGACATTGGTTCCCGTACTTCACCCTCCCAGGTGTGGATGAAGATTCGGCGCGTCTTTGGATTGCAGAACTCTACAGGTGTCCCAGGGCTTACCATCAACGGGGCGCTATCCACCGATGCCGATGCAATCGCCGAGCATTTCGCACAGCACTATGTTCGGGCCACTGCGTCACGGAATTACCCGCCCGCGTTTCGCGCGCTAAAACGCCGGGAGGAAGGCAAATGGCTTTCTTTTGCTTCTTGCCACCCTGAGGCGTATAAGGCCCCACTTAGTTTGTGGGAAGTCCAAAGCGCCCTGCACAGTACCCCGATACAGCCTCTGGGCCAGATGGCATCCACAATCAGATGCTCAAACCTCTGTCCCCGGACTGTCAGCGATGTGATCTTGCCATCTTCAACCGCATATGGGGCGATGGTGTCTTTCCGTCGCAGTGGCGAGAAAGTACCAACATTCCGGTGCTGAAGCCTGGTAAGGACCCGCTTAATGTGGATAGCTATCGGCCCATCAGCTTCACAAATCCTCTGTGCAAGCTACTGGAACGTAAGGTGAGTCGACAGCTGTGTCGGCTGCTCGAGTCACGGGGTCTTCTGGCTCCGTGCCAGAGCGACTTCCGTCAGGGCCGTTCCAGCGCCGAATCTTTGGTCTGTAATCCGCACTGCGTTTTTCAGGCGCTAACTCCTCCTCTCCGTGTCATATGCTCTGGAGAGGTCGCAAAAGACGACGTGGCGGCACCATATTCTCGCCACGTTGCATGGGTGGGGTCTCTGGGGCTCTCTCCCCATTTTCATTCAGAATTTTTTATCTGTTCGGACATTCCGCGTTTTAATTGGTACATCCCATAGTTCACTTCATATCCAGGAGAACGGCGTTCCACAAGGCTCTGTATTGAGTGTGCCACTTTTCTTTGTGGCTATTAATGGCCTTGCAGCAGCAGTGGGGTCGTCTGTCTCACCCACGTTATATGCTGACGATTTCTGCATCTTTTTCAGCTCCTCCACCTTTAGTGTTAGAGGACATAGGTTGCAGGGAGCCTAACGCAAGGCGCAGGTGTGGGCCCTAGGCCATGTGTTTCAATTTTCTCCTGTGAAGACTTGTGTTATGCTCTTTTGTCGGCGTCGAACTGACCATCCCCACCCTGAGCTCTATCTTCAGGTTGCCATGCTCAGGGTTGTTGACACTTACCGTTTTCTGGGATTGCTGTTCGATGCCTGGCTTACTTGACTTCCAGATATTCGTCAGCTCAAGTGTCAGTGCAGACAGCATCTGAATGCCCTCCGCTGTCTCAGCAACACAACTTGGGGTGCAGATCGTAAAACGCTGTTGCAGCTCTACAAAGCCATCGTGCTGTCCCGACTGGATTATGAGAGTGTGGCGTATGGCTCAGCGCCGCCCTCACCGTTGGAACTGCTGGACCCCGTTCACCACTGTGGGGTTCGACCGGCGACAGGAGCATTCTGAACCAGCCTTGTTAATAGCCTAGCTGCTGAGGTTGGGGTTCCTCCACTTCGCATTCGGCGCCCACAACTGTTAGCCAACTATGCTGCTCACGTCCGTTGTTCGCACCGTCACCCTAACTACCGTCTCCTTTTCGCTAAATCTGCAGTCCATACCCGACACCGGCGGCCCCGATCAGGCCATACCATTGGGATCCGTGTTCGGTCACTCCTTAGTGAATTCGAGTCTTTGCCTCTTCCATCGGCTTTTCAGGTCCACCCCCATACACCACCTTGGTGTATTCGTCGGCCGCAGCTTCGGCTGGACCTCTCACGATGGCACAAGTATTCAGTTCCTCCTGCAGTCTTGCGCCACCAATTCCTTGCTCTCCTCGACGCATCCCCTGACTCGGAAGCTATCTACACAGATGGCTCGATGGTTGATGGCCGTGTGGGGTACGCTTATGCTCATGCAAACTATGTAGACCAGCGCTCCTTGCCGGAAGGCTGCAGTGTTCTCACTGCAGAGCTAACAGCCATTTTTCGTGCCCCTGAGCGTATTCGTACCAGCACTGGAGAGTCTTTTGTCATTTGCAGTGACTCTCTCAGTAGTCTAAAGGCTCTTGACCACTGCTACCCACGCCATCCCATTGTTGTTGCTATCCAGGAGTCTGTTCATGCTCTTCAACAGCGTGGATGGTCAGTGGTGTTCATATGGACCCCGGCACAATTTGGGATAGGGGGAAACGAACTCGCCGACAAGTTAGCCAAAGAAGCTACCCGCTAACTGCCGTTGGAGATCGGCCTTCCGGCAACTGATCTCCGATCGGTGTTACGCCATCAGGTCTTTAGGATGTGGGCAGACGAATGGCGCACTCTGTCTGTACCCAACAAGTTGCGGCGTGTAAAGGAGACCATGACTGTGTGGGGTCCCTCCATGCGGGCCTCTCGCAGAGATTCCGTTGCTCTCTGTAGGCTCCGTATTGGTCAGTCTAGACTGATGCATGGTCATCTGTTGCGTCGAGAGGACCCCCCCCCCCCCCCCCTCATTGTCGCTGTGGTGCAACCATGATGGTGGCCTATATGTTGTTGGAATATCCTCTTTTAACCGCTTTCAGGCGAGCTTTTAATCTATAGGGTGATTTATCATCTCTTTTAGGTGACCATGTCTCTATGGCAGATCGGGTTTTAAGTTTTATTCGCGATAGCGGCTTTTATAGGTCCATTTAATTTTATTACATCACCCTCTTTTGAGCTGTATCTTTTAATTAGTTTAGTGTTGTAATTCGACTCCCTCCTATTCTTTTAGGCTGGAGGTTTTAACGTGTTGCAGAGTGTCTGGCTCATCCTATTATTATCGTGATCAGCCAACCACAGTCCTCTGCTGTACAGTTTTAATTCCTACTGCCTTTCTTTTATATGTTGCTTTTGTTGCTGTGCTCCGTTTTACATGTTGTCTTACCTTTGACCTTGGGGCTTTTCTTCCCCCCGGTAATTTTATTTTGGTGCTTTGCCTGACTGGTGGATAATTTCAATGTGATTTGTGAAACAAGTGACCGATGACCTTGGCAGTTTGGTCCCTTTAATCTTTAAACCAAACACCACTGTGGAATACGTTTAGTGCCTGGAGCTATTCACACTAGCCCTGTGGAAAGACTTTATGCTGAGACTACTGAACCTCCGCTGTCCAATCGGCGAGCTGTCCTTCCGAGTCGTTATGCTAGCCCTCTGTCTTCCATGCCTACCCCATGCGGGTTCAGGGGTAAGAATAGGCCCGCGGTATTCCTGCCTGTCTTAAGAGGCGACTAAAAGGAGTCTCAAACGTTTCAGCCTTAATGTGATGGTCCCCTCTTGGGTTTGACCTCCCTTTTTCCAAATTTCCGTTGTTAGTGCGTGCCATTTGCGGAAGGGCACCTTACATGGTGTTTTCCTATAGGTCCATCATGCACCAACATCCTGCATGCTACCTATTGTCGTGTGGCGGGATTACACCCAATGTCTTCTGGGTTGCCTCCTCCTCGTCTTGTGCACAATCCCCTTCTTAGCGCCCCCGACAACTGTGGACCCTTTCAACACCTAAAATCCAGCACGGTAGCCAGTCCGTTGTCGTGGGGTCGTCATGTACCGTCTTGGTGGTAGACCCTGACCATGCAGGTATCGCACTACAGATGCCAGAGCTGTTTCCTCCCCACTCATGCCAAGGAGTATGTGCCTATCTTGTCTGGGGCACGGGGACTCCGGGCAATGGGATATCGGCCAGGTACCCGTCGCTTTGGCTGGGTGGCGCCCTTGGGGAGAGCCCTCGTTCGGGGTATGTGGCATTTGGGCGGATGTGGCGCAATGAAGCGCAATATATCACACCAAGCTGGTGGTCGCACGGCCACCAGCGTCTCTTAGTGAGGCAGGGTTGACTTTGATGCTGCGCAATATGACCCTCAGTCGTTCCCCTCGTTGGCTGCGCCGTGGGAGGGACGCCGATCTAGTGCCAAGTGGGAGCCTTATGTCCCACAAAACCTTGTTTGCAGCAGGACTGATGGTGACTCCTTTCTTACGACGAAGCATCTATTTTTTGTGGAACACCTGGAGGATATGTTTAGCGAAGTGGCGTGGTTGTCTAAAATGTGGAATGGGTCCATCCTCCTCAAGACGTCCTCCCCACCCAGTCACGAGCGTTGCTCTTGTGTGATAAGCTGGGTGATGTCCCTGTTACCGTCAATCCCCACAGTAGCTTAAATATGGTCCAGGGGATTATTTACCATTGTAACCTATTGTTACATTCAGACGACGAGCTGAGAGCCGACTTTGAACGACGTGGTGTACATTTTGTCCGTCGTGTACATAGAGGACCCAAGACTAACAGGGTGGCCACCGGTGCTTTTATCTTGGCCTTCGAGGGTGATGTCTTGCCCGAGAAGGTCAAGGTAATGGTTTACCATTGTGATAACAAGCCATACGTCCCTCCTCCGATGCGGTGCTTCCAGTGCTGGAAGTTTTGGCATATGTCCTCCCGTTGCCCATCCAGTGCCACATGTCGAGATTGCGGACGCCCCCCTCATCCCGATTGTCCATGTGCGCCTCTGCCTGTATGTGTCAACTGTGGGGAGCACCACTCTCCATGCTCGCCGGATTGCCCCGTTCTTCGTAAGGAGCAGAAGGTAATGGTATTGAAGACCCTGGACTGGCTTACTTATCGAGGGGCAAAACTGAAAGGTGGAAGGTTGTATCCTGCTTCCCTTCGAACATCTTATTCTGCAGCCACATTATTGTCGCCCTCGCGAGCGGCGTTTGTCGCTTCATCTGTGCCGCCTTCAGTAGGCCCTCGGCACCGTGCATCTCTGTCTGCCCCCTCTTGTCTGGGGCAAGCCTTCCTCTGTTGCTCCCTTAACAGTTGGGGGAAACCTTCTTCCGTCGCTCCCCCAATGCTTACTTCGGGAGTGACATCTGCTCCAAAACTGGGGGAGCTCGATCCCTCCACCTCCATCCCGCTGGTCTCGTAGAAGGGGTCCCTCGGGGCTCTCCCTTCCTCCATTTCTTCTCCCACCCAGCTGGATGTCAGCCAGTGGCTGAAGGTTCGGCCACCTGCTGGTCGTAGGGCCTCTGCGTCGTCGTCAACTTCCGACGCTACTTCAGAGAAGCTCTCCCAGCCCTCTCACCCTAACGACAGACGCGAGAAGAAGGAACGGAACATGTCCAAGAAGGACGTTCCGGCGGTTTCAGTACCGCTTGCTATAAATAGTTCTGGCTCTGGGGATGAGGTGGAGATCCTCGCCTATGCCGTGGATCTCGCCCTCACGAAACCCTCACGGGGCTTTTCCTATAGACAGCTGACTCTCCCCTGGTGGCGGCTGTTGGCTCTGAGGCGCCGACTGTCTCTTAGTCACCTTCACGCCCTCCCATTCCCTTCCTGTTTCCATTCTCCAGTGGAACTGCGGTGGTTATTTCCGCCACCTGCCTGAGCTCCGGATGCTTCTGAGTTTTTCCCCTGTTCTCTGCATTGCTCTTCAGGAAACTTGGTTTCCAGCAAAGCGGACCCCCGCCCTTCGTGGTTATCGGGGATACTATAAGAATCGCGCTGCCTGTCAAAGAGCGTCAGGTGGGGTTTGCCCTTTGTTCACCACTCTGTCTGTAGCTCGCCAGTACCCCTTCTGACGCCTTTAGAGGCAGTTTCTGCCAGGGTTGAGCTCTTGCCGGGTATTACTGTTTGCTCAGTTTACATTCCTCCGGATGGGGAGCTTCCCCGACATGTCTTGGCTGCGCTGCTGGCTCAACTCCCGCCACCATTGCTGCTTCTGGGCGATTTCAATGCCCACAACCCTCTATGGGGTATGACTGCCTCCAATGACCGCGGTCGTGCCGTGGAGCATGTGTTGGCTCAGCTCGACCTTAGCCTCTTGAATGCCAGTGCTCCCACGCATTTCAGTGTGGCCCATGGCTCGTTCTCGGCCATCGAACTCTTTGCAGCCCCGGACTTGTCCCATCCCTCCACTGGAGAGTGCATGCTGACCTGTGTGATAGTGACCGTTTTCCGATCTATTTGTCACTGCCCCAGTATCATTCTTCTAGGCGCCTGCCCCACTGGGCTCTCAACAGGGCTGACTGGCCGGCTTTACATCTGCAGCAACTATTGAATCCCCCCGACAGGGTGACATTGACGAGGCAGTCCGTGTCTTCACCATGTCAATCATTTCTGCGGCCGAGGCTGCCATCCCCGCTCTTCTGGTCTGCCCCGGAGGAAGGCTGTACCGTGGTGGTCGCCTGAGATTGCCGAGGCTATTCGCGACCGTAGGCGGGCTCTCCAGCGTCATAAGCGGCACCCGTCTCTGGAGACCCTCATCGCCTTTGAGAGACTCCGTGCCTTGGCCCATCGTCTTATTGCATGGCATAAGCAGGAGTGCTGGGAGAGGTATGTCTCATCCTTGGGCTCCCGTGTCTCTCCCTCGCTCGTGTGGTCCCGGATCCGGCGGATTTATGGATACCGGACCCCAATGGGTGTCCCTGGGATCTCCCTGGACGGCGCTGTTTCACGGACGCTGCCGCCATTGCTGAACACCTTGGAGCGCACTTTGCTACGAGCACCACGACTGCATCTTACATCCCCGCCTTTCGCTCTCTAAAATAGCGAGCCGAGCAGACGCCGTTATCATTCCACATGCGTCGTTCTGAAAAATACAATGCTCCTTTCAGCGACTGCATCCACGAGCAGATGCTGAAGCATCTCTCCAGAGACTGCCAGAGACACATCCTCACCATCTTTAACCGCATTTGAAGCGAGGGCGTGTCCCGGCGCAATGACGAGAGGGTGTTATTGTCCCCATCTCGAAGCCCGGTGCGGACCCACTGGCGGTGGACAGCTATCGTCCTATTACCCTCACCAAAGTTTTATGGAAACTGCTCGAAAGTATGGTGGGTGGCGATTGTGTTGGGTCCTTGAGTCGCGAGGTCTCCTTTCTCCATCCCAGGGTGGCTTCCGTCGGGTCGGTCTGCTACGGACAATTTGGTGTGGCTGGAATCTGCTATCCGTACGGCGTTTGCCCGACGTCAGCATCTCGTTGCTGTATTTTTTGATCTGCAGAAGGCGTATGACACCACATGGAGGCATCACATCCTTGCTATGTTGCGTGAGTGGGGTCTTCGTGGTCAGCTCCCGGCTTTTCTTCAAACCCTCTTATTGCGCCGCTCTTTCCGAGTGCAAGTCGGTGCCGCCTCTAGTTCATCGTATATACAGGAAAATGGGGTCCCACAGGACTCAGTGTTGAGTGTCTCCTTATTTCTAGTGGCCATTAATGGTCTAGCTGCAGACGTGGGGTCGTCGGTGTCTCCTTTGTATGCCGACGACTTCTCCATCTCATTTAGCTCCACGACTACGGGAGTCGCCGAACGCAGGCTGCAAGTTGCCGTTGGCAAGGCAGCATCATGGGCTCTGACTCATGGTTTTCAGTTCTCTGCAGGCAAGACTTCTGCAGGCGTCAGACGGTCCACCCTTATCCTGAACTTTACCTCGACGGCCACCTACTTGAAGAGGTGGACACTAGCCACTTCTTAGGACTCGTCTTTGATGCCTGGCTCACATGGGTTCCTCATATTACTCAGCTGTAGCAGAAGTGCTGGCGGCACCTCAACGCCCTCCACTGCCTGAGCCACACATCTTGGGGTGCAGATCGCTGCAAGCTGTTGAGATTGTACAGAGCCCTTGTGCAGTCCAGGCTTGATTTTGGGGCCCTGGCCTATGCTTCTGCATCACCCTCAGTGTCGACGTTGTTGGATCCCATACACCACTGTGGGGTTCGGCTTGAAACTGGCGCTTTTCGTACAAACCCCGTGGATATTCTAGTGGTGGAGGCCGGGATTCCCCTGCTGCGGATTCGCCGCCATCGACTGCTCGCCGACTTTGCTGTCCACGTGCATTGCTCGCCAGGACATCCCAATCATCGCCAGCTTTTCCCTGCCATGGTCCTCCATCTCCCCGAACGGCGACCTCGGTCTGGGCTTTCCATAGCTGTCCGCGTCCAGTCCCAGCTGTCAGAACTGGGGTCATTCCCTCTTCTGCCTCCCTTCTGGGTTCGTGCACAAACACCTCCCTGGTGGTTGCCCCGCCCGTCTGTCCGTCTGGACCTGGCACAGGGACCCAAAGACTCGGTTCCGCCTGTGGCCCTCCGTCGCCGTTTTCTGGCGCTCCTCGCCTCATTTTTGGGCTGTGAGGCTGTCTACACTGATTGTTCGCTGGTTGATGGTCACACTGCCTAGGCTTTTGCTCACACTGCCCATGCTGAACAGCGTTCCTTGCCGGCTGGCTGCAGTATTTTTACTGAAGAGCTGGTGGCCATATTGTGCGCTCTTGAGCATATGCGTTCCTGCTCAGGTACATCCATCGTCTTCTGCAGTGACTCCCTCAGCAGCCTCCAGGATATCCACCGATGCTATCCCACTTCTCCTCTGGTGTCCTCTATTCGGGAGTCTGTTTCCGCCATTACCCGCTCTTGTCGTTCGGTGGTCTTTGTTTGGACCCCTGGTCACGTTGGCGTCCCGGGGAAGGAACGTGTCGACAGGCTGGCCAAAGGGTCGATCGACGCCCCAGCTTTGGAGATCGGCCTCCCGGCTCGTGATCAGCAGTTGGTGTTGCGCCGTAAGGTGCTCGGGATGTGGACTAGAAAGTGGCGTGACCTGACATCCCCGAATAAACTGCAGGCTGTTAAGGAGACGACCGATGTGTGGTGGTCCTCCCTGCGGGCTTCTCGCAGAGACTCTGTCGTCCTGTGTCGGCTCCGCATCGGCCATGACTACCTGACGCATGGCCATCTTTTGCATCGGGAGGATCCCCCGCTGTGTCGGTGTGTGTCCTGGCTGACGGTCGCCCACATTTTGTTGGAGTGTCCCAGACTGCGCACCCTCCAGCAGTCTTTTAATCTCCCGGGCACTTTGCCTTTGGTTTTATGTGACGATGCCTCCATGGCTGATGACGTTTTAAATTTTATCCGTGGTAGTCCTTTTTATGGTTCCATTTAGGGAGGTCCTGCACCTTTCCCTTTCTGTGTCTCTTGTCCTCGAGTCTCTCATAATTGGCTGCAGATTTTAGTGTGTAGTCGGATGGTTGACTCTTTCCCTTTTATTGTTCTCGTGGTCAATCAACCAGTCTGCGGCCATCTTCTTTTCCTCTGTTTCTTTCTGTCTGGTGTTCACCTGTACTCTTCCTGTCTGTAGTGTTCGTTGCCCCATTTGTGTTCTTTCAGTGCCTGGGGGAGAGTCTCATTCTCCTTGGGGTTTTACCTGCTCCGCAAAATTATGTCCCGCCTGTTTTTTGGGATGGGGGACTGATGACCTTAGCTGTTTAGTCCCCCTTAAACATCCCAACAACCACTACCACCTTCCATGCCTGCAAATCCGGCCCATGACATTTTTTCGAAGCCTCCTTGTATTTAGGGTATGCAGGCCGCCCTTCCTCCCTACTACCACAGGGAGTCTGCTTCCGTCTACTGCTCCATTCTCCTTTCTTCCGCTTTCCTAAAACTTTCTTGACAACTTGGGATACAGCACCGCCTTGGCTCCGTCCCTGGAACCTGCCTGCTCTGTGACCTTTGTCAGTTTCCCAAGGATGGTACCCCTTCAATTGTTTATCGTCGGGCATTTGCTGCTCTATGCACACAATTGAAGGGAGCCACATTTATTTACAATGATGGCTCAAAAACATCGTTTGGTGTAGCGAGTGCCTATATTGTTGGCGACACCCCAGATCGATTTTGGCTTCCTGCCCAGTGTTCGGTTTATACTGCGGAGCTTTACGCTGTTCTCCAGGCTGTCCACTACATCCGCCACCATCAGCGGATACAGTACGTTATCTGCTCAGATTCTCTCAGCTCTCTCCTCAGTCTCCAAGCTCTCTACCCTGTCCACCCTCTGGTCCACCGGATTCAGGACTGCCTACACTTGCTCCACTTGGGGGGCGTCTCTGTGGTGTTCCTCTGGATCCCAGGACATGTTGGTATCTGTGGAAATGAGGCGGCCGATATAGCGGCCAAGGCTACGGTCTCTGTTTTTCGGCCAGCTATTCGCATGATTCCGTTCGCCCATCTACAGAGTGTTTTATGTCGTCGTGTCGCTTTTTTTATGGTACGCACATTGGTCGACATTTCCCAGTAATAAATTGCGGGATGTGAAAGCTCTTCCCTGTGCTTGGACCTCTCCATCCCGAACGCGTCGTCGGAAGGAGGTAATTTTAACTAGACTCCGGATAGAGCAGTGTCTTTTTAGCCATAGACATCTTTTGAGCGGTCATCCTCCCCCACTATGTCCACACTGCTCTCAGCTGGGGACGGTAAGACACCTTTTACTTGAGTACCTCAATTTGCTCCGTTACGCGCCCGTCTACAGCTGTCGCCTGAAATATCGTACATTTTAGCAGATGACACGCACTCAGCCGATCGCGTTCTCAAGTTTATTAGTGCCAGTGAGATGACGTCAGTCATTTGAAGTTCTTTTTGGGGACAACTTTCCTTCTGTTTTTAGTTTCTCCAATCTTTTAGTTTTGCTCCCATTGCTGCTGGTTTCCGTTTTCGTTTTTTACCTTTTCCTGCGTCACAGACCGGGCGCTAATGACAGTGGCAGTTTTGCGCCCTAAAACCATAAGAAAAAAAATCTCGGTCCTTTTGCTCTCCCATTCGTGGAGACAACAAAATTTTTAGGTCTTACATTTGACAGGAAACTTAGCTGGTCTCCACATGTGTCATATTTGGCTGCCCGTTGTACCCGTTCTCTAAATGTCCTCCGTGTTCTCAGTGGTATGTCGTGGGGAGCGGATCGAACCGTCCTACTTCGTCTATATCGGTCGATCGTCCGCTCAAAGCTGGATTATGGGAGCTTCGTATACTCCTCTGCACGGCCGTCCATCTTATGCCGCCTCAACTCTATACAACAAGCCGGTGAATTGCTACTAACCTACCGGCGCGATATACTGTTTTGTCGTTATGCCTGTATGCTATTGTCCATGCCCGACCACCCGTCTTATCGTTCCTTTTATGACGACTGTCTCGACCGTCAAAATACGGGTTGTATGTAACTGCCCTGCTACCCCCTGGAGTTCGCTTTCGTCGCCTCCTTCAGCACCTTTATTTTTCACTCCCTGCGACCTTTAGAGGGTGCGAGGTTCGCGTTCACCGTGACCTCAGCTCGCTCCAAAAAGTGGTTACCTCAGCTTCGGTATAGTGCTTCCTGTTTGTCGAACTGCGTCCGAAGTTCATTAATACGATCTTCATTTGTACAGATTGCTCTAAGACCAATGACGGTATCGGGTGTTCTTTTATTGTCGCGGCACACAGCTTCAAATACCGGCTCCATGGCCATTCTTCGGTCCTCACAGCTGAGCTCTTGGCCCTCTACCATGCTGTTCTTTACATCTGCCGCCACCGACATTGTGCTTATGTCATCTGCTCCTATTCCCTGAGAGCCATCCAGAGCCTCAGTGATCCGTATCCGGTTCACCCTTTCGAGCTCCGGATCCAACGCTCTCTTCAGCAGCTGGTGGACAACGGTTCCCCAATTACCTTTATGTGGGCTCCTGGCCATGTCGTTATCCCTGGAAACGAAACTGCAGATGTCGCAGCCATCGCTGGAGTCTTCCAGCCTCGGACAGCTACTTGCTCTGTGCCTTCGTCTCAATTTAGCAGGGTCATTTGTTAGCGCCTTTGATCGCTGTGGCATGCCGATTAAGCTACACTTACTGAAAACAAGCTTCGGGTCTTGAAACCTCTTCCCACGGCTTGGACGACCTCTTCACGCCCTTATCGGCGGGAGGAGGTCGTTTTGGCCATGTTACGAATTGGACACTGCCGGTTCAGCCATCGCCATCTGCTGACGGCTGCGCCAGCGCCGTTCTGCCCATGTGGGCAATTGCTGACGGTACACCACATTATAACGTCCTGTCCGGATTTTAATACACTGCGTCTTTATCTTGGCCTGCCATGTACTCTAGATGCCATTTTAGCGGATGACCCAGGAGCAGCTGCTCGCATTCTTCGTTTTATCAACTTGACAAACCTGTCTTGACACACCCCCTAGCCCCGCCTGCCCCCACCCTCGCTCCGCCTGCCCCCGACCCACCTCGCTCCGCCTGGCCCCCATCAGTCGTTTGTCTTTGTTCTTCCTTGGATTTTGGATTGCCCTTGTGTATGACGGCCTTGTGTCGTTATGTGCATGTCAGTTTAGTGCAGAAAGAGTTGGCTGTGTTTTTTGCGGCGGTTTCCGCTTGGTGTTTCCACAGCCCTAACCCACAGCAAGGCGTTTACGTCGACGTCGACAACGACATCGACATCACGCTTGCTGCTGTTGAGGAGGTATTAGCCAACAAGGATCGGAAGATCACTGCGCAAGCGCAGTAACTGCTCATACAGCGTTTATTTAGTACCGACCTCTGTGGTCCAAGTGATTCACCTACCGCCGCTGAATCTGCCATTCTCCTTTCTTCTGGGTCCCCTCGGCGGAGGACTGTACCTTGGTGGTCGCCCAGGATCGCTGAAGCGATCAAAGATCGCCGGCGGGCGCTCCTGCGTCACAAGCGACATCCCTCCATAGAACACCTCGTCGCATTCAAACGGCTGCGTGAGCGTGCCCGCTGCCTTATACGACAACGCAAGTTGGAGTGCTCGGAGCGGTATGTTTACACCACTGCCATCCATGTCTCTCCGTCGCAGGTCTGGACAAATATTCGACGCCTCAATGGCTATCGAAACCCTGTCAGTGTCCCAGCACTCTCGCTGAATGGAACAGTTTGTACTGACTCAGACATCATTTCAAACCGCTTGCTCTGAGTTCCGCTTCTGCAAATAATCCCCAGGCGATCTGCTCCATTAAAGACCGGATGGAACGTCGGAGCCTTTTGTTTTGCACCCACCACCCAGACTCGTACAATGTTCCATTCAGTGAGTGGGAATTTTGCAGTGCCCTAGCTGCTTGCCCTGATACAGCTCCTAGGCCAGATCGCATCCACTGTCTCATGCTGCAACGCCTTTCAGTGGACTGCCAGCGACGGCCACTCGACTTTTACAACCGTCTCTGGGTTGAGGGTCAGTTTCAGTCCCAATTGCTGTGAAAGTATTGCCATTGGGAAACCTGGCAAAAACCCTTTGGAGCTGGACAGCTACCATCCCATTAGCCTCACCAACATTCTTTGTAAGTTGCTTGAATGGATGGTGAGCCAGCGCTAGAATTGGGTACTAGAGTCTCGGTGCCTTCTGCCTCCATCTCAGGGTGGGTTCCTTAAAGGCCGCTCTGTCACCGACAATCTGGTGAGCCTGGAGTCGGCCATCCGTAGTGCCTTTTCCCGCCGTCAGCATCTGGTCGCTGTCTTTTTCGACATGCGGAAAGCGTACGATACGACATGGCGTCATCACATTCTTTCTACACTTCATGGATGGGGTCTTTGGGGCCTTCTGCTGATCTTTATCCGAAATTATCTGTCGTATCGTACCTTCCGCGTGCAAGTCGCGGCCTCCCATAGTTCCTCCCGAGTCCAGAAGAACAGGGTACCACAGGGATCTGTCCTCAGTGTCTACCTGTTCTTAATTGCAATTAATGGGCTTGCTGCAGCGGTGGGAAGTTCTGTCTCCGCTTCCCTGTATGCTGACGACTTCTGCCTTTACTATAGCTGTATTGGAATTGCAGCTGCAGTACGTCAGTGACAGGGTGCTATCCATAAGCCGCTGTCTTTGGCTGTAGCTCATGGGCTCCAGTTTTCGGCAGCCAAGACGTGCGTTATGTATTTCTGCCGGCGACGCTCTGTTCACCCGCAGCTGCGGCTTTATCTTGACGGCGAACTGCTTGCTGTGATGGACACACATCGGTTTTTGGGTGTAGTTTTTGAAGCGCGGTTGACCTGGCTGCCTCATATTCGGCAGCTTAAACAGACGTGTTGGCAGCATCTAAATGCTCTGCCTAAGCTTGAGCCACACCAGCTGGGGCGCCAACCGATCTACCCTGTTGCGGCTCTACCAGGCGTTAATCCAGTACGTCTGGATTATGTGAGTCTGGCTTATGGCTCAGCATCCCCATCCGCGTTGCGGGTGCTGGACCCAATACTACACAGCGGGATACGACTTGCCACTGGCGCCCTGTGGACAGCATACATGTGGAAACAGGTGTCCGTCCATTGCGACTAAAGCGCCAACATTTAATGGCTGATTATGCTGCCCATGTTTTTAGCTTGCCCGGGCATCCAAATCATCGATTCCAGTTCCTGCAACCGGTCATCCTTCTCCCAGAACGTCGGGTTTTACGATCGCCGTTCGCATCCGAGAGCTTCTCTCCGGGCTTGGGGTTTTCCCTGTTCCACCTCATTTCCGGGCCCCTTTGCGTACACCCTCATGGTGTGTTCCTCGCTCTTGCCTTCGGCTGGACTTTGCAAAGGGCCCAAAGGACTCAGTCCTTCTGGAGGCCTTCCGCCGCCGCTTTTATTCCATGCTAGCCACGTATCAGGGCTCTGGCGTTGTATACACTGACGGTTCGATGGTTGCTGGTCGTGTTGGTTATCCACTAACTCTAGGGGACCATTCCGAACTACGTTCCTTGCCAGATGGCTGCAGCGTTTACACTGCTGAGCTGGTCGCCATATTTCGTGCCCTAGACCATATCCGCTCCTGCTCAGGTGAGTCCTTCGTTATCTGTAGCGATTCCCTCAGCGGTTTACGAGCTCTCGATCAGTGTTTCCCTCGTTCTCGTGTGGTGATGGCTAACCATGAGTCCCTGCATACTCTTGCCCATTGCAGCCGATTTGTGGTCTTTGTGTGAACCCCCGGTCATGTCGGTATGCTGGGCAATGAACATGTTGACCGCCTGGCGACAGAGGCCACCGGTACACCATCTATAGACATTGGCCTCCCAGCGACTGATTTGCAGGCACTATTATGTCGCAACGTTTTTGACCTCTGGGACACTGAATGGCGCAACCTGCCCATGCCCAACAAGCTTCGCCCTATCAAGGCGACGACGACTGTCTGGCGGTCGTCCCTTCCGGTCTCCCCCCAGGAGTCTGTTGTCCTCTGCCGGCTGCGCATTGGGCACACTCTGCTGACGCACGGCCATTTATTGCACCGTGAGAACCCACCTCTGTGTCGCTGCGGCTCCGTTTTATCTGTGGTCAACATTTTACTGGAGTTTCCGCTTTTAGCTGTGCTCAGGCAGACGTTCGCACTGCATGACACGCTCTCTGCACTTTTACTAGATGACCCTGCTATGATTGGCTTAGTTTTGCGTTTTATTCGGGCAGGGTCCTTTTATCATTTAATCTGCGTGTTTCTGTTTTTTTAGTGTTGATTCTGGCCTTTGGCCTCCGATTTTAAACTGTGTTTTTAATGTGTTCGCGGTGGTTGGCTTTTCCTTTTTTTTCTCTATATTCGGCCAACCAACGTCGCACTATGTGTGATTTTAATTTGTTTTGTTTGATCTCTGTCGGAGTCTTTCTTGTCCCGTGTCATCTGACGTCTTTCCTGCTGTTCGATTTTATTCTCTATGGGCGGTTTAAATTTTTTGGAAAAAGGGACCGATGACCGTAGCACTCTGGTCCCTTCAATCCCACCAACCCACCAACCAACCAACCAACCAACCAACCAACCAACCAACCAACCACAATCGCCTACCACACTAGTTGTTCGTGATGTCTGGCACGGCCGCCTCCCACTGCCTTCTGCAGATAAAGAGCCTCCTGTGGATGAATGGATGGATGGATGGATGGAGCTATACGAACCACCAAAAGTCCCCCAACAGTGCAACAACAGCCAGCGATTTAGTCTTTCTGCCCTTCGTTGTTGCCAGGCACCCTGGTGCCACGGATGCACAGGCAAACACTCATCCAACACCTGTACTCACCCATCAAAACATACGCTGTTGTGCCAGCTGTGGTCAATGCCATGCGTCCAACTACAGGGGCTGCGACGTATACAACGAAGTGCAGAGGCTCAAAACTCAAAAATCGGGCCACCCAACGCCATACCACGTCCAAGGCCCACAACAACCCTGTTAGGAACGTAGTATCATTCGTCATGGCTACGAGCCCTGGAGGAGCGGAGTGGGCTGCATAACTTTTGCGCGCACCACGCCACAACTGCTGCAACAACAACACAACTGCTGAAACAACAATACAACCATCTCAGCCAACATGCGACACCACAACCACACCGGTACCAACACAATTTCCCCAAAACAACACGACCACACCCCTTTAGACAACGGCCTTCGAATCATCACACAGCACACAGGAAAACGCACCCCCACAAGGAGCTCCAGAAACAAGAACCCAGAGAACGCGTAGGCGACCACGAGGGGTAACAGGAGTTGGAACACACGTACACCACAACCAAGTACCCAGCAAATATAGAACACTGAAATGCAGGCACACAGTCAGCAGCCTAGTGATAACAGCACACACACGCGCACACACACACACACACACACACACACACACACACACACACACACACACACACACACACACACACACCCCTCACCACAACTGATCACCCTGCAGGTTCAGGGGTTAGAATGGGCCCGTAGTATTCCTGCCTGTCTTAAGAGGCGACTAAAAGAAGTCTCCAAGATTTTGGGCTTCATGTGATGGTCCCCTAAGCGGTTTGACCACTACATTCCAAAATTTTCTGTTACTGCGTATCATTTGGGGAATGACACTTTATGTAATGCATTATATATCCATCTTGCCCTAAGATCTGAAACACCCGATATTGTTAGGGAGTTGGATATACACCGAGCTTCTGGCCACATCAGCTGCAGTGTGTTCTAGGTAGCATACATTCCCTCCATTGTGCACTTCCATCTTCGCCCTCATGATATACATGGATATTCGACACCAGACATCCTGCACAGTTGCCAGTCCATTGTGGTGTACCCTTTTGGTGGTACCCCCTGACTACACAGGGATCACACTGCTGATGCCTGAGCTGCTACCTCGACACGTATGCAAAGGAGTAGAAGCTTATTTCGTGGGGCATTGGGACCCCTGGCAAAGGCCATCCTGCCAGGTGGTCTTCGCTGAGACTCGCGCATGTGGGGAGAGCTCCTGGTTGGAATGTGTAACATCAGCATGGACGACTTGTGCTGAAATGTGGTCCATCATCTCTCCCTGGTGGGCCTCCACCAGCAGTCTCTAAGTGATCGAGGTATAACCTCAGTGCCAAGAAAAACTATTTAAGATCATTTCCCTCCCTAGCCACTCCATGGGAGGAACGCAACGCAGTGAAGTTAATTCACCCTGGTACCTCATCTGTACTCCAGTTGATGGTGAATAATTCATGTCGACGAAGCCTCTGCTTTTTGTGGAGCATTTAAAGGACAAGTTTGGGGAGGTTGAGGGCTTGTCCAAAATGCGTTCTGGCACAGCTTTGATCAAAACAGTGTTCTCTGCCCAGTCATGGAGGTTACTTGCTTGTGACAAATAGGCGGGATGTTTGTTACCATCAAGCCCCATAAGAATTTAACAATGGTCCAGGGTATTATATACCACAAGAATCTTCTTTTGCAGGCCGACGATGAACTGCGCGCCAACCTAGAACGATGAAGTGTTCACTTCATCCAGCGCGTCCATCGGGGTCTGAGGGATAATGAGGTAGCCATCTGTGCTTTCACCTTGGCCTTTGAGGGTGATGTCTTACCCGAAAAGGTCAATGTGAAGGTTTACCGTTGTGATGTGAAACCTTTTATCCCTCCCCCAATGCGCTGGTTGAAATGCTGAAAGTTTGGGCATATGTCGTCTCGATGTACTTCTTGCGTCACGTGTCTAGATTGCAGACGTCTTTCGCATACCAATACTCCATGTGCCCTGCCTCCCATCTTTGTGAACTGCGGAGAACACCGTTCCCCGTGCTCGACGGACTGTAGGATAATCCAGAAAGAACAGAAGATCATGGAATATAAGACCTTGGGCCACCTGACCTACACTGAGGCAATGCGCAAATATGAGGGGCTACATCCTATGCCAATGACATCCACCTACGCCACTGCTGAAACAGTGATTCTCCCATGTCGTCATGTACAGTATGCTCTCTGATCAGTCAGAATCCGCCTGGACCCTTGATTGTGGTGGGCACTTCGCTCCCTGCTGCTCCTGTTTCCTCTACGTCAGGAACAACATCCCCACAACCATCGGGGTCATCAGTTCTCACTTCCCAGCGGGAAAAGCGTAATATACTTCGGTTCTTGTCGCCAGATAGTGGTCCCTTTGGGCCATTAGTTCCCAGGTTGTGACCAGTGGAAAAGCGGACAGCCCCAAGTGGCTCAAACACCCACCGGTCGCTGATCATAGGGCTTCACTGCATTCATCCGTCCCAGAGACTGATCCAGTGAAGCCCTCCCAGCCAGAACCAATTAAGGCACAGCGAGAAAAACAGACCAAGAAAAATGGCACCCAAGATTCCAGCCCTTGCGGTGGCACCTACTCCACCACTACCTACAAGCTCTGCATATAAGTTGGAGATTCTTGTGTGTGCTGAGAACCTTGATATTGCTGGACGCTCAGACGCAACGGAAGTCACTTGTGCAGGTCGTCAATCGGTGGCAGCAGGTAACCCCGTGGCATAATCAGTCTCCTCAGTCTCTCCACGTTCTTCTCCGCCATCGACATTCCTATCCTCCAGCAGAACTGCAGCGGTTTCTTCAACAACTTATCAGCCTTCACCGTTTCTTCTGCACTGATCTTCAGGAAACGTGGTTTCCAGCAACGTGAACCCCCACCCTCCGTGGCTATCGGGGTGGTTATAAGAACTTGGCTGCTTATGAAACGGTGTCTGGTGGCATCTATATCTATGTCCTTAACTCTCTTCACAGCGAGTCTGTCCCTCTACAAACACCTATAGACGCTGTCGCTGTTTGGGTGTGGACGCCACTTTCATCTGCAGTCTTTACCTTCCACCAGATGCTGATGTCGCGCAGCATGTCCTGGCTGCACTGATAGCCCAATTGCCGCCACCTTTGCTGTTAGTCTTGGAGGGCTTCACAGGGTCAGTCTCAGGGACTGACGATGACTGTGAGGCCCTACGACCAGGGACTGGTGGATGTTTCAGCCACTTGCGGTTGTCTGCTTTTCCGCTGGTCAGGACTTGCGAAGGGAGGTCCCCAAGGGACCCCTTCCTGGAGAGAGTAGCTGAAGAAGTCTTACTCTTCTCTGGTTGATAAAGCGGAACTGATGTACCCAATGGTTGGGGGGGGGGGGGGGGTGTTGCTCCTGAAGTAGATGGAGCAGGAGCAACAGGGTGTGAAGTGCCCCCCACAATGAAGGGGGCCAGTGTATTTTGACCAATCATAGTTCCAACCGGACGGGACAACACAGGAGATGGGATAACCGTTGTAGCAGCAGCGGCATAGGTCGACGATATTGGCACAGGATGGAGCCTCTCATATTTCCGCCTCACCCCGGAGTAGGTCAGGTGGTCCAGGGTTTTATATTCTATTATCTTCCGTTCATTCTGGAATATCCTACAGTCCGGCGAGCAGGGGGGATGGAGTTCTCCACAGTTAACACAGATGGGAGGTGGAGCACGTGGAGTATTGGGATGCGAAGTACTTCCACAATTTCAGCATGTGATGCCGGAAGTACAGCAGGATGACATGTGCCCGAACTTCCAGCATTAAGAACACTGCATCGGAGGAGGGATATATGGTTTCACATCACAACGGTAAACTATCACCTTGACCTTTTCGGGTAAGACATTACCCTCGAAGGCCAAGATGAAGGCACCAGTGGCTACCTGATTATCCCTTGGACCCCAATCGACACGCTGGACAAAGTGATCACCTCGTCGTTCTAGATTGGCGCGTAGTTCATCGTCAGACTGCAGAAGAGAATCCCTGTGGAATATAATACCCTGGACCATGTTTAAGCTTTTATGGGGAGTGATAGTAACGGAAACATCCCCCAACTTTTCACAAGTGAGCAACATCCGTGACTGGGCAGAGGATGCTGTTTTGATGAGAACTGACCCAGCGTGCAGTTTGGACAAGGCCTGAACCTCCCGGAACTTCTCCTCTAAATGCTCTACAAAAAACTGGGGCTTGGTTGACATAAACGATTCCCCATCAACTCGCATACACATAAGTTACCGGGGTCAATATTCTCCACTGCCTTGTTTAGCCATACGTTCCTCCCATGGAGTAGCCAGGGAGGGAAATGATCTTGGTTCATATTTCTGCTGCTGAGGTTAGACCTCGATCGCTTAGATACTGCTGGTGGAGGCCCACCAGCGAGAGATCGTGTACCACGCTTCATTGCGTGTCATCCGCCCTGATGCCACCCACTCCGACCAGGGGCTCTCTCACGGGCGCCACCCAGCCACAGCAAAGACCACTTGGCAGGATGGCCTTTGCTGGGAGTCCCGATGCCCCAGAAGGATAGGCATCTACTCCTCGGCATTCGTGGGGAGGTAGCAGCTTAGGCATCAGCAGTGCGATCCCTGTGTAGTCAGGGGGCTACCACCATGAGAGTACATGACGACCCCACCACAACGGACTGGCTACTGTGCTGGATGTCGGGTGTCGAAATATCCATATACATCATGAGGTTAAGGATGGAAGTGCACAATGGAGGGAATGTATGCTATCCTGAACACACTGCAGCGGTAGTGGCTGGAAGCTCGATGTAAGTCCAACTCCCTGAATATACCAGGTGTGCCAGATCTTAGGGCAAGATGGATTTAAGATGCACCACGTAAGGCGTCCTTCCCCAAATGGCACGCACTAACGGAAAATTCGGAAAGGTAGTGGTCACACCCCTTGGGGGACCATCACATTGAAGGCTGAAACAGATGAGGCTCGTTTTAGTCGCCTCTTACGACAGGCAGGAATACCGCGTGCCCATTCTTACCCCCGAACCCGCAGGGAGGGAGCAGCAGAGGGACACCTGCTGCTGTCGGCGGCTGAAAAGGTACGAACAGTCCACGGAGGAGACGCACTAACGATTGTGGCGGTGCCAGTAGAGCCGTACTCCCAGGTGACGGAGCAGAACCGAATTCCAAAACTTACAGACCCACAACACGCTGATTACTTCAGTACTCTGGAGCAATTTTTTTTTTTGTGGTTTTAGGGCGCAAAACTTCTATGGTCATTAGCGCCCTGCCCGTGACTTAAGACAGTAAAAAACCGAAATTGAAAACCAGCAGCAATGGGAACAAAGTCATAAAATTGGAGAAACTAAAAATAAAAGGAATGCTTAAAAATCCACTACAGAAAGGGGGTGGTTGTCCCCAAAAAAGCTTCAAATGAATGACGTCATTTCACTGTGACTAATAAACTGGAGAACGCGGTCGGCTGAGCGCGTGTCATCTGCTAAAATCGACGATAGATCAGGCGAGAGCTGTAGACGGGAGCGTAACGGATTAAAATAGGGGCACTCAATTAAAAGGTGTCTAACCGTCCACAGATGAGAGCAGTGGGGACAGAGTGGGGGAGGATCGCCGCTTAAAAGATGTCGATGCCTAAAACGACAGTGCCCTATCCGGAGTCTAGCTAAAATTTCCTCCTCCCGACGACGCGTTCGGGAGGAAGAGGTCCAAGCGCAAGGAAGGGCTTTCACTTCCCGCAATTTATTACAGGGAAGTGCCGACCAATGCGCATGCCATAAATGAGCAACTTGGCGACATAAACCGCTCCGTAGATCGGTGAAGGGAAGCGACTGAGTAACTGGCCGAGGAAGAGAGACTGCAGCCTTGGCCGCTATATCGGCCGCCTCATTCCCACAGATACCAGCGTGTCCCGGGAGCCAGAGGAACGCCACCAAGACGCCCCCCAGGTGGAGCAAGCGCAGACAGTCCTGAATCCGGTGGATCAGAGGGTGCACAGGGTAAAGAGCTTGGAGACTGAGGAGAGAGCTGAGAGAATCTGAGCAGATAACGTACTGTATCCGCTGATGGCGGCGGATGTAGTGGACAGCCTGGAGAACAGCGTAAAGCTCCGCAGTATAAACCGAACACTGGTCGGGAAGCCGAAAGCGATTTGGGGTGTCGCCAACAATATAGGCACTCCCTACACCTGACGATGTTTTCGAGCCGTCGGTGTAAATAAATGTGGCGTCCATCATTTGTGCACATAGAGCAGCAAATGCCCGACGATAAACAAGTGTAGGGGTACCATCCTTGCGAAATTGACAAAGGTCACGGAGCAGGCAGATCCGGGGACGGAGCCAAGGCGGTGCTGTACCCCAAGTTGTCAAGAAGGTTTTAGGAAAGCGGAAGGAAAGAGAATGGAGCAGTTGACGGAAGCGGACTCCCGGGGGTAGTAGGGAGGAGGAGCGGCCTTCATACCCTACATCAAAGGAGGCGTCGAAAAATATGTAATGGGCTGGATTAGCAGGCATGGAAGACAGATGGCTAGCATAACGACTCAGGAGGACTGCTCGCCGATTGGACAGCGGAGGTTCAGCAGTCTCAGCATAAAGGCTTTCCACAGGGCTAGTGTAAAAAGCTCCAGACACTAAACGTAATCCACGGTGGTGGATAGAGTCGAGACGCCGAAGAATAGATGGCCGAGCAGAGGAGTAGACTATGTTTCCATAATCCAATTTCGAGCGCACTAAGGCGCGATAGAGGCGGAGAAGGACCACTCGGTCTGCTCCGCAAGAGGTACCATTCAGGACACGGAGGGTGTTTTTGGATCGCAGACAGCGAGCCGAAAGATAGGAAACGTGGGAGGACCAGCACAGTTTTCTGTCAAACATAAGACCTAAGAATTTAGCGACGTCTGAAAACGGAAGGTTGACAGGACCTAGATGTAAGGAGGGTGGAAGAAACTCCTTACGTCGCCAAAAATTAACACAAACGGTCTTACTGGGTGAGAAACGGAAGCCGGTTTCGATGCTCCACGATTGGAGGCGATCGAGACATCCTTGAAGACGCCGTTCAAGAAGGCTGGTCCGTTGAGAGCTGTAGTAGATCGCAAAATCGTCCACAAAGAGGGAGCCCGAGACATCAGGAAGGAGACAATCCATAATTGGATTGATGGCGATGGCAAACAGTACAACACTCAGCACGGATCCCTGGGGTACCCCGTTTTCTTGGGAGAAAGTACGGGAGAGAGTAGTGTTCACACGCACCCTAAAAGTGCGCTCTGCCATAAATTCGCGAAGAAAAAGGGGCAGCCGGCCGCGAAAGCCCCAAGAGAACAGTGTGCGGAGGATGCCTGTCCTCCAACAGGTATCGTATGCTCTCTCCAGATCAAAAAATATTGCTACCGTTTGGCATTTCCGGAGAAAACCGTTCATGATATAAGTGGAGAGAGCAACAGGATGGTCAACTGCAGAACGATGCTTCCGAAATCCGCATTGGGCTGGTGTTAAAAGACTGCGGGATTCCAGCCACCAAGCTAAACGGTAATTCACCATACGCTCCAAAACCTTACAGACACTACTCGTGAGAGAAATGGGGCGATAGCTACAGGGGAGATGTTTGTCCTTTCCAGGTTTCGGAACGGGAACGACAACAGCTTCCCGCCACCGTCGGAGAAAGGTACTGTCGGTCCAAATTCGATTATAAAGGCGAAGGAGGTAACGCAGACTATGGGTTGATAAATGCAGCAACATTTGGACATGGATACCATCCGGTCCTGGGGCGGAGGAGCGAGAAGAAGAGAGGGCATGCTGGAGTTCCCGCATGGAGAAAACAGTATTGTAGCTTTCGTCATTTTGAGAGGAGAAAGCAAGAGGTCGCACTTCCGCTGCACGTTTCTTCGGGAGAAATGCTGGCGGGTAATTTGAAGAGCTCGAAATCTCAGCTAAGTGCTGACCCAACGAGTTAGAAATTGCGACGGGGTCCACTAAGGTATCATGCGCGACAGTGAGCCCAGAGACCGGGGAGAAACTAGGCGCGCCTGAGAACCGTCGAAGCCGACTCCAAACTTCCGAGGAGGGAGTGAAGGTGTTAAATGAGCTAATAAAGAATTTCCAGCTTGCCTTCTTGCTATCGCGGATGACGCGACGGCATCGCGCACGGAGCTGCTTATAGCGGACACAGTTGGCCAAAGTAGGATGGTGCCGGAAAATGCGAAGAGCACGTCGCCGCTCACGTAGTGCGTCACGGCATGCCTCGTTCCACCAAGGAACTGGGGGGCGCCGTGGCAATTCGGAGGTGCGTGGTATTGAACGTTCCGCAGCTGTAAGAATAACGTCGGTAATATTTATGACCTCATCGTCGACGCTGGGAAAGCAACGGTCATCGAATGTCGCTAAAGACGAAAAAAGTGTCCAATCGGCTTGGGCAAATTTCCAGCGTCGCGAGCGCATATATGGCAGTGGAGGCTGCAGTCTAAGGACACATGGAAAGTGGTCACTCGAGTGTGTATCATCAAGGGCGAACCATTCGAAGCGCCGAGCCAGCGGAACAGTACCGACCGCAAGGTACAAATGAGATAAATTTGTCGTGGAGGCAGACAAAAATGTGGGGACCCCGGTGTTGAGGAAAACGAGATCCGCTTGGTGGAAGACGTCTAGCAATAGAGAGCCACGTGGATAAGGATGTGGAGATCCCCAAAGCGGGTGGTGGGCATTGAAGTCCCCAACCAGCAAATAGGGGGGTGGAAGCTGACCAAGAAGATAAGGAGATCAGCTCGTGCCATTGGTGTGGACGATGGAATGTATACAGTACAAAGAGAGAACGTGTATCCAGAAAGGGAAAGACGGACGGCGACAGCTTGGAAGGAAGTGTGTAAGGGGATTGGGTGATAATGGAGAGTATCATGGAGAAGAACCATGAGTCCTCCATGGGCTGGAGAGCCTCCAACAGAGGGGAGATCATATCGGACGGACTGAAAATGAGGAAGAACAAAGCGGTCATGGGGACGCAGCTTTGTTTCCTGAAGACAGAAGATGACTGGCGAGTAGGATCGTAAGAGGATCGACAATTCATCCCTATTGGCTCGAATGCCGCGGATATTCCAGTGGATAATGGACATGGGGTGAACAGAAAATGGAGGAATGTGACCAAAGTTGCTGTCAACTCAAAGACTGCTCGGAGCTAGCGACCGACAGCATGGAATGGCATTCAGCCGAAGGCAGAAGATCCTGATCCATAGGTTGGTCAGGAGCAGCTCCTGCCACCAGCGATCGGCCGGTTGACCGGCCACCAGCAGTGCGCCTCGGACACACAGAAGACGGCCGAGGGCGATTTCCGCCAGGTGGTGCTGTAGATGGGACACGCCTTGGCGGAGAAGGAGAGGAACTGGGTTTCTTTGTAGCCTTCTTGGAAGTATGATGTTTAGATGGAGGAGGAACCGATGGTTGTGAAGTTGCGGTACGTAAAAGCTCTTCACTAGTATGCTCTCTTTTCGAAGACTTGGCGTCTGACTTTTGGGCTCGAGATTTAGCAGAACCCGACGAAGGGTGATCCATAGAGCGGGCGGGCGAAAGTGGTGAGGTTGAACGGGCAATCTTGGCGCTGGCCGATCGGACGACCGTGGTACTAAAGGTGAGGTCACAAGTCTGCGTGGCAGCCTCCTTTGTTGGCCGAGGAGAAGCCAGGACAGTGCTGTATTTTCCTGTCTGAGGCACGGTGGGCTGTCGACTGGCGAATAATTTTCGAGCAGCAAAGGTCGACACCTTTTCCTTCACTCTTATTTCCTGGATGAGCTTTTCGTCCTTAAAAACGGGGCAATCTCGAGAGGAAGCAGGGTGGTCACCCATACAGTTGATGCAGCGAGGGGATGGAGGTGGACAAGCACCCTCATGGGCATCCTTGCCACACGTAACACATTTGGCCGGATTAGAACAGGACTGGCTGGTGTGATTGAACCGCTGACATCGATAGCAACGCGTAGGGTTGGGGACGTAAGGGCGAACGGAAATTATCTCATAGCCTGCTTTGATTTTCGATGGGAGTTGAACTTTGTCAAATGTCAAGAAGACAGTGCGGTTTGGAATGATGTTCGTGTCAACCCGTTTCATAACTCTATGAACAGCGGTTACGCCCTGGTCAGACAGGTAGTGCTGAATTTCTTTGTCAGACAATCCATCGAGGGAGCGTGTATAAACGACTCCACGCGAGGAATTTAAGGTACGGCGCGGTTCCACCTGGACAGGGAAGGTGTGGATCAGAGAAGTACGCAGCAATTTTTGTGCCTGGAGGGCACTGTGTGTTTCTAACAACAGGGTGCCATTCCGTAATCTGGAACAAGACTTTACAGGACCTGCAATTGCGTCGACACCTTTCTGAATAATGAAAGGGTTGACCGTGGAGAAGTCGTGACCTTCGTCAGACCGAGAAACAACAAGGAACTGTGGCAACGATGGAAGAGCCATCTGTGGCTGAGACTCAGTATACTTACGTTTGTGAGCAGACATAGTGGAAGGTGAGGAAACCATTGCGGAAGAATCCCCTATGATTACCGGCGTCTCCGATGGCGCGCTCCTCCCTTGTGGGGGCCCTCTCTGAGGGCACTCCCGCCTTAGGTGATTGTTCACACCTCAGGTCACACCTCCCGACAAACGGACGGAGGGACCAATCGGCACTTTCGCAAGGTATCAGCTCGGGTAATCACCCCTCCCTGGGCCTGTCCGTTACCAGGGGGTACGTACGTGTCCTACCTGTCTACCCGGGGCGGGGAATTACGCGTTACCCCGTCACCGGCTACACATGGAAGTGCGTGGGTCGGCCTTCAGACACGCAAAGGGAGGAAGAAAGAGAAAGGAAAAGGAAAGAAGAGAGGTCTCAAACGCCGCAGCGGAGAAAAGAGTAAAGAGAAGAGGTAAGGAAAGGAGAAGGGCAAAGGAAGGAAGAAGACAGAAAAGCAAGGAAGGCGAAGAATGCAGTACATTTACGAGCGTCCGTCTCCGGACGTAGGCACAAACCATACTCCCAGATGGGGAGAAAGGGAAGGAAAGAGCCAGAGGTGAGGGGAGAAGGGGCGAAGAGAGTTATGGGGAAGGATGCGGAAAGGGAAGGTATGCAGCCCGGAAAGGAAGGAAGGCCACATTAGCTCGGGGTCCCGTGCTCGCTACGCACGTATCCACAAAAGAGTTGTGGACCCCCAGGGGGGACTCTGGAGCTAGTGACGGAAGAACAAGGAAGTGGAGCTCGTAAACAGGACGCTGTTGAGGCAGCTTCGGTCAAAACAGTGGTAAACATAGACAATGCGAAGGACACAATGTCCTGTATGAAATAACCACAGAAAGAGCCAAGGAGGTACCTTCAGGTAACATTAATGGTGCAAAGCCTCTGTGTAAGCCCGAGAAGTTCGGAATCCTGCACCAAAATGAGGCTTTTAAAAAAATGGTTTTTAGTTGTACCAGTTAACTTCTAATTGTACAACTGTCTTAGTCGTATTTAAGAGGAACCAGATGCAGCGGTTTACGTAGCATCAATCTACTTAGGTATTTCTCAGTAGACTATTCTTTTAGGTGATCGTTGAAGTGGGGCCATCTATCCCTTCTAGAAGCAGCATAGCTATTTTTATTACAATTTTATTATCTTTTTATTCATTTATTTACATTGTAATGTAAACTAAATGTCCATTTGATCCATTTGCCTTTCCATGGTGTTACTGTAAAACTGTGTAGCAGAATTCAGTAGTACATTTTTCTACCACTGCATTTTGAAAACGGTAATTTTTTAATGTTTGTCTCAATTTCACCTTAGTGAATTTGACCCACCACTTTGTTTTGGTTCTATATTTATGAATCGACCTTAAACACATCATCCACGTTTCTAGAACGCAATGTTTGTCATCTTTCAAATGCGCTTTGTTAAGGATCTATTGTTTGCGGTATGCTCTAGTGGGCTGCTTGACTATCTTTATGGACACTGAAAGAACGCAATGGTCGGACAAGTACGTGGGGGATGACGTCCACGTTTAGTACTTTAGTTCTAATATTCTGAGACATATATCCGATGAATGCGACTACATAATGCCGAGGTGAGAAACGTATATTTGACTAACGTGGGGATGTTTAGTTCTCAGGCATTTTGTATTTCATGGTTTTAATTAATCCATTTAGCTTCCTAGTATAATTAAAATGTGGAGTCTGGTCTTTCCGATGAACAACACAATTAAAATCACCTCCAATAAAGACATTCATAGGATTCTTCCGAATTAAGTACACAATATCTTCCTTGAAGAATTTGGCCATCTGACTTTTTAGTGGTACCCGATGGAACATCAACATTTAAAATCGTGACATCACCAATGTTACAAGTTACGCATCTTCCGGATTTAAGTTTATCCAGTACCACTGCTGATATCCCTACACGTCTCATGATAGCAATTCCTGTACAATAGTCTGGTGATACGTCGAGAAAGCGTTAAATCCCGGTATACGCAAATCAGTAAACAGCACTTCTTGCAACAAAATTATGTCCACCTCCGATTCGTAAATAAATTGGTTCAAAGCTAATTTTTGTTAAGTCCGAAGTTATTCTGTTGATATTGCAAGTCAATGTTATAAGCTTGACTCATTATGTCAATCTAGCGACACGTACTGCTATTAGTGTATGTGGGGCACCGTACACTGTACTTTTGAGAGTATAATAACACTCAAAAGAAGGGCGGACATTCATGGGGACTCCATTTTGTTGTTGACACTGCTATGTTCACGCATTGTTGGCAAGTACAGAAGTTGTGGGGGTACCTGCAGGATGATCTGCGTTTACATTCTCTTAGTAGCCTAGGTTGGGTTTTACGTTGCCTTCAGGTGATTTTCTTTCTAATTTAGCCGCATCGCGGCTTGTTTGACTTCTGATGTTGTTTACTTTCGGCGACGGGTTCAACCGACTTCGTTGATTATCATAAGTCATTGCATGTGTTTGATAATCACCTGTCTTATGCGACATTTGTTGCCTACTGTGGCTATCACGTTCTAGATCTTGCAGATAGTGTGCAATATGTTTCCGTTCTGCGTTATTGGAAACCGTCACATCACTGTCTGGTGCCATGTCCTGCCACTCAGTAACGGGAAAAGAAGATTCACACTCCTACTCAGTGGTCTCTTACTTCTCTATGGTAGGACATTCTGTCCCGGACTGGTCAGCGGTGTTAAGCATCGCAACGGCTGCTGCAGATTCATTAATGTCTCTGCCTTGAGATGTTAATTCTACCTCCATAACACTTAATTCTAACACTTCGTCACCTGAACAGGATTTCTGCTTTTTAACCGGATGCGCTTAGTTATATTCTTTCTCATCAGAGGAGACACCAATTTAGTCATGAGATCTTTTTTGATTGGAATTGTTCCGTTCACTAGCATCAATGTCAGAGCGCGCGTCGCAGACGACGCCATAACTTGACTGCCATCGAGTGTAATTGCTTCGTTACTGGCTGCGCAATTGGTGGTAGTATAGGCTGTTCTACTTTACCATTCACCAGAACGTCACTAAACGTGCGTCGCTGCCGCTGCTGCGGGTTGTTTTTGAGGACAAACACGAGAGCGGACAATCCTGACGCAGATGCCCAATCTCGTTACAAATATGGCAGGCAGGCGTTTGACCGGTGTAGGTGGGCACTGCCTTATACCCAAAAACCAAGATGTGTGACCGAATGCTTACACTGACATGCATTTCTGCAGATCTAATTCCACTATAACATTGTTATCTATGTTCACGAGACCACATTTCACTCCTCATGGTCCTAACCTGACCATATGTAGTTAAGACGTCTCTCAGGTAGCAATTCTCTACTTCGGGTGGCAAGTGAAACACACTCACTTTTATACTCTTGACTAGCAGTTGAAATTGTAGCAACACTCACTGTTCCATCACGGTGAAGAAACTCTATCTAGCCTCCATGACTCGCCAGTAAACGATCCATCGCAAGAGGGTCCAGCAACTTTACGAAAAAACAATGCTGCTCCAGATCGTAAAAACCAAATGTACTTGCTCCGATGTAATTCCATCGACATCCACAATCCAATCGTGCACTTCCAGGCAGCGTGGTTGAACGGATCTGGTTGACTTGTCAAACTGAATCTTGATTGTATTCTTTCTTGGAAATAACTGTGAGATGTCGCTAATTAATCCTTCAACGGCTAATAGCAGTTAAACTTGACAGAACACAACAGACCAACGTCACAACACGGAATGGTCAGAAAGAACGGTTACAAAACCCGCGACGAAAGAGAAACAGAAATTCGTTAAAACCGCTAGGGACTCGGAGCTCGCAACACTTCCTCACTCCACCGTGTCTCAATCGGAACTGAAACCATGGAACCAGACAGAAGCATGAGACTTGTAAATACACTTAAGGGGGACAGGACGTCAAACGGGTTGACTTTGAGCAGGAGAGGCACCACTGAACATTTTAATTGCCACTGTCTACACTTTTGCAAATAAATTCATAAAACTTCAGGTTTTGGCGGCGCAAAGACTATTCCATTAAGTATCGGGTGTGCAGCCGCAAGAAATCTAATATTTCGGCTGTGTAACGTTCAGCCATCTTCAGAGTGAGCCGCAAGACTGCCGCTCCAGTGCTTGCTTCGTCCGTTTATACTGTTTTACCGCGCGACTGCGCATGCGGCCACAGATGTTCAAAGAATTCTTTGTTTATTTACAAGGGTTCCCCTTGCAGAATCTCTACAACTTATTGGAAGTAGTTTTGACACAGAGATTTCAGCTTTATTTAAACATGTTCTGACCTCCCCATATTTCTTATTTAACAACGAATTTTTTGAACAGACGGACGGAGTGGCAATGGGTAGTCCCTTAACCCCTCTGGTGGCCAATTTATTTATGGAGGACTTCGAGGAGAAGGCGCTTGAATCTGCTGACTTGAAACACACGGTATTCTGGAGGTATGTTGATGACCACTTTGTAGTTTGGCCCCATGATGAAGACAACTTGCAAGACTTCTTAAGACATCTGAACTCCCTCCACGATCAAATATAGTTCACAATGGAAATTGAAAAGGAGGGATGCCTTCCGTTCTTGGATGTTTTGGTTCGGCGCAGAGAGGATGGCACTTTGGGACATGAAGTTTATAGGAAGCCGACGCACACCGATCTGCACATACGTGCAAATAGCTGTCACCATCCTGCCCAGATGATGAGTGTTCTCCGTACTTTGACTCACAGAGCGCATATTATTTCTGACGAAAACAGTCTGCAAGACGAATTTTCCCACTTACAAAAAGTGTTGTGGAGAGTACCCATTGTCTTCAAACAATTACAGAGGGCACTGAAAATGAAACCGAAAGAGGCTATAAAGAAAGCTGAAGAATATGATGAAACCTTTAAAGCGATGGCCTTCCTGCCATATGTGGGCAGCCTCTCATCAAAAATTGGACGCATTCTCGGCAGACATAAAGTAAAAGTGATTTTTCGTCCACCACCCAAGACAGCTGCACTCGTAGACTCCGTCAAAGATGATTTGCTGCTCCGAAAATCTGGAGTTTACAAGATTCCATGTGAATGTGGCCTTTCTTACATCGGACAAACAACTCTTACTGTCCAAGAAAGATGTACAGAACACCGGAGATACACACGAATTTTACAACCTAACAAGTCGGCAGTGGCAGAGCACTGTATTGATAATGATCACAGTATGTTGTATGACAACGTCGAAATTTTGCCAACTATAACATCCTTTTGGGACTCGATAGTGAAGGAGGCAATTTAAATTCGCTTGACGACTAATTTAATTAATAGAGATAGCGGTTTCAATCTTGATAAATTCTGGAATCCAGACCTTGCTGTAATAAACTCGCAAAGACGTCGTCACAGTGCAGCTCAGAATGGTATATCGATATGCCAACACAGATCAACTGTGGAGTCGTAGATACAACTCGCGTATTATGCACGTCTCTGCCGCCCAACGTCTCTGGCGCATTAGCATCGGTGGCCGCATGCGCAGTAGCGCGGTAAAACAGTATAAAGTGACGATGCGAGCACTGGAGCAGCCATCTTCGGCGGTAATTCGTTAGAATACCGCCCTTCGATTTGTGCTTTCACGGTACCAATCGAAGTGATAGGTGTTGCAGGTGCCAGCCAGCGAGCCAGCGTCGGTCCTCGCCAGCAGCGGTCACCGCCAGCAGCCAGGAGCGGTCTACGCCAGCAGCCAGCGGCGTCACCGCCAGCGACACGCAGCGGTCTTCGCCTGCGCCGGCCCCAGCCAGCATCCAGCGGCTACCAGCGGTCCCTGCCGCCAGCGGTTCCCGCCGGCAGCGGTCGCAGCCAGCGGCCAGCAGTGGTCCTAGCTGCCCCCACCATCCGCCAGCAGCAGCACCAGCAGCAGCAGCAGCAGCAGAGGCGTCTCCGCCAGCCAGCCAGCGGCAGCAGAGTGGGGCTTTGGCCCCAGTCTCCTTCGTCTTTCTCCGTCCCTTTCTCCTCTCTGTCTCTCGTCGCCCTGCCCGTCTCTCGTTTGCTCCTTTGTCTAGTACTGTGTTTTTTTCCCCCTTATCATAATGTCAACCCCCACCACCTCTTCTACAGCCACCACCACTGCCATTGTAAACACCTCCCCCTCCGCTGCTGCCACCACTATCACGTGGTGTGCCACTTCACTCCCCCCTCAGTCCATCCCCCCACTACTCACTCTCTCCTCTCCCTCCCTATTTGTCGCCCCGTCCCCAGCTCCTCCTCCCGCGCCTCCTCTCATCCCTTCCCCCCACTCCCTCCCTCTGCTCCTTCCGTTTCTGCGGCCCCCACCATGGTGGTCGCCCGACGGGCTACGGCCCACACTCCACTCTCCCCTTCACCTTCATCGTCCTTGTCATCATCTTCACAATCGCCTTCGCCATCGCCATCGCCCTCACCGTCTCCAGCGCCGACTCCGGCCCCGGGACCTGCCACTCCCCGCCACATTCAAGTTGTTCCCATCCTCTACACCTCCTGCACCGCCGTCAAGCGCCCCAGTGGCACCCCTGCCTCCTCTGCTCCCAAAAAGGCTCCGCCTCGTCCCCCTTCCCCCACCCATGATGCCATGGATATCTCCCCACCCGTCCCTGCCCCCTCTTCCTCCTCCTCTACCCCCTCCTCCTACTGCTACCGCCTCTCCCGTCCTGATCCCTCCCTCCTTGAAGCCCAGAACCTCACCCTCTTCCTTCGCCAGCATTGTCCTGGTGCCCCCATATCCCTCCTCACTCCTCGCCGTGATTCGGTGCTCATTTCCTCCCCCAGCCCTACCCTCCACACAGACCTCCTTTCCCGCATCCCTGTCACCGACTTTGGCCCTCATGCCTCCCTCACACCTGCTCCTTCCCCACCCCTCTCCCACCAACCCCAACCCCCGTGTCGCCCGCCGACCCTCACCGCCGTGATCACTCGGCTCAGTCCGGCGATCACGGAGGAGTAGGAGGTGGTGTTGGCGGAGCTTCAGGCCCATCCCCATCTGGAGGTGCGTGCGGTTCGTCGCATCCACAACGCTGCCGGCCCCACCTGCCTTATGCGGGTTTTTTCTGAGCACGCCCCCTCCATAGACCGTCTCCTGAAGGAGGGTGCCCTCCTTTTTAACCAGCGTTACAAAGTCGACCCCTCCCATTCCCCTCCTCAATCCCTCCGCTGCCAAAGGTGCTTGCAGTATAATGCGCACTCAACATCTGAGTGCAGCGAGGCCCCCACCTGCCCGCACTGTAGGCAAGCCCACTTTTTACGGCAGTGCCTCAATCTCCAGTCCCCCGCCCCTCCTGTAATACCTGTAACCTCCCTCATCCCACCTACTCCCAGAAGTGTAAGGCCCGACCCCCTCCTACCACTCCCGAACTCACCATTCCCATCCGCCCTCTGGACGCCCGCACCCTCCCGGCAACTCCCTTCGCCCACCCCCTACCGCTGAGGACATCATCAGATTCCTCACCATCGTCCTTCAGAACATCCATCCTTTTTAGCGCCCGCACACCCTCCAACAGATCTCCCTCGCCGCCCGTTCCATTTTCCAGCTCAAAATGTACGCCACGTACTCCAACAACCAGGCCCATTTCACCTTCTCCCGTCTTGACACCCTCGTTTAAATCCCTCTCATGGCGCGACAGCACTATATCCTTTTCAACAACATACGCTCCCTTCCCGCCAACAAGAACCTCTTCCTGCACACCCTTGCCACCCACCGCGTGGATGCCTTCCTCCTCAATGAAACCTTCCTGCAACCCCACCTCACAGTCCACACTTCGCTTTACCTCCTCCACAGCTCCGATAATCCCCTCCAGATTGCGCGTGGTGAAGTTGCCCTTGGTCACCACCGCCAGATCCCCGTTCAGCTCCAAACTGTCCTTCCCGACCCCACCGAACACCTGATCCTTAGTCTCTTCTTCCCCGGCCTTACCGTTACCTGCGCCACCATCTATGTCCGCCCCAACGTTCCTATTCCCTTCGACTTCCTCTCCCACATCGACCGTTTCTTCTCCTCCTACGTGATCGCCGCTGACCTCAACATCCATAGTCGTTCCGCTGCCCAGTTACGGCGGTGGCATCGGTTCCTCTCCACCCTTCAAGGCGACCTTATCCCCATCCCCCAGCACACCCATCCCGAATCCAACTCCACTCCCGATGTTATTCTCTCCTCCCCCAAACCCCTTGGTCGCATCACGGTGGATGTCCTGGAGCCTATTGGTAGTGACCATCTCCCTGTCCTCCTCACCATTTCAGACTGACGTCGTCCCCGACCCGACCCGACCCGACCCTCATAATGACCCTCCCCCTAAATATGTCCATGACTATTCCCGTGCCAAATGGAATGCCTACCGGGATACCCTCTCCACCAAGGTCGATAGCCACCCTTTCACCTACCACCACCCCGATGATGTCAACCATGCTGCCTCCTTTCTCCAGCAGACCTTGTCTGAGGCCGTGGAGGCCCACGTCCCGACTGTCGCCATCCACTTCCACCGTCCTACCTTACCCCCACAGGCCGTCCTCCTCCTCCGTGAATCCCGTCGTCTCTACCGTGCCTTCCTCCGCACGCGTGACCCGGACTCACTACGATGCCACCGGCAACTCCAGCGACACGTTCGTAATTTGCTCGTGGCTAAGAAACGCCGGGACTGGCGACAGACATGCACCCGTTTAAATGCTACCCTACCAATCAACTCGTCCAAGTTCTGGTCGGCCTTCCGTCGCCTTACCGGAACTAAGCCCTCCCCCTATTATCCTCTTCTCCATGATGATCACCCTTTGCCTGACACCCTTAGTAAGGCCAATCACTTTGCCTCCTACCTCTCCGATGTATTTTCCATCCCCGATGATCCCTAGTTCGATTACACTCTCTTCCCGGATATCCGTGATCGAACTGACACCTCTGCCACTCCCCTCGCTCCTCGTTTCCAGTACTTGGACAACATTGCACACACGGAACTCAATGCCCCTATCACTACACAAGATCTCATTGCTACACTTCGCACAAAACGCAACACCGCTCCTGGTCACGATCGTGTCACCTACCGTCACCTTCGTGAAGCTCCTGTCTCTTTCCTCTCCCCCCTGGCCAGCCTCTACAATGTTGTCTTGTCCACCGGTTACTACCCCAACCTGTGGAAAACCTCCCGTATCCTCATGTTCCTTAAATCTGGCAAACCGCCGTCTGCCGTCTCCTCCTACCGTCCCATCGGCCTTACCTCGGTCTTCAGCAAGGTCCTGGAATCTATCCTCACCCGACGCATCCACCTGCATCTCCGCCAGCACCGCCTCCTTCCCGTTACCCAGTGTGGCTTTCGGCCGTCCGTCCTCTTCCGACGATCTTCTCCTTCACCTCACTCATCTCCTTTCCGAACAGCTTAATTCCCGTCGCTCCGCAATCTTCCTCTCCCTGGACCTCGAACGTGCTTATGACCGTGTATGGCATTCCGGTCTCCTCTTCAAGCTCCAAACCTTCGCCCTTCCCATTAACTACGTCCGTCTGATCGGCTCCTTTCTCTCCCGCCGTCCTTCCTATGTCACAGTCCATAACACAGATTCCTACACCATTTTCCCCTGTGCCGGTGTGCCCCAAGGCTCCATCCTCTCCCCCCCTTCTGTGCCTTTTGTACACGGCGGACATGCCGCCGCCGTCAGCCCCCGTCTAGCTTCTCCAGTTTGCCGATGACACCGCCTTCCTTGCCCTTGCCCCCACCCTACAGCGCTCCCAAAACCTTCTCCAATCCCATCTTGACCGGTTCACCGCTTGGTGCAACCAGTGGTTGCTCAAGGTCAATCCCTCCAAAACCCAGGCGATCATTGCAGGCAAAACCACCCCCTTCTTCCGCCTCCTCGATTTCTATCTCACCATCTATGGCCGTCCTATCGCCCTCACTCCCATCCTTAAGTACCTTGGCGTCACCCTCGACCGTCGCCTCTCTTGGACTTCCCACCTCCGGAAAATCTAAGCCAAGGCATGCGCCCAACTCAGTCTCCTCAAGCTTCTCTCCGGCCGTACATGGGGTCTGGACCCCTCCACCATCCTCCACACCTCTAAGTCCCTCATCCGCCCTATCCTTTGTTATGCCCATCCAGCTTGGATCTCCGCCCCCCCTACCCTTTACAAATCCCTCCAAATCCTTGAACGCCATGCTCTCTGCCTCGCCTATCGCATTCGCCTCCCCTCCCCTATGCAGATCCTGTACGATCTCCTCCCCTTCCCCCACCTCCTCCTTTTCCTTGAAAGGATACGGATTCTGTACACCTCCTGTAAACTCGATCCTCCTCACCTGCTCATCTCCGCGATCCTCTCCCACCCCCGCCTGCTGCCACGCCTGTATTCCCATGTCCCACCCGGTCTCCATCTCTCCACCCTCCTTACCCTCTTCCAAGGTGGCTTCCGCCAGCTCCCCATCCCTGATGATGTCCTCCTCCCCTCCATATCAATTTTGACCCTGCCCCACCCCCCACTTCCGGTGTCCTTTCCTTTAGGCACCATCCCTCCCTTCACTTCACTTCCCTTCCCTTATCTTATCTTCCCTTTTCCCCCATCCCCTCCCTCCACCCCTCTTCCCACGGGCTTCCCCTCCCCCTTCCTCACTCCCCCCTATCTCCCCTGCCTGTGGCATCTCTGCTCTCCCCCCTCGCTCTCCCACTCCCCTTCCTCCTCCTCCTCCTCTCTTGGCAGGTCCCCGGACTCGCACACGCATAGTGAACATTCGCGCGCCGGAGATCATCGCCATCAGTGTCTCGTGTGTGTGCTTCGATTTGTGTTTCGCGTTATTTCGCAGTTACAACTCCACTGTTCGCATGTGCCGTCGCCGTCCTCCGTGTTCTGTGCGCCGTGTCAACAAGTGTTAATGTTTTTATCGTCCACGCGAACGGCTTCATGTCTATTGTCTCTACTTTTTTTGCCCGCCATTTTCATTGTATTGTCTATGTCGCCTCTTTGTCACATGGTTGCACCACTTAAGGCTGAAGAGCGGCGTACTATGCTGCTGACAGCCCGCCTGTATGAGGTGATAAAATTACAATAAAGAAAAAAAAAACTGGAGCGGTAGTCTAGCGGCTCACTCTGAAGATGGCTGAACGTTACACAGCCGAAATATTAGAAGGAGATTTCTTGCGGCTGCCCACCCGGAACTTAATGGAACAAATTCATAAAACTTCGTCAGCATGACCAGGAAGGATTCAGATTGGTTGGTTTGTGGGATTCATGGGACCAGACTATTAAAGAATTGAGAATTCACACTCATAGGAGTGGAAGTTCGAAAACATAGCAAATATTTTTTTTACATGTGAAATTTCTTCATTTTTTTCACTTACTAATGGCTGTAGGTACACTTTTCTTCATAAGTAAGAGATTCTTCGATGAATTTTGGACAGTACAGAAACTATACTTAAAGGCGTATGAAACTCTACATTTTCCAAACCTATTAAAACTATGGTAAAAATTGAGGTAATTAACCATAAAATTTGTTTTTTTTTCTAAACATGAAGTTTAAAATATAACATTTCATTCGTTTTTTCGTAAATTAGCTAAATTCTAGAGTTTCATACCATTGTGAGTATAGTATGTATGCTGTGCAAAATTCATCGAAGAATCTCTGTAATTTGTGAAGAAAAGTGGTGCTATAGGTGCTATAGGTACTATAGCACCAAATGCAGCCATTAGTGAGTGAAAAAAAAAAATCATGAAATTTCGCACTTGAAAAAATTTATTTTGTTATGTTATCGAAGTTCCACTGCAATGGATATGAATCCTGAATCCTTCCTGTTGATGCTGACAAAGTGTGATGAATTTATTTGTAAAAGTATAGACACTGGAAATTAAAATGTCCTGTGAAGTCGGCTCGTTTGACGTCCTACCCCCTGTAAGAGCTGTCTCTCATACTTTGGACACTTCCTACTTGAATATTTTAACCTAATTAACATCATCGAGCATTACAAAACTTGTAATTAACTTCTCATAAAATTTACGAAAGAAGTAGAAAGTAATAAAAGTATAAATTCCCTGGACCTCCAAATTTCAAATATTAACGGCCAGCATAAATTTGGAGTTTTCCGTGAGCCAACCACCACAGATTGCATAATAAGAAATGATTCTTGCCACCTAGTGTGGCAAGACGACAAAGGACAACATAGACTTAGAGACCAGAAAAAAGGAATTAAAATGGCACAGTGTGTGGCAGTATTTGGCCGACCATAGAGACAAAAAAGAAAAAGCCAAAAACCGAAAAACACACTAAAACTCAGTCTAAAATCATAGGTCAAAGGCCAGACTCAAAACAAAAAACATTACAAACTCTCAGATTAAGTGATAAAAGCCCCTGCCCGAATAAAACGCAAAACTAAGCCTGCCATAGCAGTGTCATCTTTTAAAAGGGCAGGGAGCGTATCAGGCAGCACAAGTGTCTGCCTGAGCACAGTTAAAAGTTGACAGTACAATAAAATGTGGACCACCGTCAAAGCCAACCCGCATCGACATAGAGGTGGGTCCTCATGCCGTAGTATAAAGCTGTGTGTCAAGTGGGTGTGGCCAATGCGGAGCCGGCAAAGGACTACCGAGTCCCAGCGGGTGGCTCGCAGGGATGACCGCCACACAGTCTTTGTCTCTTTGACGGCACTGAGTTTGTTAGGGGTGGTCAGACCACGGGATTCAGCATCCCATAGCGCGAAAACTTGGCGGCGTAAGACTGCTTGCAAATCAGTCTCCGGAAGGCCAGCGTCCAGGGTTGGCTCACTGGTGACCTGTTTGGCCAGGCGGTCAACATGTTCATTGCCCTGGATACCGATATGGCCTGGGGTCCACACAAAGACCACAGAGTGGCCGCAATGGACAAGAGCATGCAGGGACTCATGGATAGCTATCACCAGACGAGAACGAGGGAAACACTGGTCTATAGCTCGTAAACCGCTCAGGGAATGCTACAGATAACGAAGGACTCACCTGAGCAGGAGCATTTAAACTCTAGGACACGAAAGATGGCGACCACATCAGCAGTGTAAACGCTGCTACGCTGCAGCCAGCCACCAAGCAACGTTGTTCGGAATGGTCCCCTAGA